>NC_140634.1:30709215-31261715 GCF_057382275.1 Copadichromis virginalis | reverse complement strand
GTATATATATATGTGTATATATAGATAGATAGATAGATAGATATCATAACTGTGATAGCCAGTCATTAAAATTTTAAAACTTGTGTATACTTTGAAGTCTGAACGTTCAACACAAGCTGAAATAGAGAGTGGCTGCAGCTTGTAGCTTGTGAAATCACCTGTGTGAAATCTGAAATGCCCATGGTGTTGATTTAAAATGTGCTCTGACACAATCATAGGTGTCGCTTGCTACTGAAAACAAAAAGTGAAGCCGGTCGGCGCTATGGGCTTGAACCATTTGTTAATTGGGGGGTGGGGGCAATATATTCAGTTTTAACTGTAGCTAGGCTCAAAGTGTTAATGCTATCTTTATTCAATAAACACAATTGTCATTGTCATATGAAAAACTAGGGTGGCACTAGGGGTGGCAAGAGATCATTTTAGGGTCGCACATGCCACCACATGCTATCGTGTCATGTTATCGTGGTCATATGATTGCTTAAAGCAGCGGTCCCCAACCTTTTTTGCGCCACGGACCGGTTTATGCCCGACAATATATTCATGGACCGGCCTTTAAGGTGTCGCGGATAAATACAACAAAATAAAACTAGTACCGGTACCGAAAAAAAGAAGATTTCATAACACACGTGAAAAGACCAAGGAAAACCGAGTAAACGATAAAAACGATAACAAAATAACGCTGAAAACCGATAAAAACCCTGAAAACCATTCACACCTGAGCCTCAACTCTCGCGGCCCGGTACCGGTCCGAGGCCCGGGGGTTGGGGCCCGCTAGCTTAAAGCACCAAGCAACATGTGATTTGTAGCTTGCTCGTGTTGCCCACTTGACGGCGCCAGTGGACCAGTGGACAACAGAAATCTCCTTCCAGTCATTAAAATTGATTTTCAAGTGTATTTTGAAGCCAATTTAGTGGGTTTTTCAGTGCTGAATTTGAAAAAAACAAAACAACAACAACTCAAAAATACACATTTATGATTGCATGCTTTAATCTCATCTTTGTTTTCAGTGTTTTCCTTTCTGATCATTCTTGTATTACTGAAAGTATTCTGCGGTGTCAGTCTGTACGAATATGCAAGCAAGGAAACTATACAGGTCTGTCACTGTCACAAATGTGCTTCATGTAAAACTCATATAGTGCGTTGAAATAGGTCAGTTCACACAGACTGAGAAGCAAACACTTACACACACAAATACACAGCTCTCAAGAGTCAGGACAGTAATTACATGTCTAAATCTGACAGAGCGTCCAACCGCCACTCTCTGGCTGCCTGCCAGTGTGTGTGTGTGTATTACTTATGTTCTGAGGACATAACTCTGTTTGCAATGTCACACTTGCCTCTCTTTTGTGGACAAAAAGCAAGTCCCCATCAAAACAATTACAGTTTTAGTATGAACAATTAGCTTGAAGTGAGGGAAGGGGTTGGAGAGTTTATCATTGAGGTAAGTTTAGGAAAACAGAGATGATAACCATAGACACAGTAGTGAAATGAATGGTAGTCAATGCAGTGTGTGTGTGTGTGTGTGTGTGTGTGTGTGTGTGTGTGTGTGTGTGTGTGTGTGTGTGTGTGTGTGTGTGTGTGTGTGGTTGTGTGTCCGTCTTTGGTAGAGACAGAGACAGGCTGGCTGGAATCTGCTGAGGGAGGACCTATGCTGAGGGTGTCACTGCATTCAAGAACACATTTATATATACACACAAGTGCTGAGCAGTGCCACATCACCCACTACATTGCTATGTCCACTTTGCACACACTAACACACATGTCACTTACACCCTCGTTTCCAGGTTCACTGAACCTGTTTCATATTATTCTGACTGTAACTGAAATTTTGATGACTTTTGTTTTCGCTGATGTCATTAATGTGTCACATTTGGGGGTGGGGGGTGGGGTTAAATCTGAAATAGCTCCATAACAATTGGATACATTGTAAAACACTTCAGTTTCCCTAACCATGATCTCAGAGAACATTGAGCCCTTTTAGTGTGGCCCTGCTATTTCATGTGATAGACTCAAGTGTCATAAAACCAAAAAGAAGATGGACAAAAACCAAAACAACAACAAGAACATAAGAAATGCATGTAGACACAGAAATGATAAAGGAACAAGAGGGAGATTTAAAAAGCAACCATTTGAGTAAATCTTAAATACCAAGATGCTAACTGGGTCCACCCCCCTTCTTCTAACCCGCTTTGATCTGGCTGTTGGATGGCAGCGGTTTGCCCATGTGGATCCCCTCCATTTGTCTAAACTCTTTACTTTCATATTTCTCATAGATCTCAGGCTTCAGCTGGAAACCCTTCATCAAGGAAATAAAAAGTATAGTGGCGCTTCTCTCACGGTGTGACATTAACATCTCTGTTAATGCCAGAAGCACTGTACATGGGCTCGCGACAATAGTTTTTTTGTGCTTGAAGATTCCCTTCACTGTATTTCTCTTGTTCAGAGGCAAAGCCAAGAACCACAACTAGCCAGCCCCTCATGACTGCAGGAACAGATGACCAGTTTATGAGGAACTGAAAGACAATGATGTCTGGCTGTTTCAGGTTATAATGCTCTTGTTATGTCATCCACCCATGTCAGTTTGATCTCCTCTGCATAGCAGAAGTTCTCAACTTTCTTAACTCTCAGTAAATCCTGATGCAGAGGAGATCAAAGGACGACTTTATTCTGCCCTGGCCCAACCCTGGAACAAAACTGGAGGGGTGCTCGAGGGCACACGCCTGGTTGCTCGACTAAAGACTAAAGACACACAACACGAAGAGAGGCAGTAAGGCCCGGGTGAACTAAGTCGAGACCAAAAAGAACAATGGAGGGAGCTAAAAATACAGAAAACTACACAAGGAACTAACTGTCAAAATAAAAGCAGGAACCAAAGCAAAAGAGGGAGCAGGAATAAACTCACAGATAGCAATGACACGCAGAGAATGAGAAAACGCAGGAGGCACGTGAAATAAGAGAACAAGAATGAAGTGTTACAACCAAAAGACTATAACACTCGCTCTGTGGGTCCCCAACATTACTCACCCGGGAGAGATTTCATCATTAGATATTTGGATGCTGCTGCTGGGGCTTGATGCTTTGATTTATGGGTATTCAATTAAGCTGAGATATCCTGGCTGTGAAGGCCTTATGGCTTATGGTTGGCATTGTTTTCATGCTCTTTAGTAACGCCTCATGTCTTTTGGCTGTGACACTGTGATCATGGGGCAGATCATGTCACAGAGCATGATATTAATGTCACATGCAGGGAAGCATCTGCATGCTACCGCATGTATACCAGTGTTTTCGAAGCACATAACAGAAGGGGGCATGGTGTAGTTTTGTAACATGCCACTGAGTCATTCCTCTACCCGGAGGGCAGACATTTTCACCTTACTCCAACAGGCAGGCTCACGTTCTGTCTCTCTGTCTCTCTCTCTACGCCTTTTTCTATGTGCATGTGTGTGTCCAGACTAGATACTGTCACAGTCATCCTATCACGCCCGCAACTGTGCATCTTAATGCTCTTCTTCTACTGCAGGCAAGTATGTGACATGCAGAAAATTAAGGTGTAAATACATGACTGTGTGTGTGTGTGTGGGGGGAACCTCCCTACCTTGGGGTTGTTGTATGGGCTTGTTACAGCAACATTCCTCCACTCAGCTGCTTCTGAACAGCACATTCCACAAAGAGAGGGAGGAAGGAAAAAGAAGAGAGTGAGTATAGAATGAGGAAGGACTGGAAATGAAGAGTCAGTGAAAAAAGGAGGGGGGGGGGGAGTGTGTATATGTTTGAGAGCTGTAGACGTATCTGTGGAGAAGGAGGGGTAAAGAGAGTGGAGATGCACTGGCAGAGGAAATTGGTAAAGGAAGGGAAAAGGGTCATAAAAATATCATGTGTAACTGATCCTCCCCCCCTCTCTTGTGAAATTTTGACTCCCATCTTCTCTGCATGGAGATCAGAGGTCAGGGTCAGATGCAGTGCAACCAGAGCCAGTGCTGAGAAAAGAGAGAAGGCCACAAGCTCTTTCCTAAAATATTCCTCATCATACAGCCATGAGAGAAGTCATGCACATGCGCGCACACACACAGAGTACAGTAGACCACAGTGCTCTTTGATGTGTGTTTATCTCCTCAGTCTGCTTGACCTATTTCTAATGAACTATGCTGGGAGGAAACAGAATAATCCAGCTACACAATTACATCCTTCTGCGCAGACTCACAAAGAAATCATTATTTATGTACCTTAAAACTGACACAGTATGCTTTTCCTGCTCTCCATCCCACCTGTATTCACACCTTGTGCTTGAGAGGGGCAGCCAATCAGAAGAAACATGGGTTAAAGGAAGTGGTCTTAGAGGGAAACAAGCTGATACATGATAATGAGTAAGAATTTTTTTTTATAAAGAAGGACAAAGCTACCGTATGCTACAGTCACATTAGGGAAAGCAGTGGTTGGGTACCAGTTGTGGTAACTTTGTGCAATGAACTTGCAGTCTTATTGTCTTCGAAGTAGTCTTTTCGAAGGCGGGGTCAGGTGCTCTCTTTAAAGAAACCTTGTTGGGTTAAGATGGTGAAAAGCTGGAGTCAGTCTGCAATAATTTATAATTAAATGGGGTCAAGTTGGCAATTACATGCAATCTGTTTGTGATATTACAGCAGTTATCTGTGAAAAACTGGGGAAACTGTTGCCATCTACATACACAGAAATTAACATTGACTACTTACATTCAGAGTCCAGAGAGAACCTAGCAGATTTGTAAGAGAAATTCTTCCACAACCTCTGATGTAGTCGGTGCAGGGCAGCAATTTAACTCCAAAATGCTTTTATATAGGAATATAACCAGAGTACAACCAGTTAGCAACCCGACCAGCTGAGTCAAAGAGGTGCATCGTAAACAAGTTGCACTGAAAAGTGCAAACTGACTTAGCTTGACTGCAGCGTGTTAGCAATCTGTCTTCATTTATATAGTTAACCCTCACCAGTGTGTATGAGAGTCTTTTTTTTTTTTTTTTGGCTGAATATCTTTGGGTTCTACTTTCTTAGGCTCTTTAATCCCCCAAAAATGTTCAGAATTCAGTTATTGGATTAGTAGATAATGCATCTCTTAAATACAGTAACAACTATAGATTCCATTCAGGGCACAGCTAAGGGCAAGAAAGTTTGACTCAGCTCAGAAATAAAATTAAACAACGAGAGAGAAAATGTAGGAAAGAGAGAAGGACATGAAACTGGGACAGCAAAGAAAACAGTGAATATTTACTGGGATAACAAGCAAATAAGTTTAAAGACAAGAGGAACAAAAAGCAGTTTGTGTGAGGAAAGGCTTGTTGGCTCTGTGACAGCGTCCCCTCTCCTTCTCCCTCTTACTCTAGCTGAATAGATGGGTTTGTTTGTTGTCAGTGCTAGAACTAAAGGAAAACAAAGTGACTTGATTCCCCTCTGTGTTTATTGGAAGACAGTTCGTCGTGCATAAGTGTCTATTGAGTTCTCGTCCCCAGACAGCTTTATCCTGAATACCAATTTGGTTCCTCTCTTTTTTTCTCCGTTTGTCATTCGCACTTTCTCCTCAGTTTGTCAGTTACATCAAATTTAAATGAACTGGATGTTCAAATTAGAACCTCTTAGCATTATTACATAACACATACATAATACCAATCTTCTGCTATATACCATGTACTTTCAATGCTAATACATTTTCTGCTATAGTACTAATAACTGCTATTACTTTTGCTACCACAATAGTGACAATTTTACACTGTCTGCATGCCTAATTAGAATTAGAAGGCCTTTATTGTCTTTGAAAAAAAAACTTACAACAAAATTAAGATCAGCATTATCACTGCAAAAGTGAGTATGTGACAAAACACATCACCTAAACACACACACACTCAGTCACACTGGAGAATTAAATATGTGCGTGATACATGATACGTTTCTTTGTCTCTATTTCTGTCACATTTTAATCCAGATTATATATCTGACCCATTAATCTCTTAGCTGTTAGTTGCTTCTAGCTATCTAGCTATCTAGCTATCTATCTTAGTTTTAGGATTATTAGTGTGAATGCTTGAAAAGCATTCACAGTATTGTTATTCGAATCTTTATTATTATTTGTTATAGTTATTCTTTCTGATTTTAGACCACGGATAGTTAGATATTGAAGGCCAATAGATTTCATTACAATACATGTATGCAAATGTATGCAAACGTTTACTGATGTCCTCTATTTTTCTAATAATGAATGTGATCACTGATTTAAGAAAGTGACAAATAAAAAAATCATCCAACAATGTTTTTCCACCGATGTGAAGAAACAGAAATGCATGCATATATACACACTCACCTCCACTTTATTAGGTACACCTGTTATAATACAAATATCTAATTAGCCACTCATTTGGCATCAACTTAACGCATGACATAGACATATAGACATAGTCAGGACGACCTGCAAAAGTTCAAACTGTGCATTAGAATTGGGAGGAAGTTTGATTCCAGTGACTCTGAATTGTTGCTGGTGTCACATGAGCTGGTTTGAGTATTTCAGAAACTGATGATCTACTGAGTTTTTTAAATGGGGTTTATGGAGAATGGTCTAAAAGAAAGAAAAATATTCAGTGAGTGGCATTTTCTGAGAGCAGGTTATAGAGAAGGTTATAGTAATTCAAATTACCAGGACAGATCTAGAAAGGTGTATCTGTACATTCTGATAAACAGTTCCCATTAAATTAGTATTTGTTAAGTAGCGCTGACACGCAGAGTGAATTGCAATATATACCTATACTCGTAAAGTGCGAAGTATTACAATACTAAGATAGGATTGAGAAATAATTTGGTTACTAAAGTTTTAGACAAATGAAATTATGTAAAATGTACAGCAGAGTAGGACTATATCGTTCACGAAAATATAAATGTGTTTGTTTTCCCAATTAAATGTAATAATACTGATGACCTATTTAGATATATAATTATCAGACTGTAAGAAAAAACATTTTTTATGTGAAGCAGCATATCATCGAATAAAAACAAATAATTTTTTAAAGTATCGATAAAAATTACAGCAAAACAGTAACGCCGTTTATTTAAACCTTACGTTTTTGGATCGTAATTTAGCTCACCAATGACGAATAGCGTCAAAACGACAGGCACAGATTCTATCCAATGAGAACACGCTATTGGGTGGAGCGACACCCAGTTTAGCCACTTGGATTTTAATTCCTGGTCAGCGTTAGTCAATCAGATATAAGTATATCCTGGAAGGGGCGGGCCTAATTGTTCCTTGGCTTTACCCAGTCCGGATGTTCCCCAGTAGCGAATAACGAGCAGCAGTGTGTGAATGTGGCAACCGAGGTAGACAGGGAGGGGTACATAAGCTGGCCAGACCCAGGCTCTTGTCTTTTTTCCTTTATTTTTCTTTTCTCGCATAGCCAAGTGTTTACAGTTCGTGCACCGCCGCGGTTGTGAAGTTGTTTACGGGGCAGAAAATCCGGCCGCTGCTGCTTTTCTCTGGGACTAACCGCTGTCGTTGTGAAAACAGTCCAGAAGAAAGAAAGAAGGAAAGGGAGAAACAACATGGGGCGATAATAAAAAAAAAAAAAGGTGTTGTGTTGTGAGCGGACGATGACTCTCTGGGAGGACCCGTGAAGCTTATTTATTTTTATTTATTCCCCTCCCTTCCTTCTTCCCTCTTTCCCTGTGTCCGCTTTTGTTTTATTATTTTGTAACATTTCCCCTACCCCCCTGCCAGTTTGGGAGATTTTTTAAAGGAAAAGGCAACAAGAAGATTGAAGAAATGGACCAAGCCGGCATCCTGAGAAAGTTTATCCAGGGGGTGAAGGCCATGAGCGAAGGGAACGATGAGAGGGGAGAGGATAACTTCGGCAGCGACTTTATGGTGGGTCAAAATTAACAGGCGCCTCCACCTAGCCTCTTGTATCCTATATCTGTCTCACATGTACCCTCTTCCCTTTATAACCTCCACCTTTTCCTCCATACTGACCCTTCATATCATACCCAGCCTCCCCCCCGTCTCCTGGTTCTCTGTGTATCCCCCAGGAGGTGAGGCAGGGGTGGCCACACTGCCCTCTTCCTTTTTCCTCCCATTTCCAGGCTTTACATGGCGGCCTAGCATTGTCTCCCATGCCACAGAAATACAGCCGATTCCGGTTTCTTTAAAAAATTTTTAAAAAGGGCAAATGATAAAGACAAGATATATTATTGTCTCTCTAGCTCTTGGTTATTTATTTATTTATTTATTTATTTTAATGACGTTGCTGGAGCAGCTTGTAGGTATATCTTTTATTGTGGCTATATGCTTGATTGAGACAGTGCAGTGATTCATTGTCCTCATAAGCACTAAATATCCACAAACCTAAGCTTGATTGCATGCTTTATTTCCTGTGGTTTTCTCTGTGTTCCAGTAATAAAAAAAATCCTGTCAACTATTTATAAAATGACTTCAATTTTAGTAGAAGTTTTAGCAGGTATCTATTGTGGTCATTGATAAATCTGGCCACTTGCAAACTTTTATTTACATTTCCAGTTTAAGGAAAGCAAATTGCAAAGAGCTCCCCATACACTGGACCCATATATTAAAAAAAAAAAAAAAGACCGTTTAAACAAGGGTTGTCAAACCTAAGGCTTGGAGGCCAGGCAAAGACTCCAATCAGACCCTACTACAAAGTTTGGAAGACATGATTGAGGGTATAAATTTTGGACTTTTAACAGTATTTTCAAATGTTTTACAGCTTTATCTTTACTTCTAAAGGCACCCACATGGAGATTCAAGCTACACCAAAGATTTTAAAAATTAAATGTTTGAAAGGTTCCAGTTTTTTGTCTATTATAGAAATGTATGGTTGCTATATTTGATTATTTTTAGGTCATTTATGTGTGCAATGGATACACCTAATTGTAGCATGTAATTTTACAGGTTTTTTTCTTACAATTTAAGAGTCACGCTGACAGACAAAATTATTTTTCTATCATTCAGTTCAAACATGTAGTTAGGTCAAAGTGGGCTGTATCTGGCCCCCAATGTTAAAATGAGTTTGACATCCCTGATTTAAACTAAACCTTACAACAGCATTAGTTTTAATCTGGCAACTTTCTTACATGTGGAGAGGATCTTTTGAGATTAGAGATGCTTGCTGTTGAAGTGATTTTGATTACATATTTTGCGGTGACTGCTGACCCACAGTCCATTAGTTTGCCTTCACTACATAACTGGATGTCACTGTGTTGAAAGTCTGGACTCAAAATAGGACCAAGGCTTGTGAAATGGTTTAAAATGCCACAACAGGAATGTCACTCCTATAAAAACATTTCTGTCGTTGAGTCCACTTTAATTTAGATATGTTTAGAAATGTTCGGTGGAAATTGATTTACTATCTTAATTTACAGCAAGTTTACAGTTTAACAGGTTTAGACTTTCCTTCATGAGCAGCCTTATCATCCAGCCTAGTTTCATGTTAATCATGTTGCAGTTTGATTATGTGGGAATTAAGCTCCTCAGCACCAGAATGGTTAACTTTTTTCCCCCACACACAGACTCTCCTCACTTCCCTACTTCATGCAAGCTGCTTGCTGGAGCTTGCAACATTCTTTCTTGGCCCATTTCATAACATTTTGTCCTGGCTATAAAAATGCAACTCTTTGGCACACTTTGGATCGAGGGCTCTCTTTCTCGTTCAGATTAAGTACATAACAGTTTCTATAATAAGCGAATCTGTGTCTAATTTTGTGCTCATGACTTAGCCTTCTGTCTTGTCTTTTGAGTGAGAGTTGCAGAAAACAAGGAGCTGGGAGATGTTCGGCAAAAAAAAAAAAATTAGTTCTCAGCTATGTGAGAGGCATTAAGGAAGTGCATGGTGGACGAGAGCTACGGAGCTGGAACTAGTCTGCTTTTGGCTTATTTACAGAAGATTCATTTCACCATGCATGCCCTCTTTAGATGAATTTTTACGCGGTAGACTCAGTACAGTGTCCATATGTTTGTGATTTTATTGCCTGCCCGTTTTCTTTCGCCCTTAAATTCTGTTTCTAGACTCAACTGGTTAAATGCAGGTTCTTCTTTTAGCACCACTATACTTGCCATTCATAGATTACACACGTCCACGCCTTGTCAAACTGCCTACAACAACCACACGTTGTATGGGAAGAGAACAATTTTAAAGCTTTTAAAGCGGAAAGTGTTTCTTCCTGTCAGTTTTTCCAGCAAAACACCCCACCAAGTGTTTTTAGGCTATTAAATGTGGTGTTTTTAAGAAGTTGTAGGACACTACTGACTGCTTGTCAGGCTTTAACTCTTGATTATTTGTGTGATGTCTGTGGTTTGCTTTCAAATGAACTTCATTGGCATGAAATACAATATATTTCCTGTTAGCCTTAGGCTATCGCACATGTCTCTAGACAGTCCCTTGACAATCATGCAGCTCATATAAACTTAATCGCTGGGGCATTCAAGTGCTTCCATTAAATCAATTATCCTTTATCTCGTTAGCCATGGTAATCTGGGTTATTTTTGTACATGCAAAGTTACTGAATGAGGCTTATAAAAATTGGGCTTCAAGCTAAATTTTCTTAACAGCTGGCAGCAGCTTGTGAATGTTGAGATTCAGCTAAATTATTTAGCAAACGCACCAGCTAGCTGTCAAGAAAATTTGTCCTGATTGAGCACATGTGGCTTGTGTGCCAGTGTACAGAGCATTGTTGACGCTCACAAGCTGCAGCAAACATGTAAGTAAGTGTCTTAGCCAGTTGCTGCTAGCCTGTGGCGTTGATTTCAAGTCTTGTGTGAGGCTTTCAATTGCTGGAGTCAAGCTCGCAATACCACAAGCACATGGGGTGTGCTTCACTATGAAGTGAGTCACCAGAACACCCTGACATAACACCCACTTTAACTGCCTATTGTTGTTTATATATAGAATGTGTTTTATTGACATAATTACAGGCTCTAGTGGGCCAAAGAGTCAGAGATTATACGTTTATTTCAGTAGTTGTTTTGCTGTTTGATGCAGTGGGGAAACTTCAGGTTTTTCTTCCACCTGGGACGCTAATTGGAAAGTATCGTGGGGTATCTGGCCTTGTTTGACCTTATTAGAAAACTTGACAGTGAGCTGTTTCAGTGGCAGTCATATAGAGGCAGATTACATGGGATGTATGTCTGCATACTTATGAAGTGGAGGATAAAGATGTACATTGAGAATTGAATGTTTGCTCCAAGGACCTACATTATTTATAGATATGACTGAGCTCTTGAAGAGCATTTTATGTCAGCTCTGAAGTGATTCACCTTCCATCTGTCATATATAAACTATTGCAATGGTGAATACCCTACTTTTGGCTTTGTATGATGTGAAAGAAGTAGCACAGAAGCTCCACCTATCTGGTGTTCAAACCATCTGTTTGCTGAGGTAGCCAATCAGAAGACTGTTGGCTTAAAGGGAGAGGAGCCAGGTAATAAGCTGAGACCAAGTATAGGATAAACAAGTTTGGGGTTCTTTTGAGTCATGGAAAGCTACTCTACTAGAGCCCAAGGGGAAAAAAAATATGGAGGTGGAAATGAGCATGATTGGTCCATTTTAAGGTTAAGCAATGTCATCAGTAAAAGGTAGATGCATTTTTACTGTAAACACTCTTGCTTTGTAATGGTGACTTAATCCAAAAAGTACACATGCAAAAAAGGTCAAATATGTGCTGTTATTTGGACCATCTGTGCAGATGCAACAATGGCAATTGTAATTGTTTCAGAAAAAGGGGGGTTATCAGCTGTTTCTCTCAACCCACGACTTTTCAAACCAGCTATTAGTGCTTATGTAAGAGAGCCAGATTTATTTATTTATTTACTTTTTTAATAGCCTGGTCAACCAGACACGAAGGGGAGGAATTAAGATGAACCATCGAGTTTACTTAAAAAAAGAGAAAAAATATTGAAATTCATTTATTTTTAAAGTATAGGCTTTATGTGGGCATAAATTATGATTTAAAGTTTCTCTGTGCAAATTTCTGAAAAGCCTTGTTGTTAAAGTTGACCTGTTCTCATCAATTGCAGCTCAATATTTTTTTCCCTTGGCATCTACTTAAAAAGCTTTGCGTGATTCACAGCTCTAAATTAAAAAAAAATATATATATAATATATCATTACAAACCTTTTGTGCCATATAAATGACTAAATATTTTTAAAAGCCACCTGTACCAGCTCACCGGTGCTCTTCAGCTCCACCCTTTTCTACTGAAATTGGCAGTTCTTGTGAGCTCTGTTTGGGAACACAAAGTCGTTTTCCACCTGCTTCTCCTTAGAGTTACGGACCAGACCTGATCTTCAGAGTAACAGAGACTGCAGTTGCCAGCTACAATCAAAGATGGGTGAATGGGTACGTTCAGCCATGGACGCATGTCTCTGGGGAGTCCGGCGATCAGTATCGATCAGCACAATCATCAGGCAGCCTAGCTGGTTAGCAGTGACCATTCAAAATAAGAAAGCAGGGATGTAAAGTGATCATGGAGTGGCATAGTTCTCTCATACAGATTGCAAAATGTAAAATGCCACAATGAGTCTTCAGATTTCTTTGAGCAGGTATTATTATTATTATTGCGTAGTGTGCCTAAGTAAAGTTTCTGTGTGGGAAGCAGTACTTTGGATTTTCCCAGGAATAAAATTCATTTTAACTACAATGCAGAAAAGGCTTTGAAAGAGAAATGGGAAAAAATCCCTTTAACATGTCTAACTTAATTTCACAACCCATTCACACGCTGATGACATAGACTGTAAATAAAAGATTAAAATAATGTTACCAATTGGTTAGTGAAGTCCCATGACCCATGATGGTGCCTCGTGTTTTAGTCAGTATGACCCAGAACTTGAGATTAAGCCCATAAAGTCATCAGGAAAGTGCTTACAGCTTAGAGGTCAAAAAGCAAGGAAGCATGGACCACTTTCCCATAAACGTCTGTAATTTTGGAAGTATTTTTGAAACCAGCAGATCTCCCTCTGCTGACTATTAAAAAGCAGTTATTATTGCTTTCACTTTTCAGACCTACTACCATCTTCTTTATACAATCTATGTTTGGCAGCACCTATGTTACCCATCACCTTGTACCTTAAAATTAACAAATTATTGCAACGAATATGTTGCATATATGTTAAACATATGGCAAAATGTTTTGGCTGCATAGGCTGGAGAAGATCACAGACCTGCTTTGGCCTTGCTTTAACTCAAGGCTTAATATCACACAATGCTAGCAAGCTTGCTCATCTGTTGAACTAAAAGTGAATTGAAGAGCACCTTAATTTAATTTAATTAATTTAATATTTATTTATTTATTTACTTAGTTATTTATTTTACACCATGACCGCCCCCTTGACAAGGTCAATGTTTTAGTATTCACATTTAAAATCAGATCGCTTCTGTTTTGCTGCTATGACTTGATCCTTAGATTGTAATAATCAGTCAGTTACCTGGAAATAGCTGTGTCATAAATAATGCTGTGACTAAAGTTGCATCACTGACTCACAATCTGGCGTGGTGAAATGAGCTCAACTTCTACATGGTAAGCTCTCACTGGTTTCCTGGAGACGATTTAGTTTTTATATGTAACTTCCTGTGGGCAGAGGAAGGATCCTATTTAAAGTAGTGCCTCCACTTTACTTCCTTTTTAATCAGCCAATCAAAAATTCTAATTGAAAGTATTTTTCATTTGGGTTTAAAGGGAAAGGAAGACATTTGAATGGGCTTTGCTGTGAGTAGCTTTTTTTTTTTTTTTTTTCCCAAGCGCATTTACCCATTACGTGACCTCTGTACAGACAACAGTTGCACTTTGACTACACTTGGTGAGAAAGTCTGATTATAGAATATAGAGTTTAGCTCAAGGCAGGTTGATTGTCATAGAAGCTACAGGGGTTTAGCTTGTGACCTCCGTGTTATAGGGCACTGGGCCACCATGCAGCCTGATAAAACATTTAGTGAACAGTTTGATCCAAATGCCTCATGGGGTCATATGCATGGATTTTTGCAGAGCTGTCCTCGGTAACATTGCGTCTCCAAATGCTGTCAGACATCAGTTGTGCAGAATTAAACCAGAGCTTCTTACACTACTGGAAGTCTGTTAGTCTCCTCTCAGTACAAGGAAAAAGTTGAAGTGTGAGTTATGGACTGTGTTGGGGTGATATTATTTCTAAATACACTCTCATAAAAACACATGTACCTGTTTTGGGAACACTGGACTTAATTTTGTAGTCTAGACGGGGTTTAGAAATTGGAGTTCAGCCTCTCTCTGTGTGTGTTTTCTTTCCTGCAAGCAGATTACTCTGAAGGAGCACATCAAAGAAAGTGAAAAAGTGCAGACACACATGCTTCTCTATAGTGCTCATCAGGCCACAGACATTAAACGCTCAGCAAGGAGACGAAAAAAAGGAGATGTGACAATGCGTGTGTGTTTGTGTGGGTTTATGATTGTGTGTGGCAACAATTTCCAGTGTCACCGAGGGGGCTTTCCCTTATGTGAAGTGTGTATATGTCTGTTTGTGTGTGTTCGAATATTAAGTGTAGAATCTGAAAGCCTTTTTTGCTTATGTATAACCCCCACACACAAACACACAAATTCTTCAGCAGGTATTTGCACAGTGTGACTTCTTTTTGAGAGAGAAAGAGAAAACACTGGCCTGATAAGTTATATAAATGTTAACAACAAATGGCCCATCAGTCTTAACAAAGGGGTTACCTCGGTGAAAATGGCAGAAACTCTGTTTCCTTAAGGTGCCATCCTGAGACTGGCAACACTTATTCAGTCTCCACAGACTCTCCTATTAATAAAATATCCAACTGGATCCAATATCCAAGTGGGGTGGATTTTTTTTAAATTAATTTTTTAAAGCTAATCCACCTGGATAATTGTGTTAGGAGTATGGCTATGCTGATTGCCAGGTGTCCTGCTCAGTCTGCAAGACCTCATCCACAACTATTAGACATTAAACATTTCACTAAGTGTGTTTTGTTGAAGCCTTTGGAAGCATTTTTAATGGAGTATCTCATTATTATGGGTTGTTGTGTGGTACAGAACATCCAAGAAATTTGCTTTAGTTTTATTGAGTGAAATTCAGGTATTTTATTAGTCTGTTACGTAGCACTATTTAGTCAATATGCATGTCTCTCTGTTGCACCTGGGTTATGTATGAATACACCAAGCTAACTAGTGTTAGCTGATAAATTAGCACTCCATTTTATCCATTTAAGGTAACATCTGGCTTCTAGAAAGTGATCATTGGTGATTGTGGTGGAAACACTGGCAGGTGACATCACAATGTCTATGTCCATCTTTTATGTCGTCTGTGGCCTTAACCCAAGGTTTAAGACTGGTGTCAATATTTTAAATATTTATATATACATTTTGGGGGTTATTTGCAGCTTTTGTTTGATCAGATGATGTAGAGAAGATGGGAAATCTGGGAGAAAGCCCTGGGGGCAGACATGCAGTAAATGGCTATGGGGCCGAATCAAAGCCAGGCCTCAACTTTATGGCATGTGGGTTGCCTACTCAACCCTGTGTGATAAAATGCTTTTCTTCCTTTTTTAAAAATTTGTTGAATACCAAAATATATTATTTTTCTCCTGGAAAACTTTTGGAAGTGAGGCCATTAACCAGTCTCCTTTTTGTACCAGTCTACTGCCGGTTCAATGTAGAGTCTGCTGGGCTCCATCATGTAGGTACAGATAACTTTAAATGGTCTTTCTACCATTTATAGCAGAAAAGAATGAGTGATACAACTGGTTTATCTTATCAGGTGCTACTTTCCGATGCTGTTGTTTACGACGGCTGTTTAGCAGTGGTTTCTTAAACTTGCGTAAAAGAGCTTCTTTGTTATTTGACATGTGGTCTGTTTTTTGCTTTGATTATATTGTCAAAAGGCATTTTTTTGCCAATGTTGTCTCACCATTAACTGATAACCTGACTTGATTACCTTATAGATATGTCTACACAATCCAGTACACATATTCTCTGCCAAAGCCAAGGCAATTTTCTTTTAATCCACAGAGTGCATGTACACTGTAAATCCCAAGTTTAGAGAACTCAGAAATTAAGGAAGCTGATTATTTTTTTAAGTTTTACAATCTTAATGTTAATACTGAAACAATCATTCATTACAATAAAATTTTATTTATATAGCACATTTAAAAAACCACAGGTATGCCAAAGTGCTTCACAGAATGAGTTAAGAGCAATAATAAATACAAATATAAAGCACAAAATGCAAATAAAATATACTAACAGGCGGGTGACATAACTAACCAATAATACACCAGGCATAGTAGGCACTAGTGAAGTCCACACACAATGCTGAAGGTTAAAACATTACTCTTGCATTAGAAATACAAGTGAGTGATTACTTGGGCTTGAGCATCAGCCATGCAAATTCTCCACCAAGATCGCTAACCCAACTGTCCTGTGTCGCTTATAGTGTTACAGCTGTGCTATTTTAACTTGAATATAAATAAAATGCCACTGGAGCAACTGAGCTGTAAACATAATAATTATAGCACAGCACTGAATGACAGAACATGCATAATATTTTAAGTCCACAACTGGCTACTGCAAATCTACAACTGCACACTGGTGTTTATTTTTAATGAACAAATAGTTGAAAATATTAAATAATTAAAAGTTACAGGTACTTGGAGAGAAATGTCACAAAAATCTCAAATATTTAAGTAATCTAACAATATTGTAAAAAAGGTAATTAACACATTTAAATTGATTTGTTTGCACTTTCTTGGTAAGAAGTTTTCAAATGGCTGCTGTAAATTAACTTTTATAAGCCTGTTTGTGCGAATGGGTCAAAGAGGGTTACACAGCAGGGGTCTGCTGCTGTTTTTGTCTGTGTGGCAATCGCCATCAGCCCGCCTTATGTTACTACAACAAGAAACAAGACTTCCCAATTTCTTGTTGTGTCACAAGCCTCCTTCGTTCTCAACCGCCCTTTTTCCGTGGCTTAACCCAAAAAAGAGCCTTTTGCCTCTAAGCTGGGTGTTTCTCAGAAGATGTAACGCAATATTTTTGCTGTGTGTGTGTGTGTGTGTGTATAAAAGCTAGCTTACCCACCAACAACCCAGAACATCTTAAATGATCAAGATAAGGGACCAACACAGTGAAATACCCAGGAAATGATGACCTGTGTGTGCAATGTGTGACTAACGTGAAAGGAAATGGGGACGAGTCATATCGTTCATAGCACCTCACCCACATTCGTTTACCTGCACTCACACCTATCCTGCTTCTGCCCTGCTGATGTATAGTGTGTTATGGAAGAAAATAATCCTGCATTTCATTATCGTTATTAATATCATATCCAAAATGTCATCTTAATCCACAGAATCGCACAGCAAAGTGCAGATTTGGTCAGCAGCTTGACCTTTAATATAGAGAGTGAATACAGTATCTGAGCAGGGAGCTGATTAATACGTGCACATAGGCACCAAGCACACACGAAACACACAATGAGCCCCTGTCCCAGATGATTGGGATTATGAGGTCTGTTCACATCTGCTTCCTGCTGTAAGCTTTGATCCAGGGTGGGAAACTACCAACAAGCCGATACCGGTAAATGCAAACCATTTATGCGTGCATGTGGTTGTGTTTGGACTCTACAAATGTACCTGATCTCATTGCTTTTTGGTGTGAATTATTTCATTATCACTTTCCTTCACAATGATGTGGGGTTTTTTTTTTCTTTTAATTTTTTATTATCTAATAATCTTAAGAATTTGGTTAAATTTCAGATTACTTTTAGAGAAACAGAATAGATTAAAGGCAGAGGAGAGGTCATGCTGATAATTAAGTTCACTCTCACTCAGCTTCAGACCCTAATATGGTCATATATGTCAGGCACAAAACTGTGGCTGTGAGCACAAAGCCCCACCCATCTCCTGTTCAAATCTTGTTTGTGAGGGGCAGCCAATAAGAAGAAAGGATGGAGGAGCTAAAAGACCCTGTTCAGGACAGAATATGAGCTGAGGGGGCCATTAAGTGTTCATTTTGAATACACTTAACCAAGAGCTGAAAGTTGTAATTTAACCATTCTGTTCATTCTGTTTTTTCCTTTAATTACATATTTATTGAAGGTTTGTCTCCCAGGGTTTTTTTTTTTGCCATTAAAATGTGCATGAACCAGCTAAACATCTAAACACTTGTTCAGGAAATCTTTCTACATTCAAAAGTTGTCTTTCGACTATTTAATTTTCCACTTCCTTCATTGGGTTGTCCAACTGTATTCCAGTCTCTTTTCCTTCCGCTTCTGCTTTTATTTTGTTTGGTCACTTTTGTTTTGTCTTTTGACATCACAAAGCCACTAACACGGTGACTCATTAAATTGGAGGAAGAAGTGTGAGTTTGTTTTGGTGCATGTCTGTCTACAATGATCTCTGTACTGTACATGCATGGGTGGCATTCGCGGTCCCAAAGGAAGTGGGCACTCAGGAGTAATGGTGGTTTTAAATGTGTGCTCAGTTCAGCACAGGTGCTTCCCGCAGTCCATTTCAATCATTTTAACTGCATGTACAAGTTAGAATCGCATATATGGTTACAAAATATTTACTTGAGATTCCTTTAACATTACATGATGCTTGTGCATCGTCATGATGGACCTTTGCAAAAGCACGGTATACCCCACTTATTCAGTCAGATACATTAGAACTGAAAATGAAAGTGTGACAGGAAAAAAGGAAGGCCCAATGGCAACTGAAAAAAATCATTCTGCTTTGTGTCACTAAAAGTCACTCTTGTCGCACCACTGTTTTTCATTGTGTGATTGTTTATGCACTGATTCTGTCAGTGCTCCACTGACCTATATTGGCCAGTTGCCTTCAAGTGTAAATGAGTGCACTGTGCATATGACCGCGTATGTTGAACTTGGTTTCTCATGCTAAGTTGTTTGACGTTATCTTTGTTGAGATCTTTGACATTGAGGTCCGAACCCCTGACTCATTCCAGTGCTCAGGGTGTGGTTTGATGTTATTTCCTCTGTTAATGAGCATGATTTATAAGCTCTGTTTAACTATACAACTAATAGCAGGGACCTGACATGCTCACTTATTCTCTGAAAGCTGAGTTTTTATTACTTTGACTGCAAAACATCCACAGAAATTCAGTTACAGTGGTCCCTTGTTTCATTTCATTTTTTCATTTATTTATTCATTTTCAGGCACAACAAATACCTATATTGAACATAAAATACACAAAACAAAAAACAAAAATTGCCTGAAAAAGGAGTGGGACGAAGAAAACTTATTAAATCCCACCCCTATACTCACTCATCAACAAAAAAAACAATAAACTTCCCGCAGCTACGCCCATCATTGCATAAAGACCCATCAACAGCTCCGGGCACATACAAGTATCTAAGCGGCAGCTCGCAACCAACAATTAGAGCCTTCATAACTGAATACAGAATATATAAATTATAAATTGCTTTACCACAGGTAACAGGCAGTAATAACTACAAGTAACAAACACACATACATATACATACATATATATCTACACACACAAGTACATGTATGTACATACATACGCACACTTTATTTATTTTTTATTTTGGAATCCATACCAGCAATGGTAAGAGAACAGACATTACAGAGCACACTAAAACCCATCATTGAGTATACTGTGACCAGACCAACTGTTTGTAGAGAAATTTAAATCTATGAATATTTTTGCATTGTTTCAATTGTAAACTCAGACTGTTCCAGATTTTCACACCACATACAGACACGCAAAAGCCTTTACGGGTTGTTCGAGTTCTGGGTAATTTGAATTCTCCAAAGCCTCTCACATTATAAACCTTTTCTCGAATTTCAAATCTAGTTTGTAAATTTGCCGGTAAAAGTTTAGTAAAAGCTTTATAAAAAATTATGGATGTATTGTAATTAACCAGATCCTGGAATTTAAGTAACTTTGCCTGAAGAAAGAATTTGTGAGTATGATCTAGATAACCAGCCTTGTGAATAATACGCAGTGCTCGTTTCTGTACTGTGACTAATGGATTAGTTGTATTTTTATATGTATTTCCCCACACTTCCACACAATATGTAAGATATGGAAGAACCAGGGTACAGTACAGAGTACGAAGTGCATCTTTATCAAGGAATTGTTTCACTTTGTTCAAAACTGCGAGGCTTCTAGAAATTTTGGTTTTTATGTGTCTGACGTGGGGTTTCCATGAAATTTTGTTATCAATTATAACTCCCAAAAATTTGTTTTCACTCACATTATCAATTGGTACACCTTCAATGATAATTGGTAATTCTATATTATATTTTAAATTACCAAAAAACATTGCTTTAGTTTTATTTATATTTAATGATAATTTATTTATGTCCATCCATTTTTTTTATTAATTGTAGCTCCCTGTTTACGGTCATTACAAGATCAGTATAATCATCGCTACTGAAAAATATGTTGGTGTCATCTGCGAACAGTATGAGTTTAAGTACTTGAGAAACATCAAAAATATCATTTATGTATACATTGAAAAGTTTTGGTCCCAACACTGACCCTTGGGGAACACCACATGTAATACCAAGTTTCTCTGAATGGTAATGCCCTATGCTAACATATTGTTCCCGACCCGTTAGGTAACTTTTTAACCAGTTACCAGCTTTCCCTCGAATACCATATCTTTCCAATTTATCCAGTAAAATTGAGTGATTGATTGTGTCGAAGGCCTTTTTGAGATCAACAAAAATTGTTTATCGCGGGAGTTGCGTTCTAAAACTAACCCACGATATGTGAAATCCGCAAAGTAGCCAACTTTATTTTTTACAATTATTATAGATGTTTTAAGACTGTAAAGCCCCTCACTACACACTTTATATGCTTTTCTCAGACAGGCATGAACATTTTCACACTTTTCTCTCTTGTATAATCAAACCAAAGGCACCCGCAGGTGCCTTCTGACTGTGCAAAACGGTTCATTGACATTGTTGTGTTTGTTGGGGAGAAAACTTACAAACATACAGTACAGCACTTCAGAGTCACACTGCGATCAAAGATTTATGTAAATTTGACAAGCCTAACGCATTCTGTACTGTACAGGAGACACGGAACAAGATTGATTGATTGATAATGGTCTAAAAAAAAATTGTGTAAACCCCCACGAAAGGTGAACCGCGTTATAGCGAGGGACCACTGTATTTAGTTTTAAGTAGCAGCTGAATAGTTAGGTGATGTGGTTTTTGCTGCCATTCCCCATTATTAATATGGGAAATGGTGACAACTAGTATTTTGGCTTTTGAAATGTTGTTTTAATCTACTTATTTTCCTCTGTGAATTGCCTAGAGCAGGGGTCAGCAACCTTTAACACCCAAAGAGCCATTTGGACCCAGTTTCCACGCAAAAGAAAACACTGGAGCCACAAATACTTTTTGACATCTAAAATGAAGATAACACTGTATATATTGTTTTTTTTTACCTTTATGCTTTGTGTGAACAACTAAGGTGTGTTGCTTATGAAATCCATGAAGTGCTACAGAGAAAATTAAATTTTATTTATGTAATTAACACATTTTGAACTCTTTAAGAAATATAACAAAAGGAAAGACACCCAGCAGAACTAAAATGATCCATGTAGCAAACAAAAACTGTTGTGAGCCGTTGTGGTACACTGGCTTCCGCGAGTGTGGCGCTTATTTTGAGCGATGAAAAAATAATAGAATATAATTTTTTTTTTCAAGTTAAAAAAGAACTAACATAAGTAAAATACACTTCAGCTAAATACTTCTAATTTATTTTCCCAAACCACGCGGAGCCGCACTATAAGGACTAAAGAGCCGCATGCGGCTCCGGAGTCGCAGGTTGCCGACCCCTGGCCTAGAGTATAAAATGTTAAAAAATACCAATAGATAGTTTCTGAGATAAAGGTGGTGGTTGAATAAGCCTATTTGAGCTTTTTAAAACAAAAGCTGTATATTGTCAATTTTAAGACGATGAAACCAGGGAATAATAGATGTTTTTGCCTTTGAAATTAAGAAATTGTTATATCTGATCAACCACACAGTTAATAATTTAATTGTTGCAGTTTTGAAATGAGCTCATCTCATAGTAGCATAACAAACAGAAATTGGTTCTGGGTCTGAAAAGTGAAACCAGCACTGAAGTCATCCTTTTAATGGTGACTCCTGTGCTTGGAAAAAGACTGCTGATTACTTGATGCGCTCATTCACTAATTTCAAGTAATGCTGAATACAACATAATGGCCACTGTGTAAATTATAGTCACTCAAGGAATAAGGGGGGCTGTCCAGAGTATGCTTGTTGGCTAATGACTTGTCAGTCACAAATCTTTAGACAGTGAGCTTGCAGCTTCTCAGCCATTCATCTGGTTTGAAAATGGCAACGGCAAAAATACTTATCTTGACAAGGTTTGTTTTAAAAAAAAAAAAATCAAAAAAAAAAATCAATACTCTTATACTAATCAATACTAACAAATTAATAAAGGATTAGACACTCATTTGTAACTGTGTCAACAGTGCCGTCTTTGCCTCCCACAGTAGATGCACAACACATAGTAGCACTGCAGATAGGCAGCCACTCCCCTCACTTCCAGCTGAAGTTGTCATTTTCAACACTAAACATCTCAATGTGAGATATTTTGAGAAGCCAGCAAAGGTCTTATCTCAACAACAGTGAAATAAACGTTAACCAGCCATTTAACAGTTAACAGCAACCTGATAGCCACATTAGCCTTTTTGTTAAGTTGTCATTAAGGTAGCAGCTAGCAGCTGTGGCTAATAATGATTGATAATGTTCATGTTGGACATGAGTAGCAAACATTATAATTACTGCTGCTTTTTTATTAATGTAGTGTTAACAGAATAATGGGCACTTCAAGTCCTTGAAACGAGGAACCAAAGCTATGTAAAGCGCGTGTTCTCAACAATATTAATAGGTCGCAGGTTGTTGCAATCCACTTGGCACTGTGTCAGTCAATATGTCCGAGGTAGACTTACTGATGCTCCGTGAGTGGCTGGTTGCAAGCTGGGTGACGCGTTAGCCAAAGTGCTAGCAGCATCCCCGGCTAACCTATACATCGTGTCAATGTGATATTTTAAGCTGGAAGTGCTTCGGTGAAAAGAAAATTCCTTCCTGCACAATGTGCATAATACTTTGTCGGTCAACTGTTCCGTCTTGTTATTTTTTTTTTTAATGCTCAAATTTCCCATAGAGAGGGCAGGGCTCTAGACTAACTTTTTGCCATGGGCGTACCGGTACGGCACAAAAGTTAGGCGTACACAAATTTTATAATAATTTATATAATATAATGTGTTTTTCTGGATACACTGTGCTTTTTCAGCATTCAAAGATTGATGACACCGTGTCAGAGCACTGGCTATGAATTTCAGAAGGATCAGGCCTTAACAGAAAAGTTAGCAATAGTTCTTTTCCTATTACAGCTACATCCACTTCTGTCGTGCCTAGGCTGCTCACTAGGGCTGGGTATCATCACTGATTTCTATAATCCATTCGATTCTGGTTTTCAAAGTCCCGGAGACGGAGACGGGCCAGAATGGACGGAGACGGAGATTGGAGACGGAAAACTGTTCTTGAAGTACAGAGAGAGAGAGAGAGAGAGCTAGCTGTGCATGAAGTGTGATTTTAATAGTCGTGGAAGCAAAACAGCAAAATTCATGACGACATTGATCAAATGTGAAGCACAGTTTGCTGCTTCTTTTGCTGCTGGCTCGGTGGATTTTGGTTGGAGAGAGACAAAACCTGCAGCTCAGAATCAGCGCAAAAAGACGTAATCACAGCGTGGACCGGACGCATCAGGATCGCTAAGCTCCGACAGCGTGTCCGTCTACGGGCCGTCGGTTGAGAAAGCCGAGAAAGACAAAGCTGATTCTGATGCGTCGGTCCTCTGTGTTTACGTCTTTGTGTGGAATCTGTGTACCTGCTCTCATTTGCTGTTTGGTTGTTGTTGAAATGGTTTTGTGAGCTTTAATCTGAGAATCTGGCGTTTCTGGCAAAACACAGTTATGTTTAAAAGTCGATTCAGGATTTAATGAATTGATATCGCTTTATTCAAGCTACTCACCTCCCACTTCCACCTGCACTTTCAATTGGACCAAGGCCAATCAGAGAGGTCCCGCCCCTGACTATCTCAGATTGGTTTAGTCCACGATAGGGGCATAATGTGTGTCTGTTGTTGACCACAGGGAATGTTGCAGATTTTTTTTTTTTTTTTTTTTTTTTTTGCTACCCGAACAGTTGGTCGCACAGGTGCAACCAAATATTTTTTATTTTTTTTTAGTCGCACCACTGAAAAATTTGGTCGCATTTGCGACCAAATTGGTCGCACTCTAGAGCCCTGGAGGGCCAATCTGCGTTTATCCTCCTTCAAATTGAGTTGATTGGTTCAGCTGCCCGTCACTACTAGATCAACTGCCCATTTGCGCATGTGGAAAGGTAACTCTACTTGGACAAACTGCCCGAAATGCGTTGACAGAAACATTTCAGGAATTTTGAGTCATTCTGCACCCAAGATGCGCCAATACCGTGAAAAGTTTTTTGTATCGAGTTAATCGTGATGACGGCTTAATCCGAGTTAAAGTGTTAATTTTGACAGCACTATTATTAACATGAAAAAAAGTTGGGGCAAAACTCACAAAGTGTTTTCTATTCATTTTTTTTTTTTTTTTTTAATTCAAAGAAAAACTTGAATATAAAAGCTTGTATATAAAACATCAACATGCTGTTTTATATTAGGGGTTGGCTTTTAGCTTCGGCTAAAGCCATTAGCTTAGTAATGATCTTCTTGGTAAGAAAGTCAGTGAGACGGTATATTTTCACAAAATGTCAAGCTGTTCCTTTAATATTTCTGCGGTTGTTGCTTTGTCTTAGCCACATCTTTCTTTATAACTGAATATGACTTTGCACTTGTGCAGCCTTTTACTGATCGGGGACATTAATGCCACAGTGAAAGAAAGGCAGAGCACACAGATCAGGCTGATTGAATTGTCTGAGTGAGGGAAGCACAGCAACAAACTCACACAGACCCTTTTAGTCTCCATGCTGTAGCAGTGCATCTTTTCCCTGCATGCTCGCAACGCGGGAGATGGATTTTTCTGAGAACATTGTGAGGAGTGACCTATTTTGGCGTGTGTGTATGTGTGTTTGCATGGAAGGTGACCGTCAGTGCTGCCTCTCTGCCAGTAGCGCTCAATAACCGCATTTCCTGGCCACACACATTCAAAAACCTTCTCCCCTTTGCTGTAGCAGGAAGAGCTTATTTTCTGCCAATCAGCTGAAGAAGAGTTGAAGAAACAGAATGTGCTTGCCTCTATGTATGTGTGTGAATTATTCAGTGTACCAGGGAAGTACATTGATGCTGACTTGTTCAGCCAGGAAACAAAGTAGGTTAGATCCACTAACAACTACATCTAAAGCACTCTTTCCATCTCCATCATGATCTCTGTTGGCATTTTTTTAAAAAACATCATTTTCTTAATATTTATACTTCCTCAGTCTGCTTCTCATCCCAGTAACTGCCCTGGCATCTTTAAGCCATTTAGGCCAAGTCATTGTGAAGAAATGTGTCTCTGAGCACATGTGATTCAGTCACACCCTCAAGAGGGTCTGTGAAGTCAGCCCTGGGCTGCTGGGGGCACCGCCCTGCGTGTGCATGGCAGTGGAAGTCAAGCGTTCACAGGAAATTGGCCAGCTCATTCACACTGTTTAACTTCTCAGACTGATGGGAAATAAGAAAGTGATAGAAACGGACATTACCGGTAACAGAAGGTAGAAACAGAGTACGTAAGGAAACTGAGCAACGGGAGACATGTGAATGCTGGGAAAACTAGAAAAATAATGAGTAGTATGGTAACAATGATAAATGTGCAAAAAAAGAAAAAAAACCATTTATTGCTCTGAAGTTTATTTTATTGCACCAAAAGAACATGATAAAATGGAGGAAATTGGAGCCCTGTAGATATTGGAGCAATTCGACAGTTGTCTTCAAATAAATGCTAATGAGCTTTTGTTAGGTAAGGTTTCAAGATACATCCATTTGCAGTCAGAGCCACAACCATCCAGTGGTTTCAATGTGGTCTTGCCTAGAAATTGTTCATATTACTCACATGTATTCTGCCTGTGGTTTTCTTTCCTGTATAAGTGGTTTGGGGGGGATAATTTATTTTTTGGTGGTTAGGGCCATAAGTGTGTGGACACTGACGCAATTTTTGCCTCTGTACACCACCACAGTAAATTTAAAATGAAACAATAAACATGTGATTAGAGTGCAAACTAATAACTTCGATTCAAGAGGTGCAATTACTGTTTAATTACTTTGAAATGCAGCTGAATTGCCCCATTTGCAGTGCTCTTTTCTCATGTGACTGATCTACATCATTTCTTAACAGATGTGCTTCATCCCCAATTAGTTTAACAAACAACAATGTGGCACTTCAAGGCCAGAGGTGCTTTTCTAACTGTAAACCAAAGTACATCAGATGTTCTGTTGTTGGCTGCAAGAGGAAACACACGTTTCCATGCATCTCGAGCTTTTGAGAAGTCTACTACTGTTATTTTTCATGGCAATCCCACTAAAGTAGATTGCTATAAAATTACTGTTCTTCGAACATCTGCAGGTGAAGGTTTTGCTAGCTGGCACCTCTTGGTGAGTGGCGGCTAAACAATCAGAGCACGTAAATGTCATAGTAGGTGATCAATTTATTTTAATTTTTTTTTTTTTTTTTAAGAAAAAGGCAGAAGCTAAAACAGAAATGTATTGAAAGCATTACGTGATTTTAAAATTTCAACTTTGTACACGAGAATGATGTGATGACTTTAAGGGTGTGAAAACCACAGGACCTGTCACAAGTTTTTCCGAGAACACAGCAGTTTCCTGTGGTGTTGGGTACCTGTGTTTTTCATTGTGCTGACATCTTTCCTGAGGGTAGAAGAGTTATAGGCAGTTGTATTTCTTGGTTTAAAATTGCCACCAGTCATTGTTGTGATCAGCTGGGATGAAATCAGTACAGAACTGCTGAAACTCTTAAGTTTGCATGAAGTTTATTTAACAGCTGATTCATTTTAAGGGATATATCAAATAGCGCTGAATCCTGGTTCTCATTTCTTTAAATGTGGTAGTAAATGGATTATTCTCTGTTGAATTTATATTTATTACTGTTACAATAAATCAAAATTCTCTTTATTTATTTTTTCCTGCTTAATTTCTCCCACCCAGAGGTGCTCTTTGGCAGAAACGATACATCCACCGTCTGCTAGATAACAAACAAGACTTGAATAGAGGAGTGCACTTGAATCCCAATAGAAACAGGGATATTTACTTTTCTTCGCCCCCACCTTCTCCATTCAGAACAGACGCTAGTATGAAGCGACGGAGTACAACGGGAGCTTGTGAATAAACGTCGGACACAACAATAAAAGAACCCATTAGCTTAGTTATCATGAGCCTCTTGAAAGCCTCGACTCTCTCCTTGTCCTTTGCTTCCCCTTTCTCCCCCCATCTTTTCCTGCTGCCTCCGCTTTCTTTTTATATTTGACCTCAGATCACTTTTTCTCCTTTATCTGAAATACGCAAGCTCTGATCTCCTCTTTTTTTCACTCGAATTTTCTTACACTTCACTTCTCTTGTTAGTTTGTTTTATAAACGTCACACTCTTCAATTCTTCAGACATTGAAATTATTTGTGAGAGGACACACATGCTTTGGTGTATCTCTGTGTTTTATGTAAGAATAATTGGAAATAAAATTTAGGACAAGTAAAGGTAAAGCAGTATTTTTTTTGTTAATCTGTAATGATACTGAGTGATAAATGACAGTGAAAGAAACATGCTTAGTTTGAACGACAAAAGAAATATGTAAACGGTGCAAACACATATCTCTCACAGTAAACATAAATCATGGAGAGTTATGGCTGTTTTGAAATTTCCTAAACTGCCACATCTGTAGTTTATGTGTAAAAGAAACAAAAAGCTCAAGAGTTGTTTTGTTTTTGTTTTTTTCAGCTTACTCCGTTTTCTGAGCTTAAATATTTTGCACAAATTGCCTTTTGATTGAAATTGATTGAAACAATAATCATATGATTTTATGAGTGTCTCACATCATTGGTGGAAGAAGTTTGGCTCACGCTTTTTTACTGTGTTGTAGTTCATTGAGGTTTACAGCCATTTATTTATGCACAGCTCTCTTAAGGTCCCACCACAGCATTTCAGTCAGGTTGAAGTCTTGACTTTGACTGGACCATTGAAACATCCTGATTCTTTTCTTCGTCAGCCGTTCTGTTGTAGATTTGTTGATGTGCTTGAGAACGTTGTCCTGTGGCATGATACAATCTTGATTTAAGCTTTAGCTTTTGAACTGGTGTTCTCAGTCTAGACTCTAGAATAGTTTACAGAGGAGTTCACGGTCGACAGTGTGACTGCGAGGTGCGCACGTCCTGTGGCTGGAAAAATAAGCCCAAATCATCTCCCCTCCACCGCCGTGCTCTATAGTTGGTATGAGTTGTTTGTGCAGATATGCTGTTTGGTTTTTACCAAACATGGTGCTGCGCAGTATGACCAAACATCTCCACTTTGGTCTGGTCTGTAAAAGGTCATTGTTCCAGGAGTCTTGTGGTTTGTTCAGATGCAACTTTGCAAACCTAAACTGTGTTGCTATGTTTCGTTTTGTTTTTATAATAAGAAGAGACTTCCCCTTTTCAACCCTTCCGAACAAGCTATTCTTGTTCAAGCTGTTTTTAATTATACTGGGGTGAACTTCAACATTTAACAAGCTAATCGAGGCCTGCAGAGTGTGAGTGTGAGATGTAGCACTTGGGGCTTTTTGTTTGTTTGTTTTGTTTTTTCCAATTTCTCTGAGCATTGTCTAATCTTGTGGGGAATTTTCTGGAACATCTCCTCCTAAGAAGATTGTGGCAAGATGTTAACCCACCAGAATGCCCCAGACCTACAAACTGCAAATGAAACTTTTGCCTTAATTGACAAGTTTGTCAATTAATCAGGTATATTTGATTAGCAACACATAGCTGCTACTTAACCTCTTAATTACTATGGAAGCCGTGCGGGTGTGAGCTCAGCTTTTCACAGGACTGATTGGAGTACTGTTAACATTTTCTTCATCTAATCTTCTAATATTATAGAGGTATCTTTTTACTCTACCTTAAATCACAGGCTTTCAATTAAACAAGTGGTTTTAACTGGTAATAATATTAGTAATTATAACTAAGGACTGATATTGAAACAAGTGCCTTTTATAGGGTTGATCTTTTGTTGGTTGTTTCATTAATTCCTTTTCAGTTGTCTCTGTGGTCAAGACAGGAAAAAAAAAAAGGCCATGCTGAGTTTACATCCATTGTTGCACAACTTCTCAGAAAATATGCTAGCGTTGATTAAAGGAACTGATACATTTAAAGGCATATATTTTGATGGAGTAGACAATTTGGAAGCAGTTCCTAGTTGCCATTCCTGTAATTGTTGTAAGTGACACTCCACAGACAAGTCAGCCCTGCTCTATCAGCAGATTAACAAGTGATAAATAAAGGCGCTGTCAGTGATGCTGAAGATAGCGCTCTATGGTGAATTCATGACTTAGAACTACTGGTTTTGCATACATGCTTTTAATTATATTTAAGAACATCAGTATAATTTACAGATTTGTTATCAGTGACTGTGTGAAACCTGGGATACTAAAACGTATCAGTTACAAATGTTTATGATTGTTATTATAGTACATTTGTGTGTTGCTAATCCTTGTTAGCTAAAAGCTCAAGTTTCAGATTGCTCTTGACACTTAGTTTCAGGCAGGTTTTACTACTTTTGGCTCTGCGTTATGTCATTGAACAGGTATCCTTAAAATCTAATCAAGAAGCCCCGCCCACTTGCTGTCCAAAAAACACCTTTTTTGTGTCTATCATAAGAAGATTGCTTAACGATAGGGTTGCCTTATAGCAGCATGGTAGACAGTGAGTGAACTAAGGACCTTTTATCATCTCACAGAATAAGATTGAGTTACATCGAACTGTGAACGATGCAAAGCTATTCACTGGAGTAAAAACTCAAAGTTTAACTACACATTCTATCCCTCAGATATATTTAAAGAAAAAGAAGACTTGTAATTTCAACATTACATCTCAGTTTTTCTACATGATAAAGAAATACTGCTGTAGTAAATTAAAAAAATCTATCAGCTTGTCTCCCTGGGCTTATAGAGTAAGTAGCTCATTGCCCAGACTGTCTTGTAACTGTAAAACAGAAGATACCAGAACTATCCACCTAAAAAATAAATTTTCCAAAGTCATACAGTGGGCCGATATTGAGTCTGTGTCAGGCTGATTCTGGCCCTTAGGCCTTATGCTGCACACCCCTGCCCTAGAGTTAATTTTGCAGAAATTTTGAGTGTAGCTGCTGTTACTGCTTGGTTTGTCCTAACTGGCAGATAATATATTCTGTCATTCAAGATTAAAATGGGTGATTAAGGGGGCAAAAATCTGTACGCCAGGTGCCACCGAATGTCTAAATCCACAGGATTTAATGGGAAAATGAATTTGATTCCCCGGGTTTCCTGTAAATGAAACAAAAGGGGCTACAAAGGGAAGCTACTTATCATCATTACTGCCTGACTTCTCTACTCGTTTTGTGTATGTGTCTATGTGAGAGTGTGTTTGTGTGCATGTCTGCCCGGGCTGTGGCCCAACACAGAAGCAGACCTCTGTTGCAAATGTAATTCACATGAGGCCAGAGGAGCTCTAACGCTATTACCACACACACACACACACACTCTCACACACATGCACAGCTGTGTTGCCGCCCACGGTCTCTGTTTCGCGCTCCTTTTCTCTCCGTCAGTTCGTAAAATTAAATTTTGAAAAACTGATCATGTCATTGGGGGGATTCTTGTGTGCTGTGCTCAGAAAATATAAAAAGATTCAAAAGACAACTTTCTGGAAGTCAGAAATGCTTTAATTATTTACGAGTGAAGAAAAAAACTGATGCACAGAAACCACTATCTAATACTTCTGTAAGCATTGTAGATTTTGAAAAATCAAGTATAGTCTTTTTTTTTTTTTTTTTTTGTTGAAATGTCACATTTATTCAATGCTAATATGTCCACTAGCACTGTAGTTGTTACAAAAGTGAAACGAGGAAGAAACACAAGGAGTTGGGGTGTGCAGTGCCGTGCTACAGTAACAGGAGGAAAGCCAGAGAGAAGAGGTGGGACCATTTTTCACACGAGGCTCCAGAAGCCTGAACGCCCACGCCGACTTTCTCAGACTTAGAGAGAGAGAGATTCCTAATTTCCTCAATGTCTGAATAACCAAGAGGAAAGAGATTAAACAGACTTCAGAAATATCTTCTTTTTTTTAAGGCCCTTGAGAGTGACACCATGCGAATGCTATCTAACTTCAGCAGCAAGAGTTTTATAATGGTACAAAAGTTTTGCTGTGCTTTTGAAGTTTCTTTAGACTTTCACTGTTAAACTCAAGACCAGAATGAAGATAAAAAAAAAAAACAAAGGATTCAGAATAGGCTTAATAAAATGTGGTTCTTTAAATTAAAATTTTTTCCTCTTCCTGATGTCATTTTCTATCACAGTAGCAGTTGTCTTGACAATAAAGAGACTCATTGAAAAGTCATTTTATAGTGTATTAAGCTGCTTTTTTTTTTTTTTTTTTTAGCTCAGTCTTCTGTGGCCACAAATGGCGCTTTCGGTGTTGAGTGTAGGTCACCTTCATTTTGTAAACGCCCGAAGCCCAACACATAATGACTGTAGTTACACGAGTAAACAGAAGAAAATATAGTGTTCTCCTTTTGTAAAGATATCCTCATCCTTGCCTGCAGTGTTCAAGGACAGCTAGCTAAGCTCTGGCCTGCTGTCACACAAGAGACCCACGTACTTGTGCTCTTCCCATTTCCCATTAACTGAGTGTGTCTTCATCAGTGTCAGCCACTATTAGATTTGGACACACTTAACTTTATGCACTGTCACACAGAGAGGACTGGGAGTTCGTGTGTTAGACTGTGGATCTAATGGTATTAATAGTGATGTCAGCGTAGAAGGACTGATAAAATAGCATTTCTGTGTTTATAAATGGGAATAACCTGCTTGTATCTAAGCTAAGACAAACACTGAAGTGAAACATGTTTCCCACCGATTTAGTTTCCGTCTGGCGCGAGTTGATGCAACGAAAGGAGGCAAACATGCTTTCTTAATTAAATGAACAAGGATGCACGGATCCAACCTTTTCAGCTCCTTGCACGCACTCGGGCTTGGAGTGGAGCTGACGGAAACAAGTTGTGGACCTAAAAGCTTGCAGTAAAGGTTAAAATATGTGGCTGAATATATTGCAGTGTTTACAAGTGCTTGATGTGTACCCCTCTGGACGCATGGTATATGTCCTACGATAGTCGACCCATACTTTTGCGAGCATGTCTAAAGTCATTGCAGCCACTGCTGTTGTTATGCTACCTACCGGCAACCACGGGAATCTCACGAATCCCTTCTTTGGAAAAGTATGTGCCTTGATCATTACTGGTGAACACCTGGGGAACTCGCAGTCACTATGTAAAATTGGTCACAAAGAGAAATGCTGGTACACTGAGAACCTCTTTGCAATTGCTGTGGTTGCTGCCGTTGCCTGTAGTTTGCATGAAAAATGCAGACTTGTCCTCAGTGACTTGGCAACTACTCGTCAAGTGGTGGTGAGAATGTGAAAAGTGTGACACGTGACGGGTGGCCTTCAGAATAAGAATGAAATGTGTTGATTGCAGCGTTAAATCGAGACTTTTTTACTTTGAAGGCCTGGTTAGTATTAGTAGGCAGGTAGAAGGCAAGCATTGGCAGACAGTTCAGCATCTTCCATACGATCTACAGGCAACGTGCTAGCAAACCAGTTTTTGGTGCCTTGATCTGGAATGTGGGCTGGTTATCAACAATTAAACTTTCACAACAAGAGCGAGGTTATTTCCCACGAATATGTGAATTGTGGGTGGTCTTCTCTCAGACAGATAAAAACTAAAAATGAAAATGCTGAAATGAGTTGCCGGGTATATACCCCGGTTGACAGTCTAAAGAAAGAGTATGTTGGGAGCACTGAACACTGTCTATTAACCATCATCTGTAAGTTCTATTTTTTTGTTTTGTGTTGGGGGTTTTAGCGCTGTTGTCTAGTGCTTGCTTTCTCATTCGAGCTCACCAGTTTTCTCTCTTGAGTGATACTGATGTTGATAGGCTGATTTGTGTCTGACTTGTATCACTGATTGACCCTGCTGTCTTATCATATAATAATACAATAATCAATGTTTGAGTTCTTCTATTTGAAGACCAGTTTATACTTTTAACCACTTCACATGGTAAATGTCTAACTGCTAAAGAGAAAAGCAGTGTTTTACAGTCTATGTCCTGTTCTCTTGTTTGTTTTTTAGCGGTTACGACGGTTATCTACCAAATACCGGACAGAGAAGATCTACCCGACCAACATAGGGGAGAGAGAGGAGAATGTGAAGAAGAACAGATATAAAGATATACTGCCATGTAAGTCATGTTCCACAGATGAAAGATTCTTTCCCACAGGACACATTTGAACTTATCAGAAACAGGTGAAACTAATAAAAATTTATGACCATGTTACTTTTCGATGTACCTTTCTTGTATGTTATACTGGCAACTCGGTGAATGGAGCCACTGCTGATTTATCCACTTTCTTTTAAGAAAACAGGATAAAAGTTGGGGTTGGTATGTAAAGATGCCAACTTTTTTTCTTTAGCTTAGAGTGGCATAATTTATCTCATAGCTTCCACGTGATTTAGTTAGTTCAAATTTCTCTTGTTTTTGTTTTTTTTCAACTTTCAATGTATTCAATCAAAAATTAATAGACAAGGCTTCTTCATACTAAGAAGACATGGGGAGGACAAAGGGGACAAAATGGGCAAATTCTGGTAATTTGGTATGCCCAAACCTTCAGATGCTATTTACCTAGTTAACTCTGAAAAGTGGGAGGAGAATTGGAGGTGCACAAGAAATTAACTTTTGATTTTTATGGGAACTTTTTGGTCACACCTGGCCTTTGCATTAATGTGCCTCCTTGCTACGCTACAATGCTGCTATAAACAAGGATTTAAATGGAGCCTAATGTTTAGCATTGTTGTAGGTTTTGGTGGTTGTGTGCTGCCTATGAGTAGGTAAAAATATCTGTGGACGATTTTTGCTTTACTCCTTCCGGTTGGCATCTTGTTTATCAAAATGCACATCTGGCCTTTATGTATGCACACATATATGCATAGATCAAGGCCAAATGTGCTGCACTAGCTTATCATTCTGCATCTTTTTCATGACTGTAGTTGATTCACAGCAATAAACGCACCTGCTTTCACTTGGCGTTTTGATCAGAAGTGTTGCCTGACAATATAATCTATATGAAACTTTGCTCCCTGCATGACGAGCAGCTTATAAGCGTCACGCACATATCAGCTCAGCTTTAAAGGTCACTGTACACCAGAGAAAACGGTGTTCAGTTAAAGCTGGTAACAGCCCCAACAAATGTCAAATATCTTTTTAGATATTGTCACCTGCTCGTGTTTACTTTGAGGGTTTTATTCTAACTACTTGGTTAAATGAATGAAATTTAGGAAATAACAAAGTATATTTAGAGATCCATTTATAGCAGCTACAGCTGCCGTAGGTCATGCAATGGTTTCCTACACAGAGGTCTTGCGGTACTTAATAATAACCTCGGGGGAAGCTTACGTGATCCAACATCTGTCCTACTTTTTATACCTTTATCCTGCTTTTCTCCTCTGTCCATTCATTCATTAAGGCTTTTAGTGAATGGGTTGCTGACAAGGCAAAGGAAAAACTGGTTCATCTGTGACAGATGTGTATGCACACACACGCACTGTACATAAAAATGGAGGATAATACTGTGTCCATTATATCACATATTTTACTTGTTCCCACTTATATCCTCATTCATTTTTTGTTTATTTTTGTTTCAATAAGAAGAAAATGTTTTAATAGAGAAAATATTTCTTTCCATTTCCTCCCCAGTTGATCACAGTAGAGTGAAGCTGAAGCTAAAAACAACCAATCAGGACACAGATTACATCAATGCTAACTTCATTAAGGTAAATGTCAGGTTACTTTACCATGTTCTCTGGCATGTTGTTTACAGTTTAGTGGAAAAGTTCTTATAGTGTACTGAGTCATGTGATTAATCCTCGCTGAATGTGTTAATATAATTGATCGGTGAACATGTTTGCTCTGCTTTCAGGGTATGGATGGCCCAGAGGCCTATATTGCAACTCAGGGTCCACTGCCGAACACTGTCATCGACTTCTGGAGGATGATCTGGGAATACAATGTTGCTGTGAGTTTTCCTTACTAGAAGACTGGAAGTCAATGGATGGGGATATTTTTTTTTGTTTTTCTCATTGTGAACAATTGAATCGTGTATCTAAGTGCTGTTTTTGAGCTAAAACGTTGACGGTAAAGAGAGCAGGAAAAGTCTGATGTACAGTTTGGATGCACGCTTCGGGGTGTTGCGTTGACTGTTTTGTTGCAGTACTGCGAGTGACCACTAGAAGAGCACAATAGCAAGGGAGAGGTGGTGCTGCAAGAGCTGGAAATGGCACCTTAACAGTGCAAGTATTTGGCAAGCTAGCCACAAAAAGCATAAAAACTGCTGTGCTGCCGGGGGATCTTTTGTTAGCAGGGTGGCTGAAGAGGAAGAGAGGGTTTATTACCTAATGTGTTTTTGCAAAATGCTGCAAGAACTAGCCGCAGCTAACAGAAGACTTTTTTTTTTTCTTTTTTTAAATGTAAAATGTAATTCTCCTTTTTTTGTTTATTTGTTTTCTTTTAAATGAGCGCTTACTCTTTCCAAGAGTGCAGATTTGGAAGAACAAAAGGTTTGCGTCATCACACAAATTGGAGAAAAAATGTTGACATTAGTGGCGGTTAAATAAATTAAGTGTACGAAGTAAGACTGTAATAATGAAGATACTCAAAATAAATATTTAATTGTGTCGTCAGGAATTAAGAGGCAGATGGAGAGTGCTTATGCTGTAACCAGATGGACAAAGATGAGAAGAGGGAGGAGGGCTATGATTAGGTTTAACTAGTGCTATGAAGAGGGATGAGTCTGCAGCTTTGATAATTACTCCTGTAGGATCAAAGGAATGACCTGAAATGCAGCTGCATGGAAATGTGCGATCAAACGTGAAGGATGCTCTGCTTAGTTTCTCTAACTCTTTTAAATCTAAGCACGCAGGAATGAATAAAAATCTGCGTTTTTAGTTTTGAGAGCTTAAATGTTTATATTGTAATCCTTCCTTTTTGTGTCTTCGCAGGTTATTGTGATGGCTTGTCGAGAGTTTGAGATGGGAAGAGTAAGTGTGCACATTTTTGCACATGTAAAATCACAACTGCTTTTCTTTTTTCTAATAAAAAAAAATGTGGAAAGAGACGATGTGAATTCACACTGATCACTTATTTTGAGCTCTATATTGCTTGCACGTATGGCTATAGTAAGCACATAATTAGTCACTTATATTTGTCACCATCTATGTTCTACATGTCACATTAATTGTTTATTTTGAATCTGAAAGTGTGTGTTCACAGGAAGCTGTGGTGTCTGTCTCGTATTTTGTTCTCAGCCAAAGCTAACTTTTCTTCTCTGGTTAGAAAAAGTGTGAGCGGTATTTCCCGATGCAGGGGGAGCAGCCTATGAGCTTTGGCCCTTTCAGAATCTCCTATGTAAGTAGACAAATCTGTGATGATACAGCTCTGTGTGTGTGTGTGTGAGTGTGAGACGAGTGCACGTAGCAGGTCTGCGTTTTGGGACTGCCTCTTTTCTCACATGTTTTTGTTTTCTAGGAATCGGAGCAGGCCAGAACAGACTACTTCATCAGGACTTTGACAGCACAGTATGAAAATGTAAGTGCTTTCTCTCGAGACCTCTTCATTAATACCTAATGTAGTTTATCAAGAAACCAGTCTAAAGTAAGTGTTAACTTTCAGATAACGCTACAGCCTATCACAATAGCGACAAGATTGCCTACAAATAAACTTCATATCCACATGTTTTCCAACAAATACAATTAGGCTTTCTTTTTGCAGCCATAAACCCAAAGTCCCCCTTCAACTGCTTGCATGCATCTAAACGCCAACCTTTAAATTTGAGTTTGAGGAAAAAGGAGCCATTTGACCAGGAGCCAAATGTTGCACGCAGGACGATTGGTGCATTAAAAAATTCCCGTTTGTGCTGAATGACCACAAACATCCTTCAGACGTCTCAGGCTGTTGCAGTGCAATATCCTGACAGGTCTGCATAGACAGTCAGTCACGCTGCACTCTTGTTTTTTTTCTATTTGTTTGTTTAGGGTTTTTTGTGTGTGTGAGGGATTTTTTTTATTTTTTTTTATTTATTTTTTTTATTTTTTTTTAAAAACATCCAAACAAAAATAAAACAACTGGTCATGCTCCAGATCTGATGCACCGTCTTCAGGCTTGAAGACTGCAGACTACAGATGCATCTGGAGAGAGCTGTTTGGGTTAGTGTGAAAAACGATTTCCTTTGTGTACAAGTTGGAGGTCCATGGGGTGGGATTATACTTAAACTGTGTGTCAATAAAGTTTTGTTTTTTTTTTTCAAAGATTCAGTTTGGCAACATTGTTCATGGCATATCATAGTTTCACTCCTTCACCACTGAACCAGCTTTCATCTGACTCTCCACTCAGTTATCAACGTTTGTTTTCCTGCAGGAATCCCGTAGGATAACGCAGTTCCATTATATGAACTGGCCAGATCATGACGTCCCCTCATCATTTGATTCCATTTTGGATATGATTGGGCTGATGAGAGAATACCAAGAGAACAATGATGTCCCAATATGTGTACACTGCAGGTAGTTATGCATGCATCTACTCTTAGCTGAAATTGAGTTTTAATGTTTTTGTTGTTTTGGTGAAATTCAGCTAATATGTGAAATATATGAAATTTCTAAAAATGGATTCATGTAAAATGCTTAATTGCCTTAAACAAAGCAGGTTTTACCCAATTTACTGAAGCTGGAGACTTGACAGAAAGTTCTAGGCTACAAATGTAAATATTATCAGTATAGTACAGTAAGAAGCTTAAATGGTAAAGTTATCAACTTGAGTGTAAACAAAAGCAGAATAATTACAAGCCCACAGTTTCTAGCTTTCTGCTGCGCACATGCATGGGTGTACACACAATGCACACACTCGTCTCCATGTGTGTGTAATGAGCTATAATGAGCAGCCTGAGGACATTTCCTGGTTCCTCTGTTACACAGCAGGACTTAAAGCTGCATCTCTGCATCTGTTAAGATGCTTTGTGTGGGTTGATGTGCGCTGTTTGTGTGGAGAAACGGTACTCTTTATAGTAGCAGAATGCTTGCTGACAGCGTGAGATCACTTTTTATGATTTTTTTTTTTTTTTTTTTTTTTTTTTTTTTTTTTTTTGTGTGTGTGTGTGCTTGCTTCTGTGAGGCTCCTGTCTCCTTCCTGTCTGGATGAGGTGTTCTTACACACATGCAAACAACATACAAAAAGAGCAGATGCTTCTCAGTAATAGAAATCTAGTTATCTAGTGCACCGATACAACAAAAGCTTATTTGTGTATATGTGTGTGTTTCCACTAATCACAGTGCAGGCTGTGGGAGGACAGGAGCTATCTGTGCTATTGACTACACATGGAACCTCCTCAAAGCCGGGGTATGTCAACACACACTTACCTGTGCAAATGTACACATTAGATCGATTTTAACATTTCTTTTAATTCTCTTTTAACGTTGTAAAGAAAATTCCAGAAGATTTTAATGTATTCCGGTTGATCCAAGAGATGAGGACACAGCGACACTCGGCTGTTCAAACCAAGGTTTGTTGCCTTAGCTTTCATTACAGATGTAAATTAATGAAACGGATGTTTATGCAGAGCGATCATTTATTTACTTGTTCCATACAGCACAGAAATGCTAATCAGTCCTCAGAAGCTTTACTGCTGCCACGCACAACCATGGCCCTGAGGTCACGAACTCGAGACGTCGTCATATATAACACCCTTTTTATATATAGGGTTTTTCTGTATTAGATGTGTTCTCGTTACTGGAAATTATGTAGGAGTATTAGAGCCACTTAAAGAAAAACATTTACATTTTGAAAATAAAGTCAAAATATGGAGATTACAGGTGTTTCAAGACAAACTGCCACGGCTGCTATACCCTCTACAAAATGCCTTGTGTCGATGAGTTAGCGAGATCGTACTTGGTTTCATTTAAAAGGAAGTAATTTCTCTTTTAGCACATAAACACAGTGGTGTGATATGTAAAAGAACACTGAAGGAAAAAAAAAAAAGCAAACACAAAGTTGGAGGACTTGGCCAGATTTGTCCAAAATGAAATGGGCAGGTGAAAGGATACTAGTGGAATCACAAGAGGCGATAGGACAGCTGATCAGTTAGTTTCACTGACTCGTCTACACAAGGCGTTTTGTAGAATGTATATGAGCCGTGGCATTGGCAACTGTAATCTCCACATTTTGACTTTTTTCTCAAAATGCACACAATTTTTAAATATTTTTCTTAATGTGGCCCTAATACTCGGTCGTGGGAAATAATCTGTTCGGTTTAGATGAGAAGTGGCACTTAGGTAGCGTGCCGCAGGCAGGAGGTAATTAAAATCAGCACGAACACTCCCTCAGTGGGAATTCTTTGGACAGTCTTCTGCTCCGTTGTCACATGGGTTCAATCAGACAGACACCACACAGTTTGTTCTGTGTCTGCAGGATAAAGTTTGTTTAATGTTGATGTGAACCTTGATCGCCTGGCTGTAATGTATGTGTGGTAATGGCTGCCAAGTAGATTTTCATTTCCTTCATTGTAATTAAAAAAAAAAAAGGCATGTTATCATATAACTGAAGTGTTAAACTGTATTTCTGCAAGATTTGGAAAAGAGATATTGTTAACCTTCTGTTCTTTTAAGGGTATAATGTTCGAATGCACAGCTGTAATAATAAGCTTATTTCCTGCTAAAGGTCGCCCCTTCATTCTCATCTCGTTTTGCTACATACCTGGTTGAAAAGGTTCTTTCATTGTCTCGCGTTCCCATCGCTGCGTGTAACTGGTTGAGGTTGTTTTGCCACAATTTTTAACATGGGTGTGTTTTCATGTTTACTTCCTGTAGTTAATGTGTGATTTTCGCCAGGAGGCATTTTGCACTTTGACATAGGGTCAAATTTGTACCTTTAGTCCGAGCTGTTTCTTTTTCTCTCCCAGGAGTGAAAATGAGCTCGGTTAATTGAATTACAGAATTGATTTGCCAAACGCTGACACAGGTTTGAGTTCAAAGTCTCAGACCGCCATCCTGTAGGAAGCTTGTAACTAATGAAATCTGTTTTGATAGAGTGGAAAGTATATTTGATTTGATATTGATTTGCTGAAACTTGTTTTTTCCCCCTCCTCTACTTCTCTCTTTCCTCTCACATCTTGTGCATTTAACCCTTATCTCTTTCTTCATGCACCAGTTTTTTTTTTCTCTCCCTCCTGCCTCATCATGTGTCTGTTTTCTTTCTATCTATAGGAGCAGTATGAGCTGGTTCATAGAGCCATCGCTCAACTGTTTGAGAAACAGCTACAGCAGCTGGAGAGTCCCACCAGCACACAGATCCATGATGGCATGGTATGACACACACACACACACACACACTGTGCATGCTCTGTAGTGTTAAAGCAAGACAGGATGTCGCTGAGTAACTTACTGGGAGTGGAGGGGAAAAAAATACAGATAATTAGTCACAGGGGAGAAGATGGTGTGGAGAGGTCTAAAGAAAACTTTTGTTTACAGACAGAAAAAGAAGAGTCATTGTGATTGTGCTTAAAACGAGAGATATCTCTGTACAGAGTACTCTGAGGACTGCAGACAATTTCAGCTATTTAAAAACAACTGGAAGCGCTTTGCTCTGTCACTTACCACTGACCTCATTTTAAATTGCTTTACATTATCCTCTATTGCCCCCAAATACACAAGCGCTCTATACAAAGTGTCCTGAATTGTCTCTGGTCCTCCTCCCATGGCCAAAAAAATTTTTCTCATATGATCAAAGTTTGTTGCAAATGACACTGTACAACGTAGGTCTAATAAACTGAAACTAAAGCTTGATGTATGTAGACTGTATGAGAATTTCTTCTTCTGTGTTTCGTCCTCAAGTTTGAATAGGGCTGCTACAACTGGGAATGGATGGCTCATAGATATGGACACTTTGATATGACCCGATGCCACCAGTTTTTTTCACAATGACCTTTCATTTAGGACAGTGCACAGCATATACCCAGCCTAAAGAACAAAACAACACAAAAAAAGAGGGACAAATATTATTTCCCAAACTTGAAAGACACCAAAACTTTGTGTTTTTAAATATTCATGCTCTAATCTCGTTTTGGAACACAAATTATCATTTAACTATAGATTCTTCCTGTCATCCCATCAAGCAGCCTTAAAGAGACTACAAGCTGCTCTATATTTAGACAGCTAGACCATAGAAGGACTGCACAAGCTTCACTGTAAGAGGCTGAAATCAGTAGAGCACATTAAGTGATATAAACAGAAACTGCTGTTACTGTAAGTGAAGAATAATTGCAAGTAATAATAAATGTATTGTGAGCAGATAAAATACCAGACCATAAATCTGCTGCCTCTTTCTGAGGCATGTTTGCTTCAGTTGCTTTTTAAGAGAAACAAGCTCACAAATGCAAGTTTAAGTGCAGCATATGCAACATGCTATACAAATACCCATCAGCATTTTACACCAGTGGCCTCTGAAGTAATGCAACCAGTTTCTGTGTCAAACGTTTCTGCCTGAAGAAGATGGGAAGCTTTAGGTGCTAGCTGTGTTGAGGTGGTGCCATTTCACAGCCTTTTAATCCTAAAGAGAAATTAAAATGATGCAAAGCAGCATCAGGTGAGGTAACATCAAGAAATGAGTGCTCCACCTGACCTGTGAAAACATAGACATGGTGGAAATGGGAATCAATGAGAGAGCTTTTAAGACTGGCAAATCTTAAGACTGTGGGAGGTGTGGGGGGAGGGGGGGATACAGAGCTGATGAGACAGTGTGCTGGCAGTAATCCAGAAGCTCACTTCCTGCTTAGGAAGCTTTGGTGACATCACTTCTCTCCCATAATGCACTCTGAGTCTGAGAATAGAAAAACACATCCGTTGGGAAAGGGCGACCCTCGCAAGACACGGTCACACAGACGGACACAACTGTTTTTGACATTAGAAAAGAATCTGCTGACATACTTTGTAAAGTGGAGCTCAATATATCTTTGAGCGGCTCTAAAATGTGGACAAACTGTATCACTACTTCCCTTGTTTTAAAATTTATGCTATTAATCATTTAAGGATAAGGTGTGGTTTGCACCAAGCGTGACATAAACTGCAGCACAAGTCTGTAGCTGCTGATCGTGACCCTGTTGTTATCTCACTTAGTTGCAAGTCCAAGAAGAACGCTGCACGCACAAACAGCACATCAGTATTGCTGTGCTGTACTGACTCAGTCCATACATGCATTGACTCATGTCCAGTCAGCCATTGTTGGTGACTAAAACACCCACATAGGTGATCTCTGTGGCATTGGGAACAATAAGCCTCCACATACACGCATCCCACATGTTTCTCCGCACGCTCACACCCGCCTTTGTTCACAGGAAACCGTCCCACTAGATCGGTTCTCACAACATACGTGGACATACGGAGCTAAAGAAGCTGTGTTCCTGCCCTCTTTTCTTAGATCAGAATTTAGTTCCTCGGCAGACTAGAGCGTTCAAATGGCCCGGTTTGCCCCTATGTCATGAGTTTGACAACTGAAGTTGGCCTGTCATCTTCTCATTATCAGAGTGGGGAGGGAGTCAAACTAATGAGTCACAGGGGAGAAGAGGAAAGATGAGAGCTGAGAGGAAGAGAGAGAAAAATTGTTGTTTGGGGGAGGGCTTCTTTCAGAATAAGTCTTTCATCGTTTGGTGAAGCAACTTTGTAGCAACTTGTTACCTCTGCTTCAGGAACATTTAGGTGAGAAGAAAGAGGGTTAGTCCAGAGGCCTTGATGAAAAATAAGCTTCATCTTTCATGTAAATATGCAAACAGGTATACAAAAAATTAAATATATTGATTAACTAAAAGTAGGGATGATTGTAGTTGCTTTCCAGCATCTAAATATGACAGGAAGGAAAAATAAGAGGGTTTCCCTTATTTTCCACTTTTCACAAATGTCGTGTCCAACTATTTTGTTACTCTTGTGTGTGTGTGTCCAGGATGAAAGCAGTCCTGACAAAGCAAGCAACCAATTATCGGATGATACATGGGACACTCCACCTCCAAAACCTCCCCGCATTCGCAGGTAGGACATTTGTCTGACATTTATTTATTTTTTTTTTCAGTTTATCTCCTTATATCGTTAAATCGTTCCGGCCTGTTTTTCATTAAGGATGTTTGCAACTGGTCGACTCTGCGTTTTAGTTTTCACCTGCTTTACCTCGTCCTCAACACAGATTAGTTAACAAGCCCACACAGGCGTTCATGCCAGGCGAGAGGTGGCTTGTTGGAGAACACTGTGAACACACAAAACACACAGAAAACATATTTAAAAAAAAAAAAGAAAAAAAAGAAATAATATCCCAGTATTTTGTTACAGTGTAGCTCCCCATCAGCCCAAAGTTACAAACAGCCTCCACTTTACCAAAGTTAACTTCTGTTTGGCTGCTGCTCCTACTGGAGGAGGAGCTGTATTTATAGATCATTTTGCAACACTTTGCAATGCTCTGCAACACGACATGGCATTGAACACACCACAACCCAAGGCTAGTTAAAGTAGAACTGTTACATTTTTCATCTCCTTCTCTTTGAGAACAAACAGTCCTTTATGCAAATGCAGGGAATTTATTTCAAACACATACACACACTTTATCTGCCGCATTCATAAATACAGATTTCTTTTCTCTTATTCTTTGTCATTCAGTCTTATACATTTTTCCTCCATCTTATTACTCAATTATTTTATTATTATTATTTTAAATCTTGCTTCTCTCTGCTGTCTTTTGTCTCTTCCTTTTGGGCCTGCAGGGGTGTACACTTTTCTTACAGCCCTCTTTCTTTCTACTCATGATGTATCCACACCTGAAAATATCCTCTCCCCGTTAACACAGCAAAACACTTTATAACTGCACTTTATAGCAGCACGGTGGCACAGTGGTTAGCACTGTTGCTGCACAGCAAGAAGGTCCTGAGTTCAATTCCACCATCAGGCCGGGGTCTGCCTGTGTGGACTTTGTATGTTCTCCCCGTGTTTGCGTGGGTTCCCTCCGGGTACTCCGGCTTCCTCCCACCGTCTAATTAATGTGAGCGCGAATGGATGTCTGTCCCTGTGTGTTAGCCCTGCGACAGACTGGCGACCTGTCCAGGGTGTACCCCTGTCTCGCCCTATGACAGCTGGGATAGGTTCCAGCGCCCCCCGCAACCCTGAAAAGGATAAGCTGAAGCGAATGGATGGATGGAAGCATTTTCTAAAGATTTGCTGTTTTGACAGCATATTTTTTGTGCTAATGTAAGAAACAATGGCTCTGTGATTATCAGCGTGATTACATTTATAGTGGCAAGAAGATGTAAAGTGATCTGCTACTCTTTGTCCTGAATAAATAATTATCAGCTGACAAACTCCACTTTAATAACACGGCTGATGCTACTGTTCTTTTCTGCGGACAATATATAATTTAAACATTCACAGCAAAGATTGGGGGGGGGAAAGTGTACCTACCCATAGGCTAATGATATCAACAATTTATCAGGCATTTTATTACACTGAGGAACTGGTTGAGCTATCTTTTTCAAAACACACAAATATTTTGCTAAAGATGATAAAAATCAAACCTCAAAGGGTTGTCTTTGTGAACACATAATTTGCATAAAGCTGAAGTGGGTTCTCAAATCATGCATCAGTTAGTAGGTACGTAAGCCTTAATGCATGTGAAGATGATTTAGTGCTCTCGCTCTTTCTAAAGAAATGACATGCTAGGATAATTCTCCTGTCACAGTGTCCTTGATTGAAGCGCACTGGCTTACAGCTGGAATTAATCCCTGGGCACCACACAGTGGCTACCCATGTCTCCTTAGAATGGGTAGGGTTGGAGAGAAGGAATTTCCCTTCTCCAGTAATCAGTAGGGATATGTTAAAGTCCCCCAGCATAAATGAACTGGTCTCCATCTGTGTTACCATGTCATTAAATAGGCGTATTCAAGCCTGATGCATAGTGGAGATATCATCAAAGTGAATCTTGATGATGTTTATGGACATCTGCTCTCTCACTGATAGTGACATAATTTCCCAAGTTAAGTTTTCTTTAGGGGTGATGGAGCAGAACTATGACTGTAAGTAAACATTAAAGCAGATCTACTACAGGATGATTTTAGATAAAGAAAATATGCCATTTGAAGGGCACAGAACAAGCCCAAAGAAGAGCTGCTATGCCTGCAGAGTATCCTCTAGACAGCCTAACAAAATACCTGAGCTAAAGCACATGAAAAAGGATCCACCAAAGCCCCTCTAGACATTATGCAGATTGAGCTGCACCTCGAGGAAAGTACTCATTTGGGGTTATTACATTTTTTTAAGAGCCAATGTATCCTTTTTACTGCACTAAATTTCTCATTTTCTTTAATTCATCTCCTGCACAAGGCAGTTTTATGAGAGAGCAGACATTTTTAGCTCATTCTAATCTTAGTGTGTACCTACAAGTTATCTGTTTACTGGACGGTTTCTTTCCTGTTCTTAGTAAAACATACAAATGGGAACTTGCAGAAGCTGCCAAAGTAGAAACACTTCCTTGAAGCAGGACACCCTGTGAGGAGTGTATGCTGTCTCCCTCTCTTTTTCTTATCAGTATGTTCCTTTCTTTCTCTGCATCATCCCTGTGTTTATAAAGAAATGATGTCAAGGCCTAGTTTAAGCCTGAGAGTGTTCTATTGATGGCGAGAGCTATTTTTACAGACATAAACCACACTCTGCCGGCCACACTCCCAGTGGGTCCTGCAGTGGTGTAAATGTGTAGAAGAATCTTTGGTTGTGAGAGAGGGAGAGAGAGAAGGGTGGAGGGGAGATGCTGCAGGAACTCGAGGGAGTCATGGCTTTTACTCATGCTCTGCCATTAGGGATGGGTTTAAAACCTCAATACTTCTGGGCTTCTGGCTAAAATGTGTCAGTAGCATCTTGGTGATGTAACCTATGACGTAACAAAACTGACATCTGTGTTTTTGAGGTAGTAAAATGTGAGCAATAGTATGATACTCAAGTGTTAAACATTATATCATACACATTTTTAGTTGTCCCAGTGGAACAAAAGATGGGTGATGCTGTATAGTGACTCCTCTAATTGCTTTTAATTTTACAAAGCATCTTCTACCTTCTATTTTCTGCTGAGGAAGGTGAGGCAGGCACAGAGCTCTGGCTGTGACCACCAAAGCCGCAACCACCTGCTGCTCCAAACTTGTTTTTGCGTGTCTGTGGATTGATTTATGAGTGAAAATGAAGGATTTTAAGGTTTACAGGAGAAATGTATGCATTAGCGAATAATCTTGTGTGTGCACCTATGAGCCACGATCAGTGTTGGGGAGTAACGGAATACATGTACCGCAGATGTTCTAAAGAATGCTCTAAAGAATGTAGCATCATAGGCAGTGTAGTCCGTGCTGCAGGGAGAATGGACTGTCATACCCGTTATGTGTCTGTGAGCGAGGGAGGGAGAAAAAGGAAAAGTACGAGTTGTCATCTAGCAAAAACAGGAGCTGGAAGCATGTAAATATAATAATAACCACTGCAGCCAAGAAGAGTGCCTGACGAGCCCAGGTGTAAGTAAGCTATTAAGACTGTACGCTGTGTTTGTGTTTTCCTCCGAAACAATAAGTTCCGTTGGAGCAGCCTTTCAACGCCTCTCTCTGTCTCTTGCAAGAAAAGTTGACCCAGACAACAAAGTAAAGCTTTTTTTCGGCTACGAGCCCGACACGAACCCCACGTATTAGCCAGAGGTCCCTTTACTATGGTTCGGTAACGGTAATAAATCACAGCAATAGTACATTCACGTAGTTGTAAACAGCATGATAATATATTAAGTAATCCAAAGTATTCAGAATACGTTACTCTCATCGAGTAAGAAGCTGCCAAAGTAGAAACGGAATATGTTACAGAATACATTTTGGGGCATGTAATCTGTAATGGAATACATTTTAAAAGTAACCTTCCCAACACTGGCCACGATAATCACTATTAACCAACAAGTGAAGAGTTCTTGAAGTTGATGTGCTGAACTTGGAAACTAAAGTGAGTGACTTTGTCAAGGTAGTGACAAGACAACTAGATTAGAGCATCTCCAACACATTATGTCATGTGTTCCCAGTAAGCAATGATTAGTACTTACCAAAACAGGAGAACTGAGCATGACTCAATGATGCCACAAGACCTGAAGGGAGTCTAAACCAAAGTTCTGAAAACTCTACTGCTGGTTGCTAAAACACATCAGACTTCCGCTTTTACCTTGTCTCTGTGGCTAGGTGCATGTTGGGGGAAAGATGGCAAAAGATAATAGAAAGAACACAAGCCAGTGGAAGCAGCTGTGGCACTGATGTGACTGTTACACCTACCTAAACTTGCAAACATGCTACATACAATCCTTAGTCTTCAGCAGGAATGTTTGAGATCCATGACAAAGAGTTCAGGGTGTTGAAATGGCCTTCAAATTCCCCAGATCTCATTCTGATCAAGCATCCCTGGGATGTGCTGGAAAAACAAGTCTGATCCATTGACCCTTCCACTTTACACCCTGCACGACTGGATCTGCTGCTCATGTGTCGGTGCCAGTCACTATAGGACATCTTTAAAGGACACAATGGGGAAGCGGTTGTTTAGCAGGCGAAAAGGGAGCTACCTACTAGAGGTGGGAATCACCATACATCCCACGATACGATATTATCACAATACTTAACGCACGATACGATATTATTGCAATTTTTTTTAAATATTTTGCGATCTTCAGATTCTGTCCATAAAGGTAAACTTTATCAATATTCATTTTATCTAATATCAAAGTCTCACACTCAGTCTCTCATTTCAGTCAGTTTTATTGTTGACAAACTGAACGGTTTGTATTACAGTCTAGTCCAACTTAACTGAATGCAACCATCTGGTACAATTATAGCTATTCTGAACTTTGAAATTTATGAAAACTATGCAGCCCCTTCAGCAACTGAAGAATTTGAAAGTAAATTAAAACAAAATATAATTTTACATTAAATAAAAAAGTTTTAAACTTAATTAAAATAAAACATGTCTTAAATTAAAATAAGTAAACTGTCATGTTTATTGCTGCCAAAAAAAAAAAGTTAAACACATTTGGACAGTGAAGGAATGTCAGGGTTCTTGCTCAGAAAAAGGATCAAAATGCTCTGAAGTCAGAGCATGTTCCATTCCACAAACTTTTTTTTGTAACAAAATATCGATTTCTGCTGTCCCTGTATCGATACATTATTAGCAAACAAAATATCACGATACTACACAGTATCGATTTTCCCCCCCACCCCTACTACCTACACAATATGAAGAACACTGTGGGCAGATCCTGGTATAGTCACAATGAACTCTTTTGGATTGTGTCACCAGTGTCCTAACATGATAGGACTGATTTTTGACATTGTGCTGGTTGACAACATGACACTAATACATTTTTTGTATACTGACATTGTTGCAGGATAGTTTTAGCAGTTTTTAGCAAAAGTTAAAGTGAGCTGAATTGAAGTGTTGTTGCTTCTGTTGAACAAAACGAGAGAAATCTTGGATCTTTTTCATCTTTTATCATTAAACAGAATAATTTGGGCTTTTTTATTTAATCATTAGATCCCTCAGGAAAGCAGCAGTACTAGTACTTTCTGCATTTGATTTAAACTCTTATATTTTTGTAATACATGTTTACATTTCGTCACACATGCTGCAGTTGTCACTGAGTTGCCTGCAGCTTCATTTTTTCTTTATTCTCCTCTCTTTACGCCTTGTTTGTTTTTCAGTGACTTATTAGTGTTTGCTCCTGTAACAGCTCAACCTCCCCTTAGGAATCATTAAAATTTCATCTCATCTCATCTTATAGGGCCCAAAAAAAAAATCTTTGTGGCATCCGAATGTCTATAATCCCCCGTGGAAATAACCGGATCCAGTTGGGAATCTGTGTTGTTAAATATCTCATGCTTGCTCAGGCAACAAAGATGACATAGAAGAAGAAATTCTCATGGGTAATTAAAGTTTTCATTAAAGAAAACAAAGAGATAGTGGTGTCTAGTTTAAGTTATGTTGAGCCTGAAAGCTAAATATGCTGTTGTTCTGGAACAGCCCACCCTTCCAAGAATTGGAGGGAAAGTTATGCACACGAGTTCTAGTTTTACAATACAATCAACTTAGGCCACTGAATAAAACCAAACTATATTATTAGCTGATATTAGCCCGTCATATTGGGATACTGGAGGTTTGTATGTCCATAGCCTTCTTGTTAGGAAATGTCAAGTAGTCATATTTTTGTGGATGTGGTCATTTTGACACGAGCCCAAGTTTCTAACTAGTTTGTGAAATACACAATTTAGCCAAAAAGGCTACTTAATTTAAGGAAGCAAATGCAAACAGTCTTCCAATGGATAATTGCTTAAAACATGTCAGAAGACATGTCCCGGGATCGTGGAAAAGATGTTTCAGAAAGGTTACATTATTTTGCATCAAGCAAAAGAAGCAGAAACTACTGATGCTACGTTATGAAGTGTTCAATTAAAGTGTCAGGTGTGGTCAGGAATAAATCTATAAGGAAAGTGGTTTGAGATTACTGTGTTTAGTATTACTATGTTTATTAGTGAAAATAAGATCATTTCTAAATGCAAAATATGAAGAGAACCCAAGAGATTGGGACTAAACAGCTGTGTAGCTGTCAGTTTGCTTGGCAATGTAAAGCATGGATTCTAGACGCACATCACGGGCGTGCCTAGTGCCTACTGAGGTTGTGAGGTCAGTTTTATGATTCTTGGGTTGCTTCTATTGGTCAGCTGATTATTTGAATACACTGCTTACATTTTGCATCAGTGTTTTTTTTTTTTTTTTTTGTTTGTTTGTTTTCTTGTCTTGTTTTGGTAGTACGGGCATAGGCCAAGATGACAATGCCAGGATTCATTGGGTTCACATGGGAGCATGAGACATAATTTTTGCACATGAATCGATCATCAGAGTTCAGAACTGAACCCGTCTGAGAATCCTTTGGGATGTGCTGCAAAAGACTTTACACAGTGGTCCAAATCCTCTAACACTCCCTAAGTTTGTTGAAACAATGCCACATCACAGCTAAAGGCAGTCCACTGAAATACTAGTGTGTGAGACTCTTTGGGTTGGGAAGTGTACATTTCTGGAGAACATCAAAACTGCACCGGCCTTAAGAATCCATTATCAGCTGGGCTCTTTAATCTAGTGTGCATCCTAGCCTGTTGTTATTAAAAAATGTGAACAAATGTTTGTCTGGAAGAGCAAGTAAACAAGAATACACACGGCAGATCTAAGCCTCTGTGAAAGAAAGAACGTCTTCTGTGCTGCAATTCTGAGGCTTAATGAGGAAGGCTTTTATGGTTTGACTGCAACTCCAAAGTTGCTCAATGAAAGGAAATCCCCCGAGCTTCTAGCTTGCGACTTCAGTGTCTGACTTTGTGTCTGCCTGCCTCTGATCCACACACAGCATCATGTGCTGTCAGCCTGTATGCTGGCTCTTGTCTTGGTCATGTGCTCCTAAATTGGTACACCACCACTTCCTTTGACTGCTTTTCTGTATCTATATTTTTGCATGCGTACAGCATATAAATGTATTGAACAATATTTGCTTGTGTCACTTTCCATCTCTCTGTGGCTAGCTTTGTCATAACCACTGTATCCTGTATGCAACTCACACACCTACACTGCGAGCTTTACAGAACTATTTATTAGTAGGCTACATTACTAAAATACTGTACATGTGGTAAAGTTATGTGGGCCGGTGAAGTAATCATTCACAACTTATCTTGAATAGCCATAGATGCTGTCATGTTACTGACACTTGTCTTTTTCTGCTTCTGTGCTCTGAGGAAGCTGCACGGAAGAGAATAAAATACTTTCGATACTTTAAGAAGAAAGCTGTCTTAGACTGTTGGTTACAGCACCATTTATATTTTGAGAAATGAAACTCTTTAGCACTGATCCGTTTTCACTTTGTCACATTGGCAGGTTATGTCACTGTTAAAGCCACATAATATGGGTGAGAGCAGAAGTCTTAAAATATCACATAAGAAATGGAATTTGTCTCTACAGGGCTAAAAGTATAGACTTTTTTTTCAAATTCTGCCATCTAGTGGTGAACAAAACATAGCACAGACCTACTTTTAGTTTTATACGTACATGAGATTAAAAGTTAATTTCGTCATATAAGCCTTGTAATTCGCCCTTCTTAGGATGTCAGAATTTCTGGGCGTTTCCTGATCAGCAGGATGAATTTCTTGCCATTGCATCATTTTGATTTTCTTACCCGCAGCACAAAACTTTAACTTTTTATCCAGGCTAGAAAATTTTGGCCTCTGTAGGAATGTCTCATTAAAGATCATCAAAAGCCTGTCACTCTCACTGTCAACTGTAATATTTATTCAGTAACAAACTCTTGTGGGCTTTTCTTTTTTTCCTCTCCCTCTCTTTCTCTCGGTCTAGTACGCAGGTAGAAGGCGACGTAAAGGAAGAGATCCTCCAACCCCCAGAGGCTCACCCCGTACCACCCATTCTGACCCCATCTCCTCCGTCAGCCTTCCCGACTGTCACGAACGTGCGACAGGACAATGACCGCTACCATCCCAAACCCGTCATCCATGTCCTCGCTACTGCGCAGCACAACGTGACAGAGGTGAGCTGGACATAAACTAAAAATTGGCAACTTGTAGTTCTATACACAATAGTATCCTATATGGTATGTATCTAAAGGGTTTTTATTGTACATGGGAAGTTGCACGGATATAAGAATAGTAATTGGTCTGGTAAAACCTTATATATTAAGTCAGCTAATGGTTATGGAATTTCCTAGACTGAATGATGGGGAAGCTGTGATTTAGCAACGATAGTGCGTGGGCAGTCTGTTGGCAGCTATAGATGTCCATATACTTGCAGGGACGGCTGATAGAGGGGCAGTGTTAAAAATATGTGGTACATCCTGTCTGTGGGCTACTCGAGCTTTTTCTGTCGTTGATCCATCGCTTTTGTTTGCTTTGGGGTTTTTTGTGTGTGTGTGTTGTGCCACTCGTTCATGCTCACGGGGCATCAGTTACATAGTTGTGAAGATATCACAGATGGGGCAGGACGCAGCCAGTACGTAGACCATAAAGTAGGAGTTAGCCCTCTGACATGGGTACTCCCTGTTATTACAGTGGTCCTGGTTTAGGAGCACGTAATTACACATTTAAGTGGAAAATTAAGTTCATTACCAAGTTGAGTTGTTTAAGTTGTTTTTGTTCCAATGAAAAGTTCCCATCATGTAGGTATAGGTGTAACTTTACAGGAAGTATCAAAATGAGATGCTGTAAAAAGGAAATCTTTATCTTTTAGCAGTGGAAAAAGTTGCATTTTTGTCTTTTGACATTATTTATGTTCTAAACAAACCGTAACATCACTAAAGAACTGCAGCTGATTCCATGATCTATGTGTCTGTTATGATGATTTCTTTTGTTTTTGTGCAAGTAAAATGTAGTAAATTATTATTTCAGAAGAATTAAGTTTCAGTCTAGAAGGGAAAACAACCGGCTCACAGTCTATAATAACAGCAGAAGTATGAAAATGCATGAATATAAATAAGGTTGTTTTGTTCTCCTACAGCTCATGTTTGTTTTTTGTGTGTGGGGCCTGCTTAATCAGCTTTTTCTGAACTCTAACTTAAACATCAAAGATTTCTGGTGGCGTGTGAATGTTTTGCTTTTTGTGAAGGGGGGGAGATTACATGTCTCATTTGTTCTACTTTACGTTTATTTCAGGATAAGAACACAGACCAGCAGCAGAATCAGCTAGAGCCCAGTCCAAACAAACAGACCAGTCCCTCAGAGCAGAAAGATCAAGAGCAACTAAGCCGAAAACAGCAGAGTCAGGTCTCAAGTCTGGATCTCAATGACAACTACAACAACAAAATGTCTTCAAAGTCAGAATCAGGCCAAAGCCAGACTCAGACCCCATCCTCGCCCCTCTCCCCAGCTGTTGATTGTTCTGGTGCTCCTCGAATCGAGAGGAAGCTCAGCATTGAGATTAAAAAGGTGCCACTGCAAGAAGGACCTCGCAGCTTTGACACCTCCTCGTCGATGGGAGTAGCCGGTGGACAAGGCTCCAGTTCTAGTAACAACAGCTGCGCACTGCAAAGAAGTCACGCATTTAAAGCTCGCACTGGTCAGTCCCTTCTGACATCCAGCTCCTCTCTGTCAGAGGACTCTGGCACAGAGGGAGGAGCTTGTGGATGTGGAGAGAGTCAAGCAGATGGAGGCAGCCTCGCCAGGCCGAACCACCTTCCTGTGAAGAGTGGAGAGAAGGTGGAGAAGCAGGGAGGGGATTTGAAAGCCGGCCATGCAGCGTGGACTCAACACAGCAACAGCCCGGACAAACAGTACCCCAAGACCACCTCCTCTTCTTCCTCCTCAGACCGTGTGGCTCCATCCTCATCCTCCTCCTCCCACCTCTCCTCTTCCTCCTCCTCCTCCTCCTCCTCCACACCTGTTAGGACTGCCCTGAGTTTCACCAACCCCCTGCACTCTGACAACTCGGACGAGGAGGGGAAGGTGTCCGAGGAGATGTCCGGAGGAGGAAAGGAAGCTTTTCGTACAAGCGTATCCACAGCGACTGCCACCGTAACGGCATCCTCTCAACATGGAGACCAGCAGCCGGTCAGAAAGGTGTCGCCGATGTCAATTGCAGGGCAGATCACACCAACGGTCTCTCCATCCTTAGCAAGTAGGTCGATCAGTTGCTTGAACTGCTTTCCTTCTCAATTCTTTAAAATATGTGAAATTAATTAAGAAATTATGAAAACTAAACTCTAAACAATGAGGTTTAGCAGGCAAATAGTCAAGAACAATCTCCCTGAAATGCACATGAAGGCACCAAGTAAGCTTGCACTCAACTACTGTACACTCAGGAAATAAAAAAAATCACACTGTAGAGTAATTTTCTGGGTCGGTAAGGAGCCAGAGGTCTCAAACAACAATCTAATGACAAGCTATATCTGTCAACACACACACTGTGTTCTCACTGCTGAGGAGTTAGAGGCCAGGAGAGGGCAAAACAGGAGGAATGGAAGAAAGGAATAAGAGGAAATGACAAGAAAATCGGAGAGAGATAGTTTCCAGTGAGTCTCACACAAAGCATGACTGTTTGACTAATTGGTTGGTTTGGGAGGAATGCTGCAAATATGGACATGTGTGGAAACAACTCTTCCTCCTTCAGCTTGTTTATGTGTGTTTGTCTAAGTGAGGGAATTTGTGAATGGGAGAAAGGATGAATGAAATTGTTTTGTGTGTTTGCGAGCAGAAAACTGTGTGCATGTTGGATGGGGAAAGATCAACACTGCATGATACTGATGAATGCACTTACGCCACTTTGGTGCACGTTGGGTCAAACAGACAGTGTCACGCTGTTTGGGATTGATGTGATTGTGACAAGGAGAAGTGGGTTTTAATCTCCTGGTGGGGTGTGAGGACTGAGACTTCTGCTGCTCTTCTTTCTTTGATCTGAGCTCACGTGAAATTGAGTGGACTGGGCTTAAATCGTCTGTGCAGTTTAAATTCAAAATATACTGACATGCCATTGAATCTCTGGCATTATACCTGATGTCACGCTCTCCTCGAGTATTTCCAATATTTAAAATCGGATGTGAAAATGTGTCTGTTTTGACGTCGACTGTTTCAGTCTGCTTGGCTTTCTCTCACACTCTGTCTGGGCTGCAGCAGTGCTTCAGTTATGAAAAGCTAACAGCTGCTGTTTGATTGGTTGCAAGCATCTAATGGCTGCTTTGTTGAGGAGTTGCACTGAGCAAATTGCTGCTTTGTGGTTGGTCAATAGAAAGCTGGTGGCTGCCTGTTTTGCTGACTGCATTGCCAATGAATCACTCACACCTTTTGTAATTGCCCATTTTAGAGAGATTAGTGCAGCTCACAGTGCTTTACAAGCCTGTAACAAACAAAGAAGAATTAAGCAAAATGAGCAGGAAATTATGGAGGGATCAAATATATACAGCTAATGTTTTAGTTTATAATTATAAAAATAATCAAAACAGTGTTTTTAATTCTGAAATATAATTATCATGTTATTCATGAGTTTTTATATGTACAGTTTACAGAAAAAATCAGTTTTTGATCCATTTCTAATACAAAATGTTTTTCTTGTTTTTAACACAGGTGGTCTAATACATTTCTTAAGCTTTTGCGTTTTTGATTGTGATTGGACTGTCTGCAAACAAGATGACATTTACCAGAGCATACAGTTTATGCTGAGGTGGTGTTGTGTCCCATCTACACCTAAAAACTTTCAGACAACATTTGGGATTTTTTAAAAATTTAGACAGGTCACCTGCAGGAATGCAGGGTTAACACAGAGAGACAAACCATTTGCACTCACATTCACACCTATAGGTAGGGCTGTGCGATATGACCAAAATCTCATATCCCGATATAATACATCTATCATCTGATAACATATAAATCACAAAATTGTAACATTTTATGTAAATTCTGTGAATCTCAGGCAGCTCGACTTGCGTGAAGTGTTTCCAGCTGCGCATCGTGTACCTGGAGTCGAGTATTTTAACCGATGCATGAAACGATACATTTTTAGACATAAGTTGTAACGGCCGCCGTTTTCTTTGTGAGTATTTATTACACGGCGTGCTGCGGGGAAAAGCCTGCTCTAACGTTTGAGTCTAAGGTTTATTTTTTAGCACCTGGCGGCTCTTTTTTACTTCTCATCCGTAAATAATCTGCTCTTTCACGTGATTCAGTTTATTTTGAAAAGTCTCAACAGGATCTTGAGCTTTATTGTGAAAGGTTTGTGTGGAAAATAAACAAGCGGACACGCGATGGTTTTACCGTTGTTGTTGTTGCTAACGACAACGCATAAAAACAGCCGCTTGTCCGTCAGTAGTGTGGTTATATTAAATATAAGAGAAAGAGAGAACTTTAAGAAATGAATATAGCCACTACAGTGACCATCAAAATGATGAAAAAATATTGCTGTAAACGGTTTATTTTACGACACCACGAAACAAACGATAGCGTAAAATGAAACGATAGACGTTTTTATATCGTCATCCGATATATATCGTTATATCGAACAGCCCTACCTATAGGCAATTTAGAATCACCAGTTAACCTAATCACACTAATTGCATGTCTTTGGACTCTGGGAGGAAGCTCGAGCATCCGGAGTATCCACAGAAAGGCAGTGGGCCTTGGCCAGATGGTGGAATATTAGATGAAGGGGACATCACCTAATATTTAACTTAAGATTTTGACTTTGACTCTTTTTGCCAACCAAGAAAGTCAGCTGATTTCTTTTTTAATTTTCTTGGTTGGCATATGAGAAGGGTTTAATTTATAATTCATAGCAAGGATAACTGCTGGCTTTGTGTAAAGCAGAAGTATCTTAACCAGCCAAACTTTAAAGTGTCATATTTTCCCCTTCATATGTCACACTAACTTAACTATAACCGGGTAACGATGATGCTGAATTTTGAAGAAGAGATTTTTAAGAAACTGTAGCTATGACTTAAGTGTGGCGGTTCCACAAACTGAAAACATCGCTAAAAATAACAGATTGGCCATTGTGGATATTGTTTTTATTTTCATTTATTCATTGTTTCTTGCCAGACAGAGAAATTAACAGATTATTAACGGTTTTAAAATCTTTAAGCACAAATGTAACTTTGCTGAACAAAAACTGGATCCCAGATCTTTTAAGGACAAAATGAGCAGATCACTAAGCGACACTACTAAGGGTCAATGTCATCTTATCTGCCAGTAGTCCAGTGGCAGCCAGCATGGCAAACATGAGACTATACGGACATTTCTCTGATCCCTAAAATGAAGTAATGATAACACGATATACACCAAATAGAACCAGTGAATATCTGTATAAAAAAGTAACAATATGCAGACAAATTATATAACATTTAACATTCTTGCCTTTTTGTCTCCATATGACTGCCGATCTTTTTGCCCTTCTTCTCGGCCAGTAGTTAACCTTGCTTCTCATTTGACCTCTGACCTTTTTAACCCAGACTGCTGGGACAGCGACGACTCCCCTCCCCCTCTCCCCGAGCGAACCCCTGAGTCCTTCATACTGGCCACAGGTGCGTTTGCATTGGTCAAGTTCCACAGGTGTGTACCCAGTGGTGTGGATTGACTGGGCGGCCACGTTATTGTGTTGTCCTTCTTTTAACAAAAGGGGGGGAGGGAAAGAGGCAGTTGGATCAAAGATTCATGTGCTGCTGTGTGGTTTAGCCATATTTTCGCGAACTTGGTAGTGAGAGTAAAGCCAGGCAGCAGTGGTTGTTTGATGCAGTCGGCAGCCTCTGATGTGAGCTGAAACAGGAGGAAACTGGTTTTCTGTGTTCTGCTTCTCTTGCCTAGTACAGCGTATGAACAGGTAGGGGCCTCAGTCTCTGTCATCCTCACTTCAAACAACCAGATGGACTCGCATATTGCAGGTAGGAGGCCTCTCGTTCACAGGATTGACTCGCCATTAGCGCGACCATCCTGCTGCCTTCTGCTGTTCTTCTTCTTTTTTTTCCTTCCTCCCTGCACAGCTCCTCTGATAGTGGAAGAAAACAGTATTAAAAATATTCCGCCACGAGGGAGCACATGAGATGAAAAGGAGGTGTTTGTGTTAAGAATTAAACCACTGCTGAGAGGTACTTTGGCAGTTTTGAAACACTAGAGGTCAGCATTGCTTATTTCAGCCATGCAGAGATGGAGACGGTCATAGTTACAGCTTTGGGAAGCGAGTTACAAATAGAAACATGGATACAAGAGGGCAGAAAGATGAGGTTAATTTAAAGAAAGCAGTTTAAGAGGCTGTCCGCTGTGTGCGCCCGGATCATTATGGTTCAATTAATTATTTCAAATGTTTTACATAAATGCAGGCACAACTTGGGAGCACCTTTTTGAGGATTGACTGTGATTTTTAAGCGTGTCTGAATGTGGGAATGTGTGTGCATTTGTGCTGTATTGTGTCTTTTTTGATCATTTGTCCTCAAACGCCCATCCTGTGTTAAATTCACCGATTGTCTTCCTCTCCGCCAGACCCTTTGGAAGCGAAAACATCAGCTTCAGCCGAGTGGAGTTCACATAAAGGTGCGAACGCACAAATCATTAGTCCACTAATTCTCTTCATCTCTCACCTCTGTTTGAACTCTCCGTCCCTGCCTCTCTGCATGTTCCCCGATATTTTTTTTTTTGTGCTCACAGTAGTTGGCCAGCAGAGCGGAGCAGGAAAGGGACCTTTGGTGATTTACAAATTAGCCTGCCGATGATAACACTGACACCGTTGGTCAGAAAAACCGCTGCGAGGATGAGAGAGTAACAGAGATACAGGAGGAGGGGGAAAAGGGAGTGAAAAAGATAAAACCTGTCTAGAGAGAGCTGCAATTATAATGAGTGCATATGCTTATCTGTGCTATGAGGATTGTGTGATGATGGTTAATGCCAATTTATTGCTTCAGTAGTTTTACTGTGGCTATGACAGCTTATTTGACTTTAATTCAGTGGGGATATTTTTTTTTACCTTTTTATGAGTATAACTCACTAGGAGCATTTCTTAAGTATAAAAAGGCTGCTTTGCAAGCCGGGCTTTTAGCATCAAACTTTCATGGGAGAGAAATGTTTGAATTTTTGCACAGTAACACTACCTAGTGAACCAGATGTTGTCTCATGGGACGTGTTGATACATAAACATTTAAAGCCCTCGTCAAAAAAAACCAAAAAACCCACATTTTGTGTGTTCGTCTTTGTCTTAAATCTATTTCTCTCTACAACATTTTAACCTGGTAGGCTGTTTTTTGCACCTGTGGTATTTGGTGTGTTTAAATTATTCTCTGGTTCGGTCCCTCCCCCTCTTGGTGTGCAGGTGTGAACGCAGTATTCAGACTCGGGTGCATACCAAAGCAACCCCACCGAGACCCTGAGGTGGTCTCAGAACGCCAGAGCACTTTGTTTGTGGTGTGAACGCAATCCGAGCAAACTGCATCTACGTGTATGCTGCAGGTTTGAGCTAAGTCCTTCATGTGGTCAGGTGTGCTTTGCATTCTGGGATACAGCTGGGTACCACAGATGTGCAAAGTGCACAAACGGTTATAATGGGCTAGCAGCTAGCTGTAACAATAATGTAGATTCTCCACTAGACCAGAACACAACATCTTCTTACTGCATTTACTTTTGTTGGTCATGATCGTTTACCAGATACAAATAACCTCTCTTGTAGTGTTTGTTAAATTTTCTGTATTCTCAAGCCGGTGGTCTCAGAACATACAATACAAGTGTTTGGATGCTGGGTTAATGTGTTCATGAGAGGCATCCACAATCAATGATCTTTGCACAGCAGGTGGCTGCACTCATTCAGGAATGGAGAGCAGCTCCTCAACAGCAAATCAAAATACTTGTGTGGTCCGTGAGCAGACAAGTGACTGCTTGAATCACGTCCAGAGGCCATATCTCCCAAAAAAAAAAAAAATTTTTTGTTTTAACTAAAATCTATTTAAAACACAAAACTTGAGTTTCTTTATTTTGACTAGTATACTTTTGACTTGAGCAATAAATGCTGTAAGCTATCATATATCTACTTGTTACATACGCTTTCTACAGCTGTTGGTAGTTTTTAATGATTACACTATTTTAACATTTAAGGTTTCACTGTAATTCATTTTGTTTTCAGTTATTTTAAGAGTCTTGTATGTTTATCCTGTACTGTCTTGTTAAGCATGTTTTCTGTCTTCTTGACTTCATGTTTTTTTTATATTTTCTCACATGATCCTATATCACTCTAACGAACTCATTTTAAAATCTGCTTTATAATGTAATTGACTTGAATTATGAGTAGCATATACACCACTGTTATTTCAAGAATACTTCCACCCCATTAATCTGTCTTTCTTGTTGCATTTGATTATGTGTAGATGCGTCTGACTGTGTGACGACCTCTCCAGCCGACCTTCCATCTGCTGACACCACAACAAGCAACAACAGCAAGCCAGAGCTGGGTGGGTAAGTCTACTGTCTCATTTGTTGTAGACGGCTTTTATTTTGTAATTGTGATTGGATACTGTTGTTGTTCAAGTCTCTACTAGTTGAGCCTTTGAAGGAACATCAATGGTGAATCTGTGCAGGAAATATTGCTGACAAACACGGTTTCTATTAAGGTCATCATTTTTTGATTTGTGCCACTGATTTTGCTGATCAGAAAGCTCGCTTTGGCCTACATGTGCAGAAAACGTTTGATGGTTCTTGAGAACAGGCAGGTTTTCCCTCTGGTGTTGAGGTAAAACTGAGCTAAGACATTTTCTCCTTCCAGGGTTCGGTAACCGCTGCATTCAGCCCAAAGGTCCTCGACGACCCCCCCTGGAGTGGACATGATGGAACAGTCCAGCTGCCCGTCCACCACCACTGTCCTCCCTTGTCAGGAGATGGGGTCTACCAACCTCACCTGGCTGGTCCAAAAACCAAGATGATAGATGCTACGCATTTCATAGAAAAACCTTCTGAGTGACTGTTTGCCAGTACCCTCCTCTTCCTCCTCCTCCTCCTCAGTCCTCCCTGCAAAGTGCCACTGTGCCGAGCAGGGACAGTCAAGAGGCTAGAATGTTCTCCTCCTCAGCTTGCTGATGTTGGCAGGTTTGACTACTCTAGATGCTGACCTGGGATCAGTTATTTCCCTGTTTTAATAAAGGATAATTCCTGTGGGGGGGTTTTCTCACCTTTGTTTTTTTTGGGGGGGGGGGGGGGTGACTGGAGAGAAGACTAAGAGCGGGCATGTTTTTCCTCCATGAGCTGTAGACACCTCACTTTTAAGGCTGTTACATGTCAAATATAAATAATAAGTGTTCAGGCTGAGCGCTTTGTTTAAAGCCAAATGAGAATTTTTTTTCCTCCTATATCAGGAATTACCTTAAATTAGAAAAACTACTGTGGGAGGCTGAACTCCCAGAAGTTGTCTGTTGCCTCCTACTGAACGAACAACAATCTTGAAAGCGAACTTCGATAATCTGTTACCCATTTCTGTTGGGTATGCACAGGTTGCCAGGGTGCTCTCTCTTTGTCTCTCTCTCCCTGTTTCAAAGTGCTGGTGCTACATTACAAAGGATCGTCACGGAAACGAAAGCGCTAGAGCTCACTGTTACCAGTTTCTCACTGCTGTTGTTAGCTCTGCTATTTTACACGTCCATGCTTCTCTGCCAGAGTGACAGGTTAACAAAGTTTGGCCATTGTGGTGTTCATTAAAGTGCAGCTGGTGATTTTATGGCAGCGGGCAGTAATAGTTGTGTCAATGTCTCAGTGGCAACTAACTGAGCTTTAAAAAATAAAAAAATAAAAAAAATGAGAACGAACTAGCAAAAACTGCAGTTTCTGTAGTGGCCACTTGAGGCTTCATAGAGTCCATAGTCCCATATTAAAATCTCTGAATTTCCAGCATTTTTTTGGGCTCTATAACTTATTTGCCTCTTTATATAAAGAATATGGTGGGTGGATTTTTACATTACTTATTCACATGGGTACTGGTGAGGCTTAAAGCTGGGGTGGGGGGGCGTTGTTTTGATTGACAGGTTTACCCAAACAGGAAGCATTTTTGCGATGCTGGTGATTTATGGGGCATTTTTGTATCTGACTTGTTGCACAGACATATCAAAGAAGTTTGTGCTTCAGTGTCAGTGAGTGAAATTCTAGCATTTTATTAATCTAATACTAAGCACTTACGGATCATATGACCTGTCAAAACAAAGAAAAAGAAAAGTTGAGGTTTTAAAAACGGAAATCAAAAACAGATGGTGGTTACATCTTCTATATACAGTCTATAGTCTGAAAGCAAAAACGGTAAGATTAAAGCCAATGAATTTGTGTAAAGTGTAGTATATATGTGTGAGCTCCAAGCAGCTGAACCAAAGAGTACAGTCCCACCTTAAATTAATGAATTGGAGAATTTTTTTTTTTCTAAGCTACCCACGTTTGAGATAAAATGACATTAAACACAGAAAAAGCCGAACTTGTTAGCTCTGTGACTCTGACTCTCACAACTGGGACCATGAGCCTGCCTTAGTCCACCTTTCAGAGAAGACAGCTGATGGCAGCCCTCCTTTATTTGCTCTTTTCTTCTTTCGGTGTTTCTGGCTCGTCTGCTCGGGACTCATATTTCTTCCGTTTATTTGCCGTTCTTCTGTCGGGTTTCTTTCCTTCTGCCAAACCTCAGCTGATCGACCATGAAAGTTTCTTTCCTTTCAGCTGCCAGTTTGCTCACGACAAACCCCGGTGTTTCGGAGTCTGAATGTTACACATCGCCTGAAACGCTTGAACCTTTGACTCGACAGATTGAAATTAAACCTCCAAGCCTTCTCTATAAGTCAGACTTGTTTGGTTTCTCATCTGACGGCGTGTTGTTCTTTACCTGCTTCTGAGACAATGATCCAATAGGACAACAGCAGCCAGGGACCCAGGACTACTACTGTTTACTCCTTTTTTTTTTTTTTTCTTCTTTTTTTTTTCATTCTTTTTTTGTTCTCTTTCATTAGCTGCCATAACTATACAGTATATGCATTGTTTTATAAAGAGCTGTACAGGACAGTTTAGGTATAAAATACTTCAGATTTCCTTTTTTTCTATCTCCTAAATGTTCCTATTAACAGAAGATGTAAGAAAATCAGTGCATGATGATGAATCCTCCCTCTACACAATGTTTTTCTTTAAACTGTAAATTATTCTGCTATCCTCTTGTTTTTGCTTCTGGCAAATATTTCAGGGGTTTGGTTTTTGTTTTTTTTCTTTGTTTTTTTGGAATTATATGCTTAGATTAAAAACAAAGTTTTAATTGGTTGGCAGAGGAAAAGCAGAGGTTGCCAGCCCAGCCCTCTTTGAGATAACTACAACGGGCTCTGAACAAGATTGTAATAATAATATTAATAATGATGATAATATTGGTTGTTTGTTTTTGTAAATGGTATTTGAAAAGTTATTTTTGTATATGCAGTTGTTTGTTGTGACACAAGTCCACTGCCCCCCCCCTCCCCACCCAAACATCAACGTTTCTCACTCACTCTCCTCTCCATCATTTCTTATTCTTTTTGAACTTTTTTTTTTCTTTTTTTAAAAGGCGCAACTGAGATGAATGTCCTGTCCTCTACAAGGAGCATCTGTCGTTTCCTACTTACTTCCCATTTTGTTTTTGCTTCTTTAATCTTCGCCCACTCCTGCCCTCCTTTCTGCCTTTTCCCATTTTTTTTTGAGAAAGGCTGTCATTTCCAACACATCTGTATGCCCACGCACAACAGAAGAGACTGTCTTTAACTTTATTGATTCTCTTATAATTCGTTATCCTCATTTTTCTGTTTACTTCCACTCCCCACACACACACACACTCTCATGCACACGCCTCGATCTCAGTAAAGAGCCCACCTGTGCCTTTAAGAGAGAGCCCGCCTGCCCGCACTCACCCTTTCCCTCTGCCCTCCAATCATCATTAGCGGCATGACCATAAGCGATGTGATTCGCTGCTGCTTGCTCATCGCCTCCTGTGGGACTCTCATTCAGCCACGCCCCCTCAGCCCCATCCTGTCACACACACACACGTTTGTATGTTGCAGAAATCAATCAGTAAAAATGACCTTAAGTAAAGATGTGCCTCTTTCGCCTTCATTCATGTAAATATTCCTGAATAATTGTGAGTTTGAATGTGTGCGTCTCAGCAGGAAGCATTATTTTATACTATAGACCAGTCAAATGGCTAATGCATCACTTTGACTTAGTCGCCTGCTGACTTGTAATCTGATGTTTTCAGATGTGACGGACTTCAAAATGAACTCGTGAACTTTCAGTCAGTGTGAGTTTTGTGTGTCTGTGTGTACGCTGTCACAGCAGGAAATGCTCACACACCTTGTGGAGCTGCCAAGACGACTGTATTCACTCAAGCACGCACACAGACTAATATGACAATTAATCACAGCAGGGGTCATAAACACACACTGGCTTTCTCAGAGACCTTGAGGGCTTTGCATTTGTATTCACTTTACACACACAGAAGCACAGCAGGAGGGCATTCGTACTATAATTATTCGCTGGTGCTCACAGGTAGTCAATGCTCATTTCAAATTAATTATGCAATCATGGACAGTACAACTACCGTGGTTCAGGCACTGATGGGTTTTTAAAGTTATCCTGGGTTAGGGTTAAAAACACTTTACATTGATAGTCAAAGGAGCTTGCAAAGAAAAGCGTCTGGACTTCTTTAAGTTGCTTGAAGACGTTTCACCTCTCATCCGAGAAGCTTCTTCAGTTCTGAGTTCTTCAGTCCGGAAGAATGAGGATGTTTTCTGTATATTTTCATAGAATAGAAATGTAAATAAACAAGTAGCTTTCGGTTCCACCTTGACTTCCATTCACATATTTAAAAAGTTACTTTGAAAAGATTACACAGCACAGCATACAAGTACGTCCTTCACCCTTTTTAAATGTTTGTGGCTCACGTGCACGATATTTGTATACACAGCATAATAAAGTGCACATGCCTCTCACCCCCAGTGCTTATTTACTTTATGCACACCTTCTACTACCACCTGATTATCTGTGCAAAGTTTTCCTCTCGGCTGCACACTAACACAGTATGAATGCACCATGCACCCTTCTTTCTCTCTCTGTTTCTCTGAGTATTAATATTAAGCCAGGTTGCTGTCTTAACTGGGTCACCTCAGTTTTCCCAATGAGCAGTTTAACATGTTATGTAATGGCTTATAAATATAGCCAGTCAGTGTTGGATATGTGAGCAGCAGGCTGCACAGAAGAAACTGTGTCAGCTCTCTTTTAAAGCCTGTAATATTAAAATACAGATTTACTGTAGCTATATGAGTCACATAAAGTCGATGCTGGACTCAGCACATGCTTACACACATCTCTTCTGTCACTGCATGCACAGACATCAAATCTCTGCTCGTGACTTGCATCATGCAATAATCTTGTCACAATATTTATAACCAGCTGTAACTTTACAATTCCCCTCGTGCAGCTGCTAATCATGTTTGCTATTCATGGTTGATTGTCACACGCTGACAGGCCTTGTACTGAGAACTCTGCCAGTCTGATTGAAGAAAATGTTTTCATCTCAGTAAATCAAAATGTAAACAACGCCAGAGGATTCATGACACGGTCTAATGATGTGTTGTGCGAGGGAGAGTGATAAGCGCATTCAGTTGTAAAGATTAAAGAGGGCATATTTATCTCTTTAATGGGAGTCCACAAGTTCTGCCAGTCAGCTTATGGACATTCTTCCAAAATATAAGCACATAGACTACAGTGACGTCTGTGCAGGACCTTTTAAGATGTTGGATTAATGCAGTCTTTTTAATGACATGTCTGAAAACTTCAAAGTGATTTAATATCACTGAAAATTTAATTTTTACTTAGGGATGGCAAGTTTGTTTTTTTTTTATTACTGATTCTTTTTGTTTTTGTTTTTCAGCAGAAACAAGGTCCACTGTTTAAAACACCCTCATACCTGAGGTTTAGCGGTAGTGTTCAAATGATCAGGTCAGCCACAGACATTAAGCATGCAAACATACGTCTTATTTGAACCTATTTGTAAGTTTTGCTTTGGGACTGTCCCCAAATATTATGCAAGAGAAAACTGTTGGATTTTATGGTTTTGGTCCATAATGCTGTAGGATCTCTACCTTTAAAAATATAACTTTGTTGCGATTTGGAGCAATGAAAGTTGGCATATGATTTAAATTTAATCTTAAAAATCTAAGGGCTGCATTTCAGTACTCAAAAAGTTGTTGAGCTTTAGAAATATTTGGCTCCTCATAGTTAAAATCTACACCTTTCCTTGTTTCATAAACACAAAATGCCATAGATCGTACGTAAAATACAACACATGCTGCTAAGGCACAGATACTTAAGCCCCGCCTCTATTTTTTCCCCTCGCTACCTGTCAGTCGAGCCTGAGTCCCGCCTCCTCGCTGCCTGGCTGTCAATTCAAGTTCGGCCCCGCCCCTTCATCGCCTGTCTGAACGTCGCGGAAAAAAAGCAGCATCGGCTGCCGTTGGGGGAAGAGAGTAAATAGAGAGAGAAGCCTCAAGATGGCTGACTCGCAGGGCAGTATTCACCTCTCTGGAGCTGCCTCTCTTGCTACTACTCCTACTGTAGCCTCCGTTCAAAGCGCGCTCGGCAAGCCGACCGAGGCGAAAGGAACCCTTGGTAACGACTCCCAGTCTTCCCGTGATTTCAACCAGCCGCCGCCGCCCAAGAAGGTCCGAGTCGAAGAGAGGAGCGTTAAACCCAAGAAACTCAACAGGGACGGAGGAGTGGGAGGCAACGGTAGCGGTAAAGAGAAACTCCAGCAGCACACGAAGCTGCAGAGTTATGGCAGCAGCTCGGGCTTGTGGAGCTGTAGTCCGGTTAAGACGGCCACCAGCAGCAGCAACAACAACCGGTCTCCGGTGGGTGCTACTGGTGGGTCCCAGACACCGATAACCCATCACAAAGTCTTTAAACAGAGCGATTTCTTCCTCCATAAGGCACCTTCTTCCTCCAAATCCAAGAAACTAAGTAAGGATAAACAGCGAGAGAAAGAGAGGGGAAAAGGGAAAGGAGGCGGAGAGGAGAAAAAGAAACATAAACTGTTGTTGACCTCCGGATCTGGGACTACTGTTAATAACGACGTCGGTAAATTTAATAACATTTCTACGGCGAAGAAAGAAAATGGAGATGTCACGTTGCCACCAAAAGGTAAGCCATTATGTTTTCATCTATTTTGTGAGTTAGTTAGTGGCATTAATAAACTTTGTGTTTATTATAAGCAGGCTAGAGTTCTGCCCTTTTATAGTGACTTGGCTAGCCGCTCGGGATACGAACATGTGCCCCGGAGTGTACAGTTTCTCTGCTTTCTCATCTGCCTGTAAACGGTCCCGTTTTTCGGAATGGCTGCTGTTGAAAAGGGCGCCCCTTAACGTCGTGCAAGATGCCCGAAAAAAATCCTCGAGCGTTGCATTAATTGATATTTGGTCGCTCGGGAACGTGTTCGCGTCGAGTTTGGAGCGTGTGAAAGCGCAGCAGTTTTAATCGATGGAGTCTCTGCGGAGTATGGCTGCCAGCTTTCCGTCGCTTGTTCACCCGCTTGTGAACCCTCGAGCTCTACTGGAGCCGCGTTCCAGAGCAGTATAGTCGCGCGACCTGGCCGTTATCGCAACCAGCCGCGCTCGTCCTGCGGTAATTTTTTTTTTTAAACATATTAACGTCGCATTGACTAAACATATCCACCCTTGTTTGTCTACGTTAACCACTGACCCAGTACAGTTAAAAGATAAACAAATTAATAAATAACGGCATCTTAAAAACGTTTATAAAAACGAGCTGTCATTTGTCACACCAGTGTTATAGTTGAGACTCGTTAATCAATGACATCCCTGCGCGTGCAAGTATTTATTTTCCTTGGGAACTGTGTATGTCCTGGCGTTACATGTGTGCTGTCATAACAATATAAAAACCGCCCGCCATTATAGGGTAAGTGTTGTTTTGGTAGAGCACCACGCCCCCCTCTGTAACCCCAGGCTGTAAGGGGAAACAGACACAGAGCTCCGTGGCTTGTTGATACTGCATCATCTACAGTTGTACATGCAGAAATTCAACCTTCACACCCCCAAAGCATTCATTTCTACACAGACATCTTTATTGCTACAATGTTGTAATTACACTTGGACTTTAATGAGAATATTTTGTTTTGAGCGTGGCCACTGCTCTTGTTAAATGCCATTTAGATGGTTGGGTGGGAGAGGGAGATAAATAGTCTTATTTTCTCGATTGCGTCCTTTAATATGGTGCATGGTGTTGTGAAAGTATTTTCCCCTTTCCTGATTTCTCATTTCTTTTTTGCACATTTGTTTCGGTTCATCACACATTTGCTATTACACAAAGTTAACCTGAGTAAATACAAAAACAGATTTTTAAATGATGGTTTAATGTATTAAAGGAGAATAGCTTTCTAAATCTACCCGGCCCCGTGTGAAAAAGTAACTGCCTCTCCTTGTTAAATCATAATTAAAAGCAGGCTCGATCACTTCCAGAGCTTTGAAAACAAGAAATCACTTAAATGATGGTGATGGTCTGGAGCTGCTTTGTTGCTTCAGGACCTGGGTGACATCCCATAATTGATCGGTGATAAGCTCATTCAGTTGTAAAGAAAATCAGTTTAAGAATCTTTGGAATGACCTTAAACAGGTCGTTCATGGTAAAAATAAAAAAAACAAAAACAAAACAAAAAACCCCTCCATTGTGGCTGAATTAAAAAAAGAAAAATTCTGCAAAGAGTGAGCCAAAATTTCCCCACAGCGATGTAAAACACTCATTGCTGGTTATTGTAAATACTTGATCGCAGTTCTTGCTGCGGCAGGTGACATAACCCGTTATTAAGTTCACAAGGCATTATTTTCTTCCACAGGTAGGTTTGGAGAGTTGTTAGCTTTTTGGGCATTTTTTTGTGTTTGATTGTTTCTTTTTAATTTATTTTTTTTATTGTTGTTGGTTTCCTCTAATCAGTGAAATTATTATAAAACTTAATTTTGTATTTTCTCAGGTTATCATTGTCTAACATTTAAAATTTGTTTAATGATCTCAAACATAAGTTTGACAAATATGCAAAAAACACCAAGAAGTCAGTAAGGATGCAAATACTTATTATCAGCGTCCTTTTGTCACACCAAAGCATCATGCCAAAACCCATGCATATGCACATTTGTGCTTGCCAATGTGTGGACATGTATTCACTTGTTAAATGTTTAGACACTAGAAAGGGTGGGCACATGTGATTGCATGATGTCACCCTTTTCCAGTTGGGTAGTTTAAGAGATCATGACATACTCTGAACAGTCACCGCAAACAATTAGGGTACCAGAAGGAAACGTGTTGTTGGCCTGTAGCCCTAAACACTTTGAGACACGCAGTCTTGTAAACAGGCTGCGCTGAGTGCAACTTTAATATGTTCATGTAAATATGTGGCTGGTGGCAGCGTTTTATTTAAAACACATAGATGTGGCTTTAACGATTACCCACAAAACATCACATGATTTGCTTTGCAGATAATGTGTCATTTTCACCCCAAACTCTGTAATGAATATTTTCCATTAGGCAGTTATACCACTTAAAGTCACTTAGTGCAGCTTATGATTTTCATTTCTGGACCTGACTGGCTAAATATAGATGCAACCTTTAGTAGTGATAACTAAAACCGCTCCTGCAACAGTTTCACTGAGGTGCTCTTCAGTAAAGCACTGAACCTCTAATTGCTTTAGTGAGTTGCTCAATGGCCAGCAGTAGGAGACTGTAATTATATTAAGTCGAAGATGAGGAAGTGTGTGAATGTGAATGTGGAGCTCAAAATGTACATTAATTCTAAACAAAATGAGAAAATTGACAAGATTGCTGTTCTGCGGAAGGACATGTATTTGAGGCAAATTTATGCTCTGACCTTCCTGCAAGGAAAGAATCTTTCCTACAGGGATCCAAAGAGTATCACATCATCATGGTAATATTATTAGTGGCAAAAGCAAGTGCCAGGGAGCTGTGACTGCCAGTTACATTTGATGCTGAAATAGGATACATGAGTCAGACAAAGTGCAGTGAGCAGTAGACCAAGAAAAGGGAATTTTTAAGCTGTAGGTATAATTGGGAAGTTGAGCTAGTTGCAAATCAAGTTTGACCTTGTGTAAAGTATTTATGCAGCCTTCTGAGCTGTTGTTATATTTACACACAGTTTGATATTGCAAATGCAGTTTGTCGAATACATTTAGCCATAATCAGAGGTTCTCGGACCAAGTTCCAGTGAAAGCATTCCAGTATACAAAGAAAATGTTGCACAAAAATGACGTCAATACCAATTTTTATTTTTAAAAACCTCCAAACAGCAGACGTAGCTCTCCTCTTCAGATGTGCTTCCAGTCTCCTCTCTTCATTCTCAGTCTCTCTGCTCAGTTCCAAGACCTACTATAGAGGGTTACTTTCATTAATTGTTGTGTCACATAATTAATACCACAAGCAACGAGGATAAGAAGTTGAAAGGCTTCATCTTTCCAGCACTTTATGCCAGGAGGTATTTGCAGCCAAACAAACTGTACATTAAGAAGCCTTTGAGAAGCTATAGTAGGTATATTAGCTGGTACTTGTATGTTATTTAATCATCGAGTACATTGCCCGCCACTAACTGAATTGAAATTCTTGTTCTGCACTGCTATATCACAGGATGACATGAACTGTTGATAAATGAAGTTTACTGTAGTGCTGCACAAAATGTTACCACCGGCCATGATTTGTCAGCGAGCCTCTCTCAAGTAGCAGTAGCTGATGTTTTACCTTGGTTTTATTGGGCTTATAACCAGACAGGCTTTGCTTGCTGCTTATCTCAGATCATGTAGTTGCTGTTTACTTGTTTTTTTTTTGTTTTTTTTTTTACCAGCTAGAGTCTCCAAACTTGCCTTTGTTAATACTAACCATTGTTAACGGAAAAAGCAAAAGTGCTGTTCTCTTTCTATTGATTGAATAATTGAAGCTTCATTTAGTGGGAGCTTTAGACCATCAATGCTTACAGTCAACAAATTTGAGAGCAGATTCTGTAGATATTAATTCGTCATTACCTTTTGCAATTTTATAGTGATATTAAAAGCATAATTCCTGTCTGTTTCCATTTTTAATATGCAGAAGCAAGAATATTATCAAGTCCTTAAGTGTAGCTGTTTGTGCAAAAGCCTAATATTATGCCCATTCAGACACTTGTGCTGCATAATGCAGAGATTAAAATTCATGTAACCAGTTCTGTTTTTGGCAAGTGTTACGGTTGTTTTGTGTTGTAGCTTTGACTTCTCTGCATTTCTATCTACTGTTAAAAGCCCATAATTAGTTTATTGTGTGGATGTAAATTTACCATGCTTAAAGAACCACCAAATATGTCTGGAGCTGCACATCTGAATTACACTGAGGAGAAAATGAAGCTTAACTACCATCATCACCCAATTAAGTTTCTCTTGGCTATTTTTTTTTTAATTTGTATTTTTTCCTCTGAAAAAAATGGCAAGATCCTTAGCACAGCGTGTGCATTGCCAATACAATGACAAACACTGTATGAGTCCTATTGCTAAATCATTTTGGTTGGTGAAGCATGGATTTGCCACACCAGCAGGGGTGGACTGACCATCTGGAGTAGCAGGATTTTCCTGAGAGACGAGTGTACCTGCAGCCCTGCAGTGATTTTTTTTTCTTTAATGTTTTTTGATCATGCTTAGATTTAACAGCTAGTTTCACACATATCATGTATTTTTTCTATTAAAATCGCCTTCATTTTAACATGTACTGCAACCGTATTTACAGTTGCAGTACATGTATATACTGATGGGAAACTGATAAAATGCTGAGCTCCCTGTTACAGTGTTTTGCATTTTGATTTTTTTTCTCCTTAAAATATGAACACATGCTTGGCCTTGGGCAAGTTTTTTTCTTCTTCCCATTATGCTCAGCATCTCACAGAGAGCATGTTTACTGCTGAAAATGTGAGCTTGCAAGTATCCAGCACATTTTCACATGAAAATTCTGCTCAAACTGTGTTGTTCACAGTGGAGAGCTCAGTGTGTCTAATCTTTGAAGGCCTCAGATTCTTCCAGAAAAAACAAGATTTGCATGGTCTTGTTAATTACCACCCCCATCCCCCCCCAACAAAGAAAAAAGCACAATGAACAGATGAAGAAGAAGCCCATCCCTCTAAGTTACCGGCTGGTAGATATGTAGACATTCCAGGCTTTAGATAGTGACACCAATGGTAGCGTATCCTTGGGCAATGGCCACTCGTTGCCTAGGTAAGCCTCTAATGTATTTACTACCATGTCATATGTCAATCAGCAGTATCCTGCAGTCTCACTGGTAGTTTCTGTTGAGAAAGGTTTTATATCTAGAATGATCTTCTTTTTTTCTTTTTCTTTTTTCCCCTCCCATATGTTGTTGAAGTCATTGACTTCTTGGGGTTGCCAGGTTGCTGCCGATAGTTTCTTGTGTGGACGCAGCCTCACTGTTACACTGATATCCAATCCCAGAATCACCAGTTAACCTAACAAGCATGTCTTTGGACTCTGAAAGGAAGCTGGGGTATCCTTAGGGAGCCCACACAGGCACAGGGAGACGAGCCGACAAATGAGCAAAAAACATGCATGCGTGGAAAGTCTGCAGCTGGGTGGAACCTTCTTGCTGTGAAGTGACATTACTTACCACTGGACCACTGTGACACCTTTACCAAGTAAATAGAACCTCAAATGAAACTTTGGCCTGTATTCGAAAATGATTTTGCCACAAGAGAAACCTTGGCTAGAGGATAAGCCTGGTATCATAATGGCAGTATAAAGCAGACCTTTAACATAATAAGCCACCTATCACTAATGGTGATATGACTGTTTAAAATTTACCCAAAATGCACTTTTTATCATGTGAATTAGCAGCTAGCGGGTAAATATGGGCATTAAGCTGGTGCACTTTTGATGTTGAAACTATAAATTATGCTTTGTTATTGCTACTTAATTTTTAATGGCAGACAATTGGAGGGATCTGGGGTTCCCTTTGAAATGTAACAACTTTAAAATGTCAGAATGCACATTTTTTATATTTTCTGATAATTTTTATTTTGGCGTAATTTTTCTTGATAAGAAGAAATGAGATATAGATGAGTGGTTGCGTCGTTGAAGTTTACTAACTGCCGGCCTCTGGCTCTCTGTCTTTCAAAGTTTTATCTCTCCTGTGATCATCCAAACCGTGAAAACTACCTGCTGTGTTTCCCTTCCTAACTGGCTGCTGCTAGAAAATCAGAAAACGGAATGAAGAGGGGGAAGAAAACATGCTTCAGTCACATGGATACCGTTCATTTCAAATTCATTCAGATCTCTAGTTTTGTGCTGTTTTGCCCTGGAAATATGAACTTAGCTTTAGAACTTGTGACCATCGAAGCCTTGACATCTTTTCTCGGATCGTGTCATCAGTTAAAACCCTGGTTTCACCCTGTTATTTTCTTTATTTCACGGGAAAGCCCCTTCTCTCGAGGTGAGAGAAATCAACATGCTTCACTGTATATTTTCAGTTCACATCGCCACCTGGACTAATTTACTGCCATTTCCTCTAAAGTTAAGGCTTATGAATGTTACTGCTCTGGCATGGCCTTACATGTTTTTATAAATCTGGCAACAGATCTGAGTGAGCGCTCCTTTGTAGGCTGTTTCCTGTGGAGCTAAATTGTCGTTTTGAGACGTGCTGTTTTTTTCCACTAGGCAGCTTACACTGTCTAGTAATTTAGCAGCATTTCTTTTGCATAGGGAACGTTGACATCCTTGGCATTCCACTATTCACCACAAGCTATGAGGAGCACGATCACCTGCGTCTTAAGTAGTAAAAGCAAAACAGTCTGCTGAAGTGTATTTAAGTACTATGATGGAAAAATGTATCAATGTACATCTAATTCTCCTAATGCTCCTATAAGCCTTTTTACTTTGAAAGCTTTTTTTCTCCTTTGATCCCACAAACAGGGAGTGCAACCACACTGTGTTCACTTTCCCACTCCCTACATCCACAGAAGAGTGAACAGTCTGAAAACACGGCTTCCTTTCAAAGATGGATCCGACTGAGTTCAAAGGGGGGAAAAAAGTTCTCTGGGAAGGAAAAGAAGGAATGGACAAAATAACACTATGGAAAACACAAAGGATTTTTTTTTCATGAGGAAATTAAAAAATATAAAGCAAATCAAGGAATACAAAAATGTATAAAACGAGGGTTATTTGAAGATGGGTAAGGGTTTTTAGCTCAGCTGGAGGGGAGACGTGCAGATTTAAAGAATAAATGTCTGTTTGCCGGGGTGCCTCACACTTAAACACACCTTTCCAAAAGCTTTCCAACAATCCAGCTGAAAAGGTGTGTGCATGTGATACTGACATTTTAAAACTGATGCTCTCATCCGCAGCGATTTGCACTGAGCGTTGCATTAGAGCGCACTCCAATTCCTCAATGTGCTACACTTGCTCAACACTTGGATGGAGACGTGCAGGAAAAGGAAAAGAAAATAAGCTGAAAAGCAAAGAGAGGATTTTAGGACTTTTAAAATTAAATGGGAACATATTAATGATAGTAGAGGGTTACGTTTTTTGGGGATGAGGTGTGTCTTGATGAAACTGTGCTGTTTTGAGTGAAGTTGCAGAGCGGCTGCTGCATTCTCAAAGGGAAGGTCATTGCAGGGCTTAGATAAAAGTATGGGTTTGGCGATGGGATGATTTTTTTTTTCCTTTCGCAGTAGGGAAAAAACATTTGTAGAGGAAAGATCAACAAAATTAAAAGTCAAGAGTGATAGCAGAGGTGAAGGGCTTGGCAAGAGAACAGGTGAGCTGTTAGAGAAGCAAATCGGAGCGAGCAAAGTGCACTCAAACATCGGTGTACATGCTTGCGTGGGGGTACATCTGAGATCTTATGCTAATGTGCTTTCACCATCGAGACATGAAACGTTGCTCACTGCTTCCACAGATCACTCCACCAAGGACAAGGCGAAGGAGAGGGAGCGAGAGGAGAGGGAGAAGAAGAAGGTCAAAGAGCGAGAGAAAGAAAAGGAGAAGAAGAAGCACAAAGTGATGAATGAGATCAAGAGGGAGAATGGAGAAGTCAAGCAGCCGATTAAAGGTTGGTGGAAACTTGCACACATGCATACTAAGTGACTTTTATAGAGATGAATTAAATGATTCTTTCTATTATTAGAGAAAGTTGCACATTAAAATGGATCAGCGTTTAATTTGCTGGCAGAAAATATAACTACTAAAATAAAAGTAAACTACAACTACAAACGTAAGTGTGTTGTGTGCAATAAATGAAACAAAAACCATGCAAATAAAACACATCACACATGTTGCAGTAGCATAGCATTGAGTCATAAATACTGTTTTTTTCCATATACAAATGGAGCTCAGATCTGCTGCTAAGGTAACCAAACATGACCCACTTCCACAGTGCGCTGTACAGTAAATCATCATTATGTTTCCAATGTACAAGCTGCATACACAACTGCTCAGCATCCCAGTGGGTGTTAGGGTAAAAACAGAAAAAGAATTCTACCAGTGTGCTAGAAAAGGTCCAGTTTAGCACTTTAGCTGTCATGGCTGAACTCTTCAAGTGTGACCAGAGTTACAACCTTTTATTTTCACTGAGAACTTGATCCCTGGTGTTAGGTTGACCTTTGCACTTTGCTGCTCCTCACATGTAGAGTTGGTGCCTATGGTTTATTTAGCCCTTATGGTTTATTGAATTAAGGCAGCAGTGGTTGTAATAGGAGAAGCTGAGAGTCTTCACAGTCTGTCATCCCCTCCTGTTCCCATTTCTTGCTCCCTTTGTCTCTGCTAGTTCGTCGTCTTTTATAATCTTTGTAGCTTTATTGGTGTTTATTTCTGCCTGCTCTTGTTCTCAGGTTGGTTTAAATAAGTATTTCTGATGGGATTCTTTAATGTTTGACCATTAGAGTACATGTTTTACAGTAGCTCTGTTTATGTGCAGTCTTATTTTTGTGTTTTTAAAAGTCCAAACAGAATAAAAATGCTCCAAATATTGTTCCATATAAAGGTCCTGACTGTAATTTCAGTTTGAAAATCCTCTTTTTTTTAATGTCATTGATCAGGGCTTTTCCTGGGTTAAATGAGCCTTTGAGGGGAAGGCTGTGTGTAAACACAAGTCCTCATGTAGTTTTGCATACATTTTCCTGTTAACTACCCATTTGATAAACAAAAATGTATATCAAGTTTGATTAAACTTTATTAAATATTGAAAAAAATGTTGGTTCTTTGGTGGAAGGCCAAAATCACTTTGTTGTTGTTTTTTTAAAATATGCAATTACCTGACTGTGTTCATGCTACTTTTAATGCTTTTCCACGTTCCCAAAGCCAGCAGCTTACATGCTGTATTGACCTTATTTTATATTGAATTAAAAAAAAAAATACAAACACCAAAGAAATAAGAGCAGCACATTAATGGTAGCTTCTGTGTTGAGCAGCAGATGGTCTGAAGATGATCATCTTCAGGGAGATGGTCATAAAGGATTAGATGGTGATCACGAAGGCGAGTGTATGACCTATTCGTTACTATACGCATGTCACACAGTTGTTTGATTAGATGCATCAGCACAGCTAAATACCAGATTATATTAAATCCCATCTCCTGTAAACATATTTTGATGTGTATATATAGCGCTTTGAGTGTCTAGAAAAGCGCTATATAAATGTAATCTATTATCATTATTATATATAGCCAATATAAATTTCAGTTTGGGATAGGCAGCCAATGAAAAGAAAGATGGCTTAAAGGGGGAAGAAAGGGAGCCAAAATGGTTAGTTTCTGACAGTAGATGAACTGATTGGTCTCACACAGGCCTGGTATAAGATCAAAGCAAAAATTATAAGCAGCTCAAGCAAAACTTGAGTGTGATTGGCCCTCTTCAAAATCCGTTTTCTTGTCCCAGAAATAGAAAACTTAAAGTGGTTGTCTTTTTATATTATAGTTAATTAAAACAATTGACAAAACCCCCAACTCATTTTAATATGATTAATAGTTGCAACCCTAAATATGTTTAGCTTTGTTACTCTCTCATGTAATTGCCTTTCTGTGCTTGTTTCTGTTGTCAGGCATGGTTTTAACTTCCTGTTTATTAGAGTGTGACTGATGGGTGATTATCTAGATCAAACTTTTAAATATTCTTGTCACAGATCTTCTTAGAATGATGAGAAAAATATATTTTTGCCCTTAAACACATTTCTTTTGTTGTTCAGTTTTGTATACGTTAAGATGGCGGTTTTCTTTGAACACTTGTCTGCATCCATTATTGATGCAACCCTGCTGGTGATGAAGTCAGGCTCACCTGTGTGCGTGTGCGTGCACACCTTATCAATGCGGTGCAGCGGCGACTTTCATTGTTAACCTTTTGACAGTAGTGAATTATTTGCAGAGCGCTGTGATCATAATCTCCACCTAACTGTGCGCGAGTAATCTGAGTTCAGCCGTTTATCAACAGGGATGTTTTGCTTTTTAAGATCCACCCCATCCCACTCTTTTTTTTTTTTAATAAAGAGTGACACAGGCTCATACGCACAAACCACTTATTGACACGTGTGAATGCCAATTTTACTTCAATTGATTTGATTTGCTGGAGAGCTCTGGGGGAGTTTGTTATGGTATGTCACGACCCCGCTGTGACATTTCAAGGAGTTAGCTGTGCTTTGGGCAGATAGTGTGACCAGTGGCTGCAGATGGAAATTACAGACGGATAAATTGGTGCACTATTTCAATCTTCCCATTTTCTGTCAAAAGGCCACACTTCCTAGTAATGCTGGTTCATTCCCTCATTATGAGGGTAGAGTTAAGAAAAGACTGGACTGAGAGCAAGAGGCATGTGTTAATCCTGCAGCCGTCGTGTGAGAGAGTCCGCTATTTAATCACTTGTTTAAGGGACGCACTGAAACCTGCGATTAGATTTTTGAGGCGGGGCAGGGGGGGCTCTCCCCACCAGAGAGAAGGTTTTCTGTAATAGTGAGTGTGGCATTTAATCAGAGGGTATTACAGTGACAGAGAGACCGGGAGTGAAAGTTAGAAATTTAATCAGTGAGAGAGTGTTAAGTTTACAATTGAAAAGGACGACCAGGAGAGAGAGGGGCAGCCAGTGGAAACGTGTATAGGAAATCAATAAGCAGCAAATGACCATTCTGACAGTAAGTCTGCTTTACTGCCAGTGAGGCTGTTTGATAGTGGGTCTGTGTGTGTGTTTATTTGAGTGGGAATTTATCTGACCATAAACTGATCATGACCATCCAGCCAAATGGTCCAACTATGCATTTGTTTGTGTATAAACAAAAGGGAAGTTGCAGTTTTTGCCCAGGAAAAGTCATCAGCAGAGTGAACATGTATGTGCAATATTAAGTTACAATTTTAATTTTTTTAGAGCAGCTGCCAATGGCTGAGCAAGTAGACCTATTATAACGGATAATTAAAACTGGTTGTTAGCAGATCAAATTAAGTCTAATGATTTAGTTCATTGGTTATTTTAGGAAAATGTATTTTACCCTAGATATAATGTGATTTTCTACAGTAATGAATGCAACAAGCCTGACTGATACAAGATTTTTTTTTTATGTTTGGCATGTAATAATAAGCCTGTCACATTTACTTCACAATCACCTGATCATAATAATTTCAGCTGACTAATTGTACCTCTTTAAACACAGCTGGATGAAATGACATCACTATTTTCATGTTGTTTTTCACCAGTTTTGCCCTCTTCTATTAATGGCACTTCAAGGTGATCAAGTTAAACTATTGCGCCGGCTGCACTGCAATAAGCAGCTGTTGAGAATTAACAGCATGGATTTAGCTGTTAAGCCAAAACATCACCAGTGGGAGCATGTTGGTTTTAAGCCAAATAGAAAGAAGGAGCACAATAACTTGTTCTTTGTAAAATTTGCAGAAATAGGCGGCTGACTTGGTAACATAGACTGTTGTGTAGAGTAGATGTTTATGGCATAAATTCACCTGCTTCCAACTTTCTGGGTTGAAGGTCGAACAACACTTGTAGTTTGAAGAACAACTTTATTACTTTACCAATGTGTTTGACCTGTAGCCTTCATCAGGGTACACATAAAATGAACAAAAGACAGTTAGGCCATCAACTGTTTGTACCATCAAGTAAACATTATACAGTTGAAACAGTTTTTTATTGGTTTCTGATAGAAGTGTAGATCCTTGTTCCCCTTTACAGATCACAAATAGAAATGCTGTGAACTGTATTCCTTTAACAAGATATTTGTTGCTCTTCCTGTTAAAAGGGAGTTTTTTCCTTCCCATTATTGCCAAGTGTTTACTCCAATGTGATTGTTGGGCTTTTTTCTTTGGAAAATTTGTAGGCTCTTTCCTTGCTATACAGAGGACCTTGAGGCAACTGTTGTAAAATAAAACAGTATTGAATTGAGTTTTATAATCCAGAGAAGATTTAAAACCAGACAAAACATGTTTTCAAGTGGCAACATGTTGCAGCAACTCCATTTGTCTATTATGATTTTCATTTTTTTAAGGCCTTATTTTATTTATTTATTTATTTATTTATTTAAATCAAGTATATATTATAATTTTTCAGAAAAATAGGTTATATTCATTAATAGACACTTTCAGCGTTGGTACGATAAACAATGAAGCACACTGAATGTGCTTCAAAGCAGGCTATATTCCAGATAAAAGACTGTATACAGTGTTATGACATGATCATAACTGTCACATTCTCCGGCGTATTAAAGATAGACCCAGTGAAACTGGTAAACTTACATAGCTGGCATAGCACTTTAAGTCTTGTTGACTAAAGCTTTTAGAGTGCACACATTCAGACAGAGCTTTGTAGTACTACACTTACTGTACAGTGCTTTTTCTATCAATCACACTGCTGTTTAGGTAACAGCAGCTTTGCTGCCTTCAGCAATCACTTCACACTTGTTTTAATGTTATAGGTAAAATATTCCGCTGTGCTGCCGGTTGGCCTCTCCATGTTTGTGATTGGTCACACGCTGCCAACACCGCCTCGTTCATGTGTAGCTAGATTGGGAAACCCTGGGTTCAGTTATCCAGTTGATAACCGCCTTTGTGTGACTGCTTAGCCTGACATCGGGGTAAGTGAAGCCAGATCACAGAAAGAGATCCTGGGTATGTTGAACTTGCTTCATCTGTGATTTGATGGAGGTTGAAGGAATAAACGTCTGTTTGGGTGTACAGGGAATTGGGGGAGGGTGACTATGGGTTAAAGCGCTTTTGGATTAGTAGCTCAGCTATTGTACTGCAAATACCCCCACCCCCACTGTGCTTTCTTCTGTCTCCCTCCTTTCTTGTGTGGCATTGAACTTGTGTGGGGTACACACTAGACTAAAGCTGTGTATTTGTGCATGTGCGTTAGTGAGGTGAGGGCAGCAGCACCACTGTCATCATGACTGAAGTGCACGTATATATTTACTGTAAATGCATACGTGTCCATGTGTTTACACAATAACTGTGGAATCAGAAACTAGAAAGCAACATGTATCCAAATTGTCATGCTTTGACACACACACACACACACACACACACACACACACACACACACACACACACACACACACACACACACACACACATAGACAAACAGATACAGTAGCACTTTGCATAAATTTGCATGTTCCATGTTGTCCTGCCTGAGGCGTTGAAGAGATGGACTGCCATGTACGGTATTATGTCTTTGCAAATATGCCACTGGAGAGTGTGCTTCCTGGCTTAGTCATATCTGCTTTTCTCAAGGGATTTAGTTTCAATGTTTTTCACTTTATTTTATGCATACACCTCAGGAGATATGCCAACTGGGGGAAAACTTGCAGTGAGTCATCTGCTTAAAACAGTTAGTACTCATTATTCTCAGTTGTTTTGTTTGTAGGGCATTAAATGTGTACCTGAATGTGTTTATTATTAGACACTTTAAAATCAATAATAACAAAAATCTGAGTAAAGCTTTTAATTTTACTGTCTTTCTTTTTTTAACCTGTTTTCAGAAGCTCACTCCTTCTAGCCTCCATTTTTCCACCCCTTCACTTTATTTTACTTGCATTTTCAGAGCTGCAGTTATTGCAAGAAGACTGATTTCACTTATTTAGTGACATAAGAGACACACGGCACTCAAAGCTTGGATAGGAAAACTATAGGAGGACTCTGCAATGGCGCAGATGGCAATAGAAGTATAACTTCAGGAGAAAGGGGTTTTGGGGCAAAGTCAGCCAAGTTTTGATGTGGGTTTTATCACGTTTGACTGATAACTCGCGCATTTATTTCTCAGTGACCACTGAAATTAAAGTTAATTCAGATGATGCATCAATAAACGTGCCTCCTGGCATTTTAAGATTGCTGCTAACTTGCAAGACTTGCTTCTAGAAGGACTTTGGAGAAATCTATTCTCACAGCAGGGAGCTGAGAGAGTTTGTTGATCCACTGTGCATCAAATAACACATGATGGATTCTAACAAATCTGTCATGAAAGCCTCTTCAGAGCTGGGTTTCTTCTTATTTTGTGGTATTGCACAAAAATCCTTCAATAGTGCCTTTCTCCCCTCTCTCTCTCTCTTCTTCTGTTGCTCTGTCCAGATGACAAAGAGAAAGCCAAGATCAACTCAGAGGAGCTGCAAATCAAAAAAGTGAAGAAGAAAAAGAAGAAGAAACACAAAGAAGGGGAGAAGCACAAGCATGTGAAGATGTACCACCGGTCCTGCCAAACCATCTGTGCTGGCCTGCTTCTCCTCCCTCCCTCCTCCACGTCCCCCACCTCGTCTTCCTCCCCCTCTGAAATAAAACACGACTCCTCCCTATCTTTATTTAAGTCCCCTCTACCTGTTTATCCTCCACCTAACAACAAAAGCTCCCATCTCCCGCCCTCCTCTCCTTCGAAATCTCACCTGAACTCTCTTCACAACTCACTTAACTCTCCGTTGTCGTCCACCACGTCACCTCTTTCCTCCCCAACCAAACACCAACCGCAATGCTCGTATCCCGGTATGGCGGATCTGGAGTTTGCCTCGTACATTCACATAGAAAACCAGCCTAACGGAGGCGCCTTAGTGGCTCACGCCTACACGTCGCAGCTCTCCTCTCTCTCAGTGGACCAGAGGGAAAGGTTTGCTCAGGAGTTTGTCACGTTGGTGTTCAGTGAGGACGCGTCCCAGGTGCAGCATGTGTATTGATCAGATTGATCTTTGAATGTTGAGTTCAGTGCAGTGTTGTTTGCAGCTGCAGTGTAGCACCTGCTGCTGACTATGTTTCATTAAAAACACTGTTTTTCTTTACCCTTTAAGTTATGTAGACGGGGGATGCACTGATCTGCTATTCAGATGGGTTAGGCAGGATTCAGTCAGATATTTTCATAATGTGAATGAAAAGTGAGAGCTTGAAGCTTGACCTTTTTGTGTGTTTACAGCTTTTCTCTTCTTTGATTGCAAAAGTTTTTTTACTTGACTACAAACTGAACTTTGTCAAGGGATTTCACATGACAGAAAAGCTGTTATTTCACTAATAAATAGCAGTTCAGTTAATATATAGTCTTGGATTTATTAATTTATGTATTTTTTTTTTCGTGAGTTTGTAGTTTAGACTTGTTGCCTAAAACCGTCACAGATGCTCAGAGACCAGTCAGTTATCTCCTGACAGCCACTGGTTGCTAGGGAAAAATCTGTTATCCTTGATACCACTTTTCAGTCATTTAGTGGTTGTTATAGGGGGTTGCCAACTACTCCCATATCTTTAACCATAAAAGAATAAATTGCAATCTTTTCCTATAGTGACGACTCAACATTATTAATTTCATAATGGTATCAGATCAGTACTGTGGGTATTTGTAGCATATCTGTGATCAAATGAATTGGATTGGTGCATCCCTCATTTATACTTAAACTCTTAGACTAGTAATTTAAAATCCTTTTCCTAAACCATCATCTTGATCTAAATTAAAACTGCTGACTGTTTTGCAGGCTGCTCGTTATGTCATGGGAATCGTCCACAGAGAAGCCAAGTACCTGCCGGACTTTTTGGACTACTTCTCAACCAAGTTTCCGTCGGCTCCGGTGAAAATGGAAATAATTGGAAAGAAAGACATAGAAACCACGACTATGGCTAATTTCTACTCTCAGGTCAGTCGAACACAGGCACATAAAGGGGAAGAGTGGTGTCATAGATGTGGTGCTGTATGTGTGCTGTGGCTTGGATATTATTGGAACTGATACAGACAGTTCTGCAACCATGCTGACTAGTTGCTTTTCTGATTTACACCGTTTTTGCTGCTGCTTGTGCAGTTTTGAAGCAGTTTCCCCAGAGAGCAAAAAACAAATGTCAAGCTTTCAAACATGAAAAATAAAAGCTCAAAAGCATCAAATGGAAAAGGCCACATGCTTCCATGTTACTGTCTGTCGTTTGCATCAGTCTGGGTGTTACAACCGTCTATGAAGACAGGAAATAAGGGATATGTAGTATACACTTAGAAGGTTGTGTGATGCAGGGTAAATTGAGGATGCAATGTGAAGGCCAGGATAGATGATGTCATGCTAGGACTGTCCATGCAACAGTTGCAAGAAGAGGTGGAGGCCTTTTGTCATGTTGTATATGCAAATGTATAAACATACACACACTTTTGTTTCTGGCTTAAATGCATTATGTTGCTTTCTGTGGTGCGATGCATGAAAAACAGTTGTTTTTAACAAATGGCGTTTGACCTGAGAAGCTACAGCTCTGTGTTTCCTCTACACTTCAGTGCTTTGCTTTTCTTAATCGGAGTTAATCTTGAAGTGACTTTTGTATAAATATTGTTTTCCTCAAGGTTTGCATAAAACATTTTCTTAGCAGTAATAGCAATTTTTCTGTCACTGTAGAAGTAAATACAAGGGCTGTTTATGAAGGCTCAACCTTTTTTGTTTCACGAGTGCGAGTAAAATTCAATAAGAATTGTAGGAATTATTTTTAGTATAATGTCTTTAACAGATATACGGTAGTGTGTGAAGTTTTACACTTAAAAGTTAAGCGAGATGGCTTTCAGAAGTAATGCCGTGTGCAGTTCAGTCTGAATTATTCATTAGTTCACTTTATACCAACTTCAGGAAACTGAAATGGACCAAGTTGGTGTTACAGTCCTCAAATGCAGCAGTTTTTTGTTGTTGTTGTTGTTGGGGTTTTTTATACAGGTACCTCTATTGATCTAAAGATTTGAAGACAGGAATTAGAGAAGTTATGATACCAGAAATTTCTGAACCAACTTAGACTCTGAAAACTGAAAAAAAAGGAAATTATTAAATTATTTTTGGAAAAAAAACAAAACAAAAAAAACCCTGAAGAAAAACAAAACAAAACACAGATCCAAAGCATTTTACTGTTATATCACATCCACAGCAGGGAAAAAAGAACATATTCTTTTTTGTCTCTTGATTTTTTTTTCTTTGCTGTAAAAAGGCTGATGGGGTATTGTTGTCACCCTGCTAGGGCACCTAAGTTCAGTTAGTAAGGGTGTCAACTAAAATCTCGGGAGATCAAAACTTAGAGATTTATAATCTTGTGAATACAATAATTCAAGAAGGAAATCACCTGGGATTTTTAAATTGAAAACTGAAATGAAAACTTGACTGTGATAACTCAAGAACAAGCTAATGGAAGATTTTGAAAGTGATACCATCGGTGTGTCTACTAGGTTGACAGATAGCACTTGTGGTGTGCAGTATGTTCAGGCCTTTGGGTGTTGCTGAGCTGACCGGTGCAGTGTTTTGTTTTGTTTTTTTTTTAAGAGTGCACCATATTGTTGATTTGGCAGCTGCTCAAGTTTGGGGTTTTTTTCCCCCCGCAACTCAATGATGGGCTCCTTCTGACATGAATGCAAGTTCAACACTTGGAATCAGCTCCAGAGCTTTTATGCATTCAGCTTATGATAACAAGGGAACAGGAACTGGCCCTGCTTTGCCATGAAGCTTCTCTTGAAAATGGGATACTGTGTTTAAAAATGAATGTAATTCCTTAAGCTGTTAATGTGAACATTTTTGTTAAACCCCTTTAATTAAAGCTGAAAGTCTGCACTTTAATCACAGTACACCTTAATTTTTAAATAAAATATTAAGGTTGAGATGTATAAAATGGACATTTAACACTGAGTGGGCGCTGCTTTGAAAAGAATGGAACAACACTTCTCTCTTATTCAGCTTTAAATGGGGAATTATCAGACTGTCAGAGACCTGTGGTGCATGAAGCTTTTATCAGTCAGGCAGCACAGTTATAGATGCATAGTTCTCTATTAACATCCACTACCCCTCTGCACTAAAAACCTTCCTAGTGGAAACCCAGCTGTACGCATCAACTGCGCAGAGTTCCTCTTTTCTTTTCCCCTCAGATGAATATTAAATTTATTTACATTCCACTGATTTTTCCTAACTCCTTATCCACCTTGGTGTCATGGGTCGGGGGACTGGAGCCTCTCCCAGATGTCACTGGGAAAAACACACAGACACATCCAAACCTGCTGCCAGTTTAGAATCACCAGATATTAACCTATCGTGCATGTCTTTACTGTGAAAGGGAGCTGGAGTACCTGGAAAACACGTGACTCCACACAGAAAGGCCATTGCGTGCCAGGTGGACTGAACCCAGAGCCTTCTTGCGACCAGGATGACGATGCTAACCATTTCACCCATTTAGAATATGGCCTACTAAGGCAACAAGTAGCTCCCAGCTCTTTTTTTATCAACAATCCCTAATGCTAGCCTAAAGATGAACGCGTCAGCGTTTGTGGATCTTGGGTGATTAGCTTTGCTAGAGCAGTTGGCAGCTGTCACAATTTGCAAAGATAACTTTTCAGGCTCAGAATTAACATTCTGAAGACATTTTCAATGCAGAGTTGACAAGTGAAATTCATTCATCTTGAGTTTAGTGTAAAGAGTAAGTTGACTGGATTTGAGGTGCTTAGAAAAGCTTGAAGTATTGCATCTGTTTTTAAAAAATGCTGGCTTTAATTGTCTTTAAGTATTATGCCACTACACTTGCTGCTATTATTCCACATATTGTTTCCCAGTACCTTTAAAAAAAACAAACTATTTAAAAAAAACAAAAAACTGCCAAGTTTTCAGATATTTGTCGTCAAGTTGTTCCAGTTCTCCCTGGTGGTAAATATAGAAAGTAAGGGAAGAAGGTGATGTGATGATGGGGAGGGAAATGTAATGATTAAATGAAAAGACTGGATGGCTGCTGTGAACATGAAAAAGTTGTATTGTTGTGGCTTTAACCATCTGGTCGAGTCATCTGCTTCCATCTGTTCAGAATTAAAACGGCTTTTGGCATTAAACTGATGTCTGATTTCGCAGACTTAATGACAACATTATCAACGACATCAGCGTTGTGTGCAGCACACGTTTGGACGTGGCTGTTACTCTGACGCTTCTTAATCTTGAGATATCAACGTTCAAAGCAAGTGGACATACTTGTTAGAGAGGGAAGAGACTATTAAAAGCATATAACACAAGAGGCTGCATGAAGCATAGTCTAAAATAGATGAGAAAGAGAGGATTTTATATAAGAAATGTGACAGAAATGGCAGCGAAGGAATGAGAGGGAAGAAGTCGAGTTAAAGACTCTGAGAAATGACTGCTGTCAGCCAGGTGGTGGCTTCACGGTAAAGCAGGTTGGAGACTCACCTCCATCAACAAAAAGGTGCTTTTCTTCTCAAACCTCCTGACCACTTTTCGACCCACAACACTTTTGAGGACAGCGGGAAAAACTAGAACTGTTTATGTAGGTGTGTTGCTGGGATGGATTGTCTCCTCTGGGCACAGTGACAAAGCTAGACCTTTTCTTTTCAAGTTGTCCCATGTCTATAGTTCACTAATGAAAAGCTTTTTGTTGCCTCAAACCTCCTGAGTGGCTTTGTACTGAGATACCGCCTGCTCTTTTTCAATGTGAGTACAGCCAGGATTGGTTACCATACTCTTGTAAAGAGTGTGTGTGGTGTACTACAGGGGGTAGATCAGTTTGTGCGTTCTAATGCTCTCCTTCTGGCTGTTTTCTTCTTTTGTGTGGAATATTCATAATGTTTTCTCCCTGTATTTCCTTCTGTTTTTGGACAGTTTTGCCTCCACAGGAACACCTTGATCTCAGCATGACTGTGAATCAATTAAATCCAGTTGAAATTAAAGCATGAAACATCCTTAATGTGTAATTTTTGTCTAAATTTCCCTGCAAACCTGTGTCCCGTGCTGTCCCTTTAAGAGTAATGTTCCTTGCAGGGCTAACGTCATTGTCCACTGGTCTTGTTAATTTTTTTTCCCCTCCCTCCAAGCTCTCGGCAGTGACCTTGGGAAATACACTTACAGTCCACACACACACACACACACACACACACACACACACACACACACACACACACACACACACACAGACAGACAGATGTGAGCATGCATACTGATAGTAAATACACACACACACACACACACACACACACACACACACACACACACACACACACACACACACACACACACACACACATATATATACAGAGATTAATGTTGTATCATCCCCATTTCTCTCCCTCCCGCTGTGTTAGTCTGTCTCTCTTTTATCTCTCTCCTCCATGTTTCTGTTATCGAGCCATAAATGACTGGACCGCTGCTTTTTGTTTGGTGTGTGCAGAAAGGAGAGCAAAGCAAATTGCCGCCGCTTGCAATCTTTTCTTCTTTGTTTGTGCTCAAATTTATCTCCCACAGTATGAGACACAATCACCCATACACTTCTCCACGAAGTTACTTGCGTACCTATAGCAATTGATAATGAATAGCGTGTAAGAGAGGATGTTTGTTATGCTCACAATGTGACCGCAGGCACTGAAGTTGCTTTGCTGCTGCTCAGGCTGCGTGCCTGTATTTTGTATTCAGCACCTGTCTAAAGCCATTTTCAGTACCGGTAAGAATTATGGAAGATTACAGCTCTCCATTTTCTCAGGGCAAGTACAGTCCAACAGTCAATACGTGGTGTGCTAGGACGCTGAGGTAATTTGGTCTTTCTCCTTTTAGTCACTGAGAGCAATGATGTCGGTACGTCGTCAAAAGATTAAAATGAGGCGAAACAGCACAATGCAGCTTTTTAATATTTTATTAATCTGTGCTCATAATGTGCTTGTGTTAATGCTTTATCACTGCAGAAAAACATTCACAGCAATGCCTCATATGTAAATGAAGTAAAAGCCAGCAGGTTTATGGGTCAGAGTGGGGGAAAAAGAAGCCCAGTACTTTATAAATGTGTAAAATCATTGACTAGAATAGAAATATCCTTTATTGTCCTTCATTAGGGAAATTCAGCATCAAAGTGACAGGCAGATGGAGCTTGCAGATTCACACAAAAGTAAAGAACATATAAAATAAGAGACTGTACAGTAAGTAAGTAAGGGCAGCTTACAACTTAATGCAAACAAATACTGTATAGTTCAAAGCAAATACTGGTCAAGAGCTCAGAAATTCCAATTATACAGAGGAAGATGTTGCAACAGTTTGAAAAGATGAGACTTTGTGGTGGGGGGGTCAAAAATCCTATATCAGTGCTGAGGGTTTGTCTGAGTGGCGAGCCCAGTCTTTCAGGACAATACTACCATTTAGCTGGCTCTCTAAGACGTATTCCCCAACCCGCTGGTGAGTAGTTGCAGGAGGCTGCTGGTAGTCTCTGTTCTACCACTATTACTCACCAGGTACTCTCCGAGCTGTAGTAAAACTGAAAAGTATGACAGAAACCAGAAACTGTTTGTCTTCAAAGTAAACATTGCTCCTTTTGATATGTGCTGGGAGTAGAGTCAAGGCACAACTTTTAGTTGTTTCTGGTTTATGTCACACTTTTTGAAGTTTTACTACCACTCTGCCCGTAGCTCCCAACTAGTTGGGTAATGCACATTTTTCCCATGTGACTCTCTGGACCTGCCTGGGACCCAATATTGCATAGAGGAGGTTAACAGCAGTTTGTAGGTATTTCACATTGACTACACCATCATCTTTTTACTATATTTCAATAGCTTCTTGACTTAGCCACAGACTTCAGTAAAATGAGTCATCGTAACTGAAAAGACAGGATGACAGTGCGTTTTCTTCTCTCTATTTGCTGAAGTCCTCTGACCTCCACAGTAGGCGAAATTGAGACTGGCGTGAATAAATTAGGTGACAATTTAGTATGAAAAGTTGTGACAAATTTGCTAAACCTGCAATAAATAGGTGAAGCACGATAAGAACTGCTGTGAGTGAGAAGGATGGTAAACAAACGAGTTGAGATCATTTAGTCTCGTAAAAAACACCACAAACAAATTTTTTTGTTTGTTATTTTTGCCTATAATTTTGAGTCCAGCTGCTGTGCTTAGACTAACATAGATATTTCTCTAGGTGCTTTCTTTTTGAGAGATGTTGTGCCCCTAGGCTAAGATGGTTAATTTTTCTCATATTAAAAATAACAAACAAACAAAACAAAAAACCCCTGATTATTCAAATCTCTAAATTGAGAATCCTATAGCTACATCGAATGCCGGTTATCGGCATGTGTAGCTCATCTGATTCTAGCTAAAGCCTCATTCTGTGTAGGCACCTTGCTCCAGGCTTTTGACGCTCACTGACCTGAAGGAAACGCTGCCACGCTCAGCCTCCACAGTGTACCTAGAAGTTGGCTTAGCATCAGTGTGGTGTCGCTTTAACTTAGAAGAATTCATCAGCAATAACAAAGGAGGCGGAAAGGGACCATTACATTATTTTTAATTGAAGTGTGGATGTGCATTCATTCACGTCTCTCTCTTTGTAGCCGAGCCAAGTGGGAGATTGTTAAAGAGAAGCATGTCCAATTGTGTTTGAGGCACCAGTCAGCAGCCAGAAGCTTTGTTGTGACGCATGTACGGAAATAGACTAATAAACTTAGCACTCTGCAGTCTGGCTGGACATAATGATCAGCGAGAGAATTGGATGAGAGGGAGAAAAGAATTTAAGAGATATGCAGGGGTGAGGGAGAGGTTGGACAGATTAGTGAGATGATGGTATGACATGAACTCAGCAGGAGAAGGTCAAAGATGAGTTGATGAAGGAAAGAGAAGCTTGTTACAGAATTAACAAGTGAGGGAACCAGAGGCGGAAAGGAGAGCAGGAAGGAGAGAGGATTGATCTAATAGGCTTCCCACCAGGGATGTTAGCATTATGAAGGAAGGAGGCAGAGGAGGAGATGGAGAGGCTGACGGAGATGAGAGGGGGGAAAAAAATGGGTAAGGCGAGTAAAACACCAAGTGAAGTCAGTGTTTACAAGCACGTACGCAGAGAAGAGAAAGGAATGGAGCATCTTGAACACTGTAGCTCAGAGGAAGTCTGTCAAATTTCCTGTTTCCTTCTGTTTGCCTTCACTTGAAATAGAAAAGGTGTGTGTGTGTGTCAGTACCAGTGGGTGTTAAATTTATCCGTTCATTTGAGTCACAGGTCGCGTTTCCTAATAATCCTCTTGTGATAGTGAGAGAATATTGTCTTTGCAAACAACATGGGGGTTTAGTCAGGTGTTAAGTTACGCACGTGTAAACACACGCGCACAAAAATAGAGACTCATAAGCGCAAACACTTATAATCATGTAGAAAAAAAGAACACACACACACTACAAAAATACATGCACACACTGTGGCTAAGAAACATTGTGGAAGCCAGGAATTACTTGTAAGCCCGATGGTGTTGGAATCAACACATCCCCCTCTGTGTAACTAGGTCACTGACTCAGTGAGACTATTTAAAGTTGTCTTTATATGTCTTTATGGAGTCAGTATGTCAAGCTTTTAGCCAGTGTCATCTTATGAGGATATTAAACCGTGAACAAACAGCCACGTGGCTCGGCATGACTATGGATGATACACTGATTTATTTTTGCTAGTTTAATATAGAATTAAAAGCTGTAAACATCTGTTCATCACGTGTTTGGACCAATTTACAAGGAATTATTAAGGTAGACATGTTGTTTCCTTTACTGAGTAAAAAACATGTTCTACATACTGAAGCTGCCAGCATTCACAGTCTTCTAAGCTACTGTTGGGGATCTGGTTCCTTACATATAAAAAGGCACCTGGGAGCTGCTAAACACCCTCCCCTTCAGTCCTTTTACAATTTAGTGTTTACATCTTCATTACTTCCCCTTCACTTCCCTCCTCCCATCTTTTCAAACCTTCACTCATCTCTCCTCATCAACACCCCTCCCTCCTTTTTTTTTTCTTCGACCCTTTGGAATTACGAGGATTTCTGCATTTATTAATCCTACAATGTGCTCTGATCTTCATCTGAGTCACAGTTAGATATTTTTCTCATTTTTGTCTCGCTTGCATTTCACAGCTTGTCTTCCCAAACTTTCTCTTCCTCTTCTTTACACATTTTTCTCTCCATCTGTCTCTCTTCCCCTCATCCTTTCTCTCTTGTGTATCCTCTCTCGCTCTCTCTCGGTCTCTTTCCTCCCTCTGGTCTGCCTCTCTTCCGTTCTCTCTCCCTTTATCTCTGCCTCGTTGTCAAGTGGTGACTCACTGGAGGTGTGCAGCCAAGGATTTGGCGTGCGCACAGACACACATGCATCGCGATCAGCCAAGAGTACCGCATGCAGGCCACATGCTGCACGTACTGCGCGCACATGCACACACAAAAGGCACTGCTGAGGGCCAAGGGTATGAGAGGCGGGTTAGAGACACACAGTCACACAGGCGCGATGCTCTGTCAGCCAAGTGAAAAGCAGCAAACAGCGTTGAGTCACATCACTGGAGCAGAAACATCAAAAGAAGGCACCAACACACACACAGTGTCTATTTTGACACCCAGTAATGATGCACAGCTTCTATGCGGATCTCTGCCTCCAATTCAGATTTTCGTGTGTTTCCAAATTGGCATGAATAATATTATATTTAATATAAATAATATCATCATATAACACTTGCTGTAGGAGGGAGAAAGGGACCATTATATTATTTTGCTTCCTGTCATTTGTTTATCACTTTTAGCTGTTTATGATGTCTTTGCCAGACACTAAATGCCTAATATAGTGTCTGGCAAATGGTCTGTCTTTGAGCACATAAATCCCACCCACCTGTTCTTCACACCTTCTGTTTGCAAGGGGCAACCAATCAGGGAAAAGCTGGCTTAAAGGAAATTAAATTGTTTATTTCACGTAGTGGATGAACTAATACCCAGTTTATGATGAACAAGTAGTTTTTGGAGCTTTATGCTTTTATCAGAGTGCAGTGGAGAGCAGACTGGAAAGTAGGGAGAGAGGATGACTGGGGGAAGACACGTAGCACAGGGCCTTGGATTTGAAGCATTTAGGCTTGTGGCATATGGTCACCTGCTCCACCTGTGAGCTAAACTGGCACCCATTCATGTTTGTTTTAACTATAGACTATACAGAGTTACTCTAGTAGAGTCCAGCAGGCAACTATACTAAGCTGGAAATAACCACAATTAATTGTTAGATGATTTTAGGTGTTAAAAAAAGGTATTAAAACAAAACAAGTGGGTGAAATGCTCTTTAGTAGGACTGGTCACCAGGTAACTGTTGTATGTTAAAAAGGAACTCAGATCCTCTAGACCAGCGGTCCCCAACCTTTTTTGCACCATGGACCGGTTTATGTCTGACAAACCTGTACCAAAAATAAAAGGACTTAATAATAGCACACGGGAAACGATGCAGGGAAACAGATTTAATAATAAAAATGATTAAAAAAAAAGATAAAAACTGATAAAAAAAAACCTAAAAACCATAAATTTCACACAGGAGCCTCAACTCTCGTGCCCCAGTACCAAACGACTCATGGACCGGTACCGGTCTGTGATCCGGGGGTTGGGGAACGCTGCTCTAGCCCCTGTTACAACAGTGGGAGGTCTTTAATGAGCTTGTTGAAGGTGCTACAACTTTCCCAGATGATGATTATTGACTATTAGTTTCCATTTATCACTTTGCATGATATGTTTATTGTTAGAGTGAGAGAATGTGTTTTCTTCTGAGTTGGATTTGAGAGTGAAATGATAAACAGTGGGTGTGTATCACATTGAAAATGGTTTGTTTGAACTGCACTCCTTTGGATGAGAAATAATAAAGCTGTGATTTACAGTTTGCCAGGGAAACTTGTTTTAAAATTCGATTATCGTTATAATACCTCTGTGTCTGTGCACAACACGAAAGAGAATGTTAAATATTAGCGTTTGCATGCTTCTAGCTAAACACTGAACTCCCACTTTATGATTAATTATGCAGCAGGAATCAACCTCACTTCACCATAACACAGAGTATGTGCGTGTGTTTGTTATATTCCCGCTGCAGGTGAAGAAAACCTACAGTCATGGCACATACAGAGCTGGGGCCATGAGACAGATTAGCCTGGTGGGAGCTGTGGACGAGGAGGTCGGCAATTATTTCCCAGAATTCCTCAGCATGCTGGAAGAGTCACCTTTCCTCAAGGTGAGTCTGGGTGGGACAGCAGCGTGGCAGTAATCCTGACAAAGACAGAATGACTGAATGGAAAACATGACAGAAGGATTCAAACAAACAGATAAGATTTGAGCTTGAACTGGATATGGAAGTGAGTCCGCAAAATGTTTGTCTCCGACCTGAACTGAATGCAGTGAAATGCCTTTTAGAAAAAAGTAGCCGACAGAAAATAATAATACTTTAGGAACTGGATTTTAATCTTCTTTGTTTTAGCCAGAAGAGAGCCATTAAAACTTTGCTGGGTCGGCCCAGATACTCATCCTTAGTATCCTCTTGAGACATCCTTATTAATCGCTCATTGCCTCATGCTCTAAAAGCATTCATTTTCATAATGTGCTACTATTTGTTCCAAGAAAACATCATCTGTTCTAGTAAAATTGTGCACGCTTAGTCAAGCTGTTGTGTGACGATGTTCAGCTGGCTGACATAGTGTCATCCCTGAACTCTAAAGTAGGATTTATTTACTCTACTTATTTACTTCCTAGTACCACATGTATGGTCTCATATTGCATTCAATAACTAGACTATTTTGACGCATTTGCACCGCTGATCATTTGGAAACACCAAACCGAGCAGATGGAGAATACTGCAAGACAAAACACCTAAGACTCTCAGCAGTGGCTGGCAAATGAGAGGCATGTCAAGCGATTGACGCAGCTCCCTGTTTTAGTCCAGGAAGTTGTTTCTGTCTGCAGGAGCAGACCACGAAACGCTGCGTTTACTCACTGCTGTCCCTTAAATGCATGAGTGACAGGCTCGTCTTCTGTTTGCTGTTCTATGTTGAGACTTCAAATCTCCTGCTCGCGCTGCGGAGGAGTGGCGTCGCACGCTGAATATCAAAAGACGCACATCCTCTGGCGTTTCCTGTCTATGAACGGCTTTGGCTCAGATTCAGCACCCTCCGAATCATCCTGGGTGCCAGTGACAAGTTTTGCCAGGGGAGCAGTTTTTGCACACGAGCTAAATAAAACACTTGATGAATTGGTTGCCGACTAAAAAGGCGATGCTTTGATTTTTATTCCCTTGTGTCTTCACTTTCCCTCCTCCTTCTTTTCCTCCTTGTCTGTCTGGCTCCAGAGGACTCTTCCATGGGGAACGTTTTCCAGTCTGAGGCTGATGAGTCCCACAGAGAGCGACGACGGTCCTATAATGTGGGTCAGACCAGGAGAGCAGATGATACCTGTAGCTGATATACCAAAGTCTCCTTTTAAAAGAAAACGGTGAGTCCAACGGTGAACGGCAGACTGCAGATGCGCACAAATAAGGCCAACTCACGTTTCCAGTTCAGTGAGACAGATGGAATTAGGAGGGATTTCGCTCTTTATGAATGTTGTTTACAAGCCTCGGTGGTGTGTGTTTGTGTAACTTATTGAGCCAGCTTGCCTCTGTACCCTCCGTTCTGCCCATGAGGACTGATTATAGGCTAAAAAAGCGTTCCAATCTGAAGCAGCGTGCAGCTTTGTTGAAGCCGAGCTGCTCCAGATGAGACGATTACCCTCCTCTCTGCTTGCCTGTGCCGCTGCTGCTCAAACACGGCCTCTGCCTCATAATGCATGATGTCTGCGAGCGAGACCATGAGAGAGAACGTGTGTGTGTGTGTGTGTGTGTGTGTGAATGGGAGCGGTATGTGGCTCACCGCTAGGATGAGATCATCGTTACATCAGACACCACTTCACATGGCAGCCAGCCAAACGTGGGACAATGCACATCACACACATTCCTGCCTCGCTTCATTTATTTCTCTCTCATGTCTCAGGTCATTAGTGGTGGCATCGGTTGGTTGGTTGATTTTTAGCTTAAGAGATGAGTCAGTTGATAAGATGATGATTCTTTATTGGAAGAAGTCTGTGATTTCACGCCGATTTCAACTAAGCACACTTTTATTAGCAGCTTTAGTCCTTTAGTTCATAGGAGATGTCCTATTTTTAATTATTAGGTTAAGTGTGCCTGCTTTTCGATTTGTGTTTGCATTGCACCAAATTTCCTATATTATGGTACACATTAATGTGTTTTGTCTTTTCATGGTCCACTGGGTTTAGACCAAAGTTAGTAAAACTAAAAGTACATGTTGGAGGGGGGCAAATGAAACCTTTCAGTTAACGGAAATAAAAAATAAAACCAGACTTGCATGTAGGAAATTTCTCAATCTTTCACCCGCCTTGCAGCTCCGGCCTCATTTCTCTGTCCTTGCTACCTCCACAGATAGTTTCTATTACAGTCTGTTTTCCGCTTCTTCTTGACTTCTGTTTTCTGCTTGAAGTTGATTTATTGAGGACTTCACATGCTGCTGTTCTCAGGAGCTCAGGTGTTTTTCATGTCTGTCAGTGTGTGAATAAGAAAAGAGACATCAAAAAAGAAAGCATGTCAAAAGAAATATGGAGAAGTAGTGAGGAGGAGAGGAGGACGTGATGTTTGCAGCGAGTCCTTGGCTGCAGTTTGGCCTTGCGCTGTTTGGAGGAAGGCTGCTGGCGCATGAGCAGCGTCTCTTTGCGGCGCTGCTTTTTATTTCTCAGTAGTTTCAGTGGAAAGGTCAAACTGTTGTGCCTTTCTGACAGCGCTGAGACTCTCAGTCTGAGAATTCAGCTTGATTATAGTGGTCAGATGATGAAAATAAACCAAAATATTTCAGCTCTTGGTGAAAGGGCGCCACGCTCACACAGATTTACTGTAATTGCATAGTAGAAGCGGCAGCAGCAGCCGGGGCCAGCACCATTTTGAAGAAAGACAGAGGATTGACGAAGAATGTGATGTGAGCGTGACAGCCAGCGTGAGCTGATCAAACCCGCAAAGCTTAGCAACGAAGAGACAGACGTGGAACGCTTCTGAAAGAAAAAAGGATGTTAACGTGACATTAACCTTTTATTTCAAGCACTTCACACTTTATGTGCTCTGCACTGTCTACTATACTTACACTGATATTTACTGAGCTGTTTTTACTACATTTAGTACCACATTTACTGCATTTTGATCTGTATTTGTGCTTTTGTTGTGTAGTTGAAATTGTTTTATTAGTTTTTTTTTAATTGCATTTTACTCCAGATTAACTTTTACCTTTGTTTTTTCATATTTTATTAGATTTTGTATACATGTTCCTGATCGGTTTTGCTTTGTCAACCTCACCTGGTTGACAAGGCAACCCACCAGTCCCTTCATTTCCCTTCACTTTCCTGTCAAATAAAGGCTTAAAATGCTCCAAATAAATAAACCACTAGAGAATATAACAAATGATCAGTTTTCAAACATGGTATCTAGGGCTGAACGATTATGGAAAATAATCTAATTGCGATTTTTTTGCCCCAATATTGCGATTGCGATGCGATATGCGATTATTTTTTAAGGTCTTTGTCTTCTGTATTATTAAACAAAGACAAGCAATACATCATATAGTATGGCCAATACTATATTACATTAATTTTAAACTGTTCTTTCCTGGAAGACAGACCGCTGTTATGATGACATGAGGTGATGCATGAATTGATGACTGACATTTTTATTTAACTTCTTCAATCACAACAGTATATTTGAACATACACAATAGTTTATTTTTAGCTTACAAACATCTGAGCATAAAGTGCTGACAAGGAACCCTGGTGTAAACATTAAAATGAAAGTCAGTACAATGTGCAGATTGCAGAAATATACATAAAAAAAATCTGTGGCTTTACCACACTCAGTTTTTCGACATCTGTGAACTACTAGACAGTCATTCAATTAAAAAATAATATAAAATAAATAAAACTAATAAATAAAAAATACACACATCTTACTGATCTCTGCAGTCAGTAACATTACACATAAAGTGCAAACATAATAGCAATTGTATAAACACACACACAAACGAAATTGGACGGTCTAGCCTTCTGATTAGCGTCACCGCTGTCTCGGTGGAGTTTAATAAACTCGGCCGTCTGCTTCTTGCTATCTAAAATATAACCAGACACTGGTGTAAATTCTCGACTGTCTCATACTTCTGTTTAATAAGTTTTCTGTTTGACGTTTAGTCAGCTGTGTGAAAACCAAGGAGGAACCCACCCGGGGGATTAATAAAGTTTTATTTTATCTAATCTAATAACTTTAATCTCAGCCAAACCGATTTACTCACGAACAAACAAAACACTGAAAAAAGCCCAACAATAACATTTTTAGGTTGTCTAAGTGACTTATATATTACGTTTAACCCGAGCAGCGAAACTCCGCGGTGATCTGAAAATGATGTGCCGGCAGTTGTGCCGTTCTCGGCCGCATCAGTAACCCTCGAGCTCCCGGCTAGCTGTCGAGCTGGTGGGTAGCAGACGCCTCTGAAAACGTCGAAGCACTTTTGCAAATATGGGATATCTTGATAAACCGAGCAGATATTTGATGTTTACACAGCTACTTTCTCGCCTGAAAATATGTTAAAAGTTTATTTTGTGACCCAGAAAGATTAGTATGAGTAATTTTAAAACTTAGTAGCGGCCGCCATTGCTGGAAACTGGAGTTTGGCTGGGCCGCGCTATGAATTCTGGGATATGGTAGTAATTTGGACAGCCTTCGGCGCGTCGCTGTGACGTAATCGGTCTACAAATGCGGCCTCAGGAGGATGCAGCCCATGAATTTGGACATGTCCAGAGTATAATCGCAGCCTTTGCGGTTAGAAAATTGCACTTGATCATGTCGCGATATTATCGCAAATGCGATATATCGTTCAGCCCTAATGGTATCCCAATTATTAATATATCATATATTCTGGTATTATCTACATTTTTCAAAATATTACGGAATAGAGTTACACAACCATTAACAACATTTGTGTGCTTTTGTTGATGAATTTCATTTGGCACATATTACTTTGGGGCTAAATTGAGTTTTAAATGCAGAACCTGGCCAAAAATCAATATAATTAACACACACAAAAAACAGCTTTTGTATGTTCAGAGAGCATTGCTTTCCTCCATTGCTTTCTCCCTTTATATCCACATACTCCCCACCTCCCTCCTTCTTTATCCCACCAGCCCTATTATCTCCTTGCGCCCTCTTCTACTCATCTACCCCTCAGTCCTGCTTTAACTGGCAATAAAGGCGCAGGAATCTCTCCTGACATTTTGGTGCACACTACCAGCAGACACGGTGGGAGAATAACACGACCTCACATGTAGTTAAAGATTTGCAGCGGATGGTAGGCTTCAAAGATGTGCACATTCAGCACTCTTCCCTTTACGCTCTCCCTTTTCACAGTTTCACTTACCAGCTTTCCTGGTTTTACATTTATTACTGTCAGCCTGCAGTCAGCTCAGACACACTGAGCTCTGTGTGTGTGTGTGTGTGTGTGTGTGTGTGTGTTTTTCATCTACCCCCATCCACTCTCTGCACTATTTTCCCCTGCTTCTTTCTTCCTCTTCCACCAGCTCATGCCTCTCTCTTCTTATCTCTGAATGAATGAACGCACAATTCAGCATTCAGCACGGGTAGTTTCGAAGCTTGTCTGTGTGTGTGTGTGTGTGTGTGTGTGTTACTCTCTCGAAGGACTCTCTCGCAAACTCTGTGCTTGTGTTTATACTCTTGTTTGAATTTGACTGCAGCTCCAGTGTGAGTCACTGATCCAGCAGTGAGCTGACTGCAGTACTTCTATTGTTTGGCAGCACGGCTCATTCCTATGCTTTTCCTTCACAGTTCTTCAGTCTGCACACATGAAGCCAAGCGCAGACTTCGTATGTGTACATCGTCTAGCTTTTGCCGTTACACTGCTTGAAACGCAGCTTGTGTTTTTTGGGCTTTTTCTCTCTCTCTTTTTTTTTTTTAAAATGCGAGAGAATGTTGTAGATCTACAATTTTTCACACTTATTTGTAAACACGCATTATGCCGGCAGCAAACACGGAACCATAAAGCACCATGAGGCAACTATTGTTGTGATCTGGCGCTATATAAATAAAACTGAATTGAATAAAATGATTAGATTTGGGAGTGGGGGGGGGGCATCCGGAGCTAGAAAATCTGACATATCTGTTGAAGGCCTGCAGTAATTGTGTAGACGCATTGTGGGTTTGTTGTTTTATCTTTCATCTTTTGGTTCATACTACATCTTGCATGTGAATCAGAGAAGTGCAATAAATTCTTACATTTATAAAATGACCTCAAATATGTAAATTATCTGCAGTATTTTATACTGTTAATATGTGTGTTATGTATCAAAGTGGAGGAGTTATTAATACATGGGTAAATTCTGTGTGGTGTGGAAACCAGACTGAGCATGAATGGTGCTTTGATGAGGGTTACACCCACAAATGTTTCAGAAACTCTCACTGAAGCCACAGGCTGAAACACGCCTTTTTCATCCTGCTTCTATCAAACATTAAACGTATCGACTACTTAACTGTGAGCGCTGACACTTTCATTAAATAACGCGCAGTTTTTAGGGATCTGTTTGTTCTTGTAAGTCTTTTTAAAACAAACATGCCTGCTTGTTCGTTAAGTTTACATCGGCTTACCCTCAGGCTGTGAAGTTTCCACGTTCTGGCTTAATAGTTGAGGTATACAGTGGATGTGAAAAGTGTAGACAACCCTGTTAAAATGCCAGATTTTTGTGATTATTAAAAATGAGACTACAATAAATCATTTCAAAATGTGTCCCACATTTAATGTGACCTGTAACCTGTATAGTTCAATTGAAAAACAAACAAATCTCTAACAGGAAACAATATGAAAAATAATAAGCCGAGTGCAAAAGTGTCCATACTCGTACACAAATGACCTTTTCATTTATGACAAAAATTCCAGCATGTGGATCAAGGATAAGGATTTTTAGATTAGATCCAGCTACACTGGATAAGATGAGGGAAAAGTAAAGACAAGATGTCTATGGGTCCTTAAAATATCTTAAATTTGATTGGATCTTAAATATTTCACTTTTATTTATTTATTTATGTATTTATTTGGTCTCTAAAGAATTAGATAGCATAATGTAATTGATCACCTGTTCACCTAAAGCTTTCAGAATATTTTTATATGTGTACGGACAGTTTGTGCTGATGCCAATTAAAGATTTTCCCCAGAAAATAAATGCAAACCAAAATAAACAAAAATTCCCCCTAGTGCTTAGGCCTGGCCTGCTGCCCGTCTTGCACACACTGATGGAAACACTGGGGACGACTATGATGACGGCTTTGTTAGCCAGCGTGCTCATTAGAAAAGGGAAGATGTGACTTTCATGACAAATGGCTCACGAATAACAATTGTTTGAACTGACATTAATGTGTTTACTTGGAGAGAACATATTTTTCACTTCTGATGTGAAGCTTGGTGTAAAATTTTGTTCTAAGTGTTATTAAAAAGGTCTTAAATTTGACCTGCAAGCATCTAGGCCAAGTCATAGCTTTGCCAACTAATAAGGAACAAAGTATAACATGACATCAGCGCTGGCTGTTACAGAGGCGGCAATTGCAAAATTGTGGTTCAATGTCAATGTTTGAATCGTTTATCTATTTATTTCATTATTTTTGTTGTATTTATTTCCCCTTAAAGCCAAAAACAAAGCAGTCTTTATTACTTTATTATATGTTGTAAACGCTTTGACAGGCAGGATTTGAACATTTAAAATTTAGACTAGACGAGATAAATACTGGTTGCTGATTGTGGTAAAATCCATCTTATTTACAAATCATTTAAAGGCAGTATCGCTCTGTGTATCCCTATGGCTGATTGATTTGTTATTGTAGATGCTTCTGTCTCTGTCTTAGCTGATGCTGATAATACAACAGCAACAGCAGCAGGTCTCTTTGTGCTGTTATAAAGCAGACGGGAAAGAAAGAGCCTAGGAGAGTGAGCATCCCACTCACCTTTAGTCATTTCCTTCTTTATTTAGACAGCAGGGAAGCAGACGGGTGAGAAACACAAACTGTGTGGGCACGCTGTGTTTTTCTACTTTTTCACTCTGCTTTTTCTCTTAGCTCCGCAAATGAGGTGAAGAACCTGCTTCAGTCCCTGCCCAGGACCAGCGAGCCCAGAGAGATGCTGTTCGAGGATCGGACGCGAGCCCACGCCGATCACATCGGACAGGGTTTCGAGCGCCAAACCACGGCGGCCGTGGGGGTGCTGAAGGCCGTATGCTCCGTAGAAAGGTAGGCGTTGAAGCGACAGTAGCGCACGCTGTAAATGTCAGACAGTTTGGTAAGCAGCCGTCTGTGTGGAAGTGACACACGCTCTGTATTTACACAGCTTAGTCACTGACGGATATCATATAATCCTTCTCTCTTCCCTCCCCCCTTGCTCGTTTTCAGCTTGGAGCCTCCTCGTGTAACCAAAGATGTTGTGTGTTTCCACGCTGGTGATTTCCCTTATGTAGTTCAGAGGCTGCAGTTGGACTTACATGAACCCCCGCTGTCTCAGGTGTTACATTACACACACACACACACACACACACACACACACACACACACACACACACACACACCTGTGCTCACTCACTCCTATTACTCCCAGTAAATTGACCTTTATAATAACTCATATTGGATAAAGTGTTACCAAAATATCAACTGAGTGTAAACCTGATGATGGATGCTGCCACCCGGTGGACAATTTTAACCTCAGCTAGAGGTTTGTCTTAAGACAAGAAAAGACAAGTGTTACTATAGTAAATAATTATAGTTATAGTTCTTCTGTATTTATTTTTTGCTTATGTAGTTTAGTTTATTTCTCCGGGTTAATCTGCTTAGCAATCCTTGTTACGTAGATTATTAAGTAACGAGTAACGAGCAACAAGCTTTAATAGTCAGTCTGTTCACAGATGCCATTTGAAGTTTTCGATTAGTTTGTTTCCATGCTGATCTTTTGCACCTCACAGTTAGCTGCTTGTAAATGCAGATTGTTTTTTGGCTGCTGGTATTTGTTTTTTTCAAAATCAATGAAGGAAACTCACACCAAGTGATTAATAACCAGGCTTCTTGTTGTGTCCATCTGCACCCGCAGACATCTTTCCGTGGAGGAAGAATTAAATGTTAAATATCACTAGTCTCGATCCAGGTCCCTGCCAGACGTCCTCTGTGATCACCAACTGTTTTTTCATATTTATTTATGTATCATGTGAATTTTATTTAAATTTCAGAAAAATCCCCCATAAGATAAATGTTTATTTAAAGTGAAATAAATATTTGAGCAGTATAGTTAATGAATTACTGCCAAAACAATCTAACTTCACCAAAAACAACAAACACACTGCTCTTTTTTTTTTTTTTTTTTTTACCTATTTTTAAAAAATGACAAAAATACAAATTATTTAAAAAAACACATTAAAGTTCCTCTAGTCCTTTCTGCCAGCTTTGATTTTGCAGTCTGTGTAGCTTCTTTTCCTTTTTGAGATAAAGAGACTCCAGCTCCCCTTGTGCAGACTGCATAAGTACAACCTGCACTCAAGGAGATCAAAAGCAACTTCAGAGAACAAGATTTTGTCTTGCTGCTGCTGTTCTGACTCGTTATGCAAAGGAATTCTATTTTGAATTTATTTAATCTGTGAGTTTTGAATCGTGCGTCAGCAAAATGTCCCCCCCGGGGATTGGAACAAGCCTGCAGACCATTTCAATGCAGCTCGGCATCCTTAAAGGAAACCAAAACAACTCTCGAATTGTTAGCAAGAGGCTGCTGCCTTTTAACTTCATGCAGCCGGTTTTCTCAGTGTCCTGTGAAGCAGTGCATATCAGACAACTGGAAGGATGTAGGCTAATTTAAATCTTAATAAAGAATTTAAATAAATTTGTTTTCTAATGTTAGTAATACTTTCATTCTGACGTGTAAATGTGTTTTCAATCAGTTTTGCGATGCATGTCCTTTTGTTTACTTTATCTAAGTCAGCATGGCCCTCTGCTGCTCAAATTCTTATTCTCATGGTATTATGACATCTATTTTCTTCCTCTCCTCCGTTTTTAACCGTCTTCCCGCCCTCTCTCTGTACAGTGTGTGCAGTGGGTGGACGACGCCAAACTAAACCAGCTGCGGCGGGAAGGCATTCGTTATGCTCGCATCCGCCTGTGCCACGATGACATCTACTTCATCCCCCGCAATGTGGTCCACCAGTTCAAGACAGTTTCTGCTGTCTGCAGCCTGGCATGGCATGTCCGCCTCCTGCAGTACCACAAGGGAGAAGGGGGGGAGGAGGAGCAGAAGGAGAAGGTTGAGCTGAAAGTGGAAGAGACTGAATCGGTTTTTGAGGGGGAAAAGGAGGATGAGAAGAAGAGGATAAAGGATGAGGATGTTGAGGTTGAGGTGGCAGAAAGCAGGACATTGCCAACTGGCAGAAAGGAGGAGGACAGTGATTGCCTTCAGCATCCACCTCCCCCGTCCCAGCCTGCTCTCTCAGCACACTCAGACAAACAGGAGGTGATGGAGAGGGCAGCTGAAGAAAGAGGGCCTAAACGGCAGGATTCACCTCCTGCAAAGGTGAAGGCAGAATCTCCAGCCCCTGCCTGCAAGAATAAATCTCCTCCACCTCGCACTATGTCCCCTCCTGCTTTCCTTCCTCTTGATCGGGACACAGAACCCAAAATATTATCTAAACCTCATCACCACCACCACCATCTCTTAGACAGCAGAACAACGTCTTCCAGTAGAAGTTCCTCCTCTTCAGCTTCTCCGAAATCATCCCCAAAGTCTTCCACCTCGTCAGCGTTTTCACCTTCACCTGTCGCAAGCTTGCATTCGACTTTTGCAGCTTCCCATCCATCTTCTACCTCTTCTTCTTCCTCCTCCTCTGCTGTGGTGTCCACATCTTCCCCTCTGCCAGCTTCCTCTTCATCCCTGACTAGTCTCAAGCCTGCAGTGGAATCTCTTCTCTCCACACTTCCTCCTTCTTCTCAGCCTCTTCCTTCCTCGGAGTCAGATCAACCGAAGGACAAAGACTCGCTCCCGGTCACAGACACACAGACACAGGGGTGGTCACAGGGGTCGCCCACTGTGGATGTAAAAACACACCCCTCCGAAATCAACACATGGACTTACACAGGGATCGACATGCGGACACAAACACGCCCAGAGGCACAGACTCACACTTTAGACTCAGACTCCAGGACATCCGTGGATTTGCCAGTACATCCACCACAGGACGCCTCGAGGCAAGGAAACTACATGCAGCAATACACACCCCAGCATCTCCCACCTCCTCCCCTCCCTCAGATGCTTCCCCTCTCTTTCTCCCCTCTCCTGCCGCATTCCCACATCCCTCACAGACCTCCAGGGCTCCCCCAAAACACCCTCTCCAGTCCTTCCCTTCCCACACAGCCTCAAACGCTAAACTCTTTTCTCACCCAGAAAGCACCGCCACATTCGGTCCACCTGAGCCCGCTTCACCTGCATCACCAACCAAATATCACCACACAGTCCCAGCCGTACTTCCAGCCCCCACTAATGGCCTCCCCTCCTCTAAGCTCTCCCCTCACTAACACCCAGTCTCTCTCCCCTCACCTTTCCCATCCACACCAGTTCGCCAAAACCTTCTTCCCCACCCAGCATCCCGGCTTCACCTCCCACCCCTTCCTCCCCCCTCAGCCTTTCCTCTCGCAGCCGCCGGGTGCTTACCCCCTACAACCGCAATACCAGACCTCAGCATCCATGCAGGTTCAGCTCTCCCTGTCACAGTCTTTCCCTTACCCACCTCCTCCTCCACCGCCATCCTCCTCCCCACACCCCCCTCCCCCCCCTCTTCCTCCTCACCCACCACCTCAACCTCGCCCTGCTGTTTTCCCCCCACCCCCAAACCACGAAGAGGAGCCGAAGCAGATTTTATAGTAGTTTTTTGTACGTAATGAAACTCTTTTTAAATGACTGTATACGTATAAGGTTTCATTTTGGTTGTGCTGTTGTAAAACAATGTAAAATAAATAACTAAAGAGGGAGAAAGCAGACACAGTATCATAGTTTATCAAGCAGCGTTGGACTCGATATAACCCAGACCTCTGGACTGAACTGGCTTAGATTGTACAGATGCTTTGGTCGTGCACAGGTTAAAAAGTGTGATGGAGAATTCCTTTCATTTACAGGTAGCTTTGGCCTTTAGCCATCTGAACTCTGAAGGAGAGATTATTCAGGCTCAAATGAGCCCTGTCGTCTGCCAAACTGCTGTCTGGCTCAGTTTTTTTTGTTTTGTTTTTAAGTGAAGTGAGCATAAGTCCTTTCAAACATCAGATTATCTGTGAGCCTGTCAGATGTAGGAAGTGAAGATTTCTCCAGACTTGTGTCAGATATTTATATAAATATAGAATAAAGGTTGTAAGTGTGGCCTTTTTGTGAAACTTGCAGCTAATGCTTCCATTTTTGTGGCTTTTTTTTTCTCGTATGTTCTCCGTGCCCAAGACTGTTTCTGAAATAATGATGGATCACCGCTGGTGTATTGATTTAATGTTCCTACACTTCATTACTGTACTGCACTATACAGTCTATCACAGTACTTTTCCCTAATATTGTATTTAGAGCTATAATGCTATAATGTTGCTGTAGTTTTTTAATGCTACTCAACATTATCTGAGCTCCAGCATGCAGTAGAACTGCATTCAGTCAGGCCACTAAGAGTCACATTTTTCAAAGTACTGAGGTTGTCCTGTGCTGGCTGCCCTTAACGCCACAGTGGGCTCTTTGTGTAATTTTGCTGCTTTTCTTTTTGTTTTTCGCCCGTCTCCTGGATGTGTGCCAGGGTTTCTTAATTTTGAGAACAAGTTTTGTGAACAAACTCGACCCAGGGCCTCCAGAAGTCTCAGGAAAACGCATTCAGGGCACATCCTGAACCTCGATTTTTATCCCCTTAACCGGATCTGTGTTTTATTAACAAGCAGCTACGATGACAGCTCACTGTGAGCTAGGATTCAAAGAGCAATATCATACAGATGCAGCATAGCCAAGACATCCCAAACGTGACTCATCACAGCAGTTTTAGTGCGTGTGAAAATGCAGTTGGTATTATTGTGGAAACTTTGAGTCGAGACTTGCAGATTCCATTAGATTATCCACAGGGCAATTTCAGGTTCTTCCAAGACTGTAACTTCAGTGCATTCAGGCTCACTTTTTATTTATTTTTTTTATTTACACTTCGAAAACAGACGGTACGCTGTCAAGAGCTCGTTTCCAAAGCACTATTTATCTATTTACCTGAAGTCTGCTTTCTCTACAGTGTGGAGTCTATGAAATGTTTTATTTATGAACCACAGACTGAAGTGTTTAAAAGTACAGTAAATTATTTTATGTGGAATTTTTAGCAGCGCCTATGAAGAATATATGTTTCTCCAAATATCTGATCATGAGAGTCAAACTCGTCTGTCTCGGTGCATGTCACAGAGTTGTGTATCTTTGTTGGTGTCTTGATTTTGTTTTGTCTTTTTTGTTTTTTACTATCGATATTGCTAATGTAGCCCACATTTCCCCAGTGCCTGTCCTTAACTGTGAAATACTAGATGGTCCAGAGACATACAGTGAAGGGGTCTTAGTTTTAACTGGAAAATCAGAGCAAAGCCTTAAATTGGTGTCTAAAGCCGCTGGAAGCTCTCCAAACATCTGAGGTCGGAGGGTTCAGCAGTGTTCAGAAGGTTTTTTGGGTTTCTTTTCCTTAATGATTCGTTTCACCACAAGCCTGAAAAATTTTGGAAAATGACAGATAACGCCTTAGCTTTTTGTCGTCAGTTTGCCTCAACGTTCACAGTGAGAACTCTTCACTGTATGGCTCTGGGGGAGAGCGAGGTGATAATTAAGCACTTGATAACAGTTGTGAGGCGCTATGCCGCTCTTTATACGCTTTTTGGCTTTTGGATGTTACAGAAACACGACAGGAACTTCTCTATTTTTTTGTAGAAATGTGACAAAAAAGTTATGGCTGAAAACAAAAAGTCTTCAGGGGCTAGAATTGTTTTCACAGAGTTCATTTATCTCCAGTTTTTCTTTGTTTGTTTGTTTTCTGTTCTTTTTAACTGTCAGCACTGTAGTGTACATAATGAGTTTTGTAAAGGGGAAAGAAATACTTGTAGTGTGGTTTCTACTTTAAATATGAGCCTAGCTAATAAAAGGTTCAATGTTTGACTTGATTCTCGTTGGTCTGGTTGTGTTTTCTCCACCGTGCATGACACTCTTGCAAGACTTTAGTGCAGGTGGGAGTCGATCCATTAAAGGTTGCCGCTTTAATCGTCAGGTGTGCGCCGACAGTATTGAAGAATTTTTAACAGTTAATGTCTTTCTGTGTGGATGATTTCACTAACAGCCATTTGTTCTTCAGTTTTGAGTGAAATATTATGAATCTGTAATTTAGCTTTTAAATGAGTGTTCACTATAGGTGCAACCATCTTTTATATACAGTTTATGTCAATAATTGCATTTTTTAGTAAGCTTCCACAAAACTTCCTGCAATAACTGAATTTTTTTTTTTGTCCACTTGGGGGCAGAAATATAAAACCGTCAACACTACCCTGACATACTCTGAAGATGATATGTTAAAAGTGTTTGCAAACAGTGGGAGGCCTGATGCTAAAAAATAATCAATTCAACGGGCCCAAAAGACACTTTAAAGCTCCTTAGAAGTGAAGTCACATCCTTAGAATATCTGCAACTCTTTTCAAATAGTAGCAGCCACTGTAAAGAAAAAAAATACTACTTAAAGCATCACTCATGTGTTAAGTGTAACTTTACACTTTAGCCATGCGAGTCCTTTATAAGGCTTTGTGAATGTGCTTAAAACCTACAGACACTCATCTGACTTTGAAATTTACTGAAAGCATCTTTCTTATTTTCAAAGCCATTCCTCCACCTCTGTCCAGCATACACCTGCCTGTGTTTTCGGCTTCTGTTTCCCTGTTATGCAAGCCGCCCCCTCACTGCAGTCTACGGCAGTGAGCTCAGCAGTTTTTAACGGTCCAGATTTGAGTAGACGGACACATACACAATGCAGTAGCTCTGTGATTCAAGGCTGCTGTGTGTCGGGTCAAATCCAGCTAAGAAGAGCCTTTCCTCCCTCCTCTCTTCATCCTTTCCTGCCAGAGGAGCTCAGCTGACCTTTAAAGTGCAGGATCGAGGCAGGAAGTTGTTGCAGAGACAGTGAAATTAGTTTTGGATCATTCATGATAAACCAACTCACTCAACTGTGAATGCACTCAGTCAGTGAGCACATGGTATTCTTTCATTTAGTAAATTACTGCGGGTGCTATTAATTTTATTCTGTTCATTGCTTTTTTTATGTAGCATGAAATGTGAAATAATCCTTATGTACTCTGCAGATAGGATAAGATGTACTATATTTATTGCAAAAGTTGGGAATTTCCTGTGTTGTAACAGCCAAAATATTAAACATAAACTAAATAAATGGTTTATTAGAATAAAGTGGAACAGTTAAAACACAAATGATACTAAAATGAGTTAATTCAATAGGAAAAATACATTAAAGGAGCTCAATAAGTCAAGAAATAGATTTAATTCAATAGAACTGCATGTAGAATGCTGAATATAATACACAAATACAAGTGAAAACAACAAAACTAGTAAAGCAAAAACTGCCAAATGGCATTAAAGAGTGATATTGTTACATATTACACCACAAGATTGCTAATAAAGATGCACTATTGCTTCCCCATATTTAACTAACTGCTACTCTAATTACTCCAGTAAGAGAAACGTTTTTGCACGTTGGGAAACTGTACAAACCAAAACCAATGCAATAAGTTAATTTATTAACAGTAAGAACCTGCAGAAAATGTCTTAGAACAGGTAAAAACCTGCTCCTTATAATGCTGCCTGTCCTACATGAGCTACTCATTAAAAAGTAAACTGGAGCTAGTTTTACAAACCGGTACAATTATTACTTAACATAAACTGAGCCAAAATGCAGAAGCAGTGTGTGAAACTCAAAGTACATGCTTACATCTTCCACTGGAATTAAGGGGTAGTTAGCAGGCAGGTGCTGCTAATTAAATGCTCTTGATTAACTGATCATCAGCAAGTGTGAGCACCTCTATAAAACAGACACACAACAGGACTCAGTTAGGATGTGAAATATTTAAATGAATGACAGTGCAACTAGAAAAGGGCTGAACACATATGGCTTATTTGGAGTCTCTTTGGACATCTGGACAGTCCAAAAGACGTCTGTAACAATGTTCATGGACAGACGAGAACAAAATGGAGATGTTCGGTGAAAAACACACACCTCTTCCCGACTGTGAAGCACGGCGATGGAGGGATGTTGATTTGAGCTCCTTTTGCATCCAAGTCAAAGTCCAGAACTCAACCGAACTAAAATACTGCAGCGAGATTGAAGAAGACTGGACCGAAATTCCTCCACAATGATGTGAGACACTGATAAAGTCATACAGGAAATGATGACTTCAAGTTATTACTGGGCGTATTTAGTTTTTCAGAGAACTGCAGAGAGCCATGTGAAAATGTTCTTTCTCACGCAGCAGCAAGTGCTTTGATGTGCGCCCCCCTCCTACAAGATAAAGATGAGAAGTTGTGTGCTGATTAATGTCAAACAAAATACATTTGGATACATTTGTTTCTTAGATAACCTTTTATTTAATCAGAGCTTAACTGCTGTGAAGATAAAGCATTCAAGAGCTAAATTAACCTGCAAACATAGCTGCTCATTAAGTGAAGCAAAAAAAAAGGTGCTATAACATTTAGTCGCATAAAATAAAATGAGATACTTGCCTTTTCCATCTTCTTTAAAGGTGTTTTTGGATAGTTTCTCATAGTTAGTTTTTTTTCACAATACAAATACATCTAAACTTTAAAATCCTGTCATAAACCATTAAATTAGAGTGTTACGTAACGCCAGATAAACTCGTGCGCGCGTTTCAGAGGAGCTAATGTGTAAGAGCGTGCACGCACACCCTGCTGTTAGCTGATTGGCTGCCTCACGGTTCATTTCAGGTTACGTCCCAGAGGGATTTTCCCAACCACAATACTTTGTTTTCAACAAGCTCTAACTGATGCCAACCTTCAATTTGGAACCACTTTTTAAGCATCGTTTTGAGACACACAGTGTAGTGTAAATCACTAGTTTATTATTATAACACATGCATGCAATTTCAAAATTTCAATGCAAAATAACACAAGGAAACAACCGATGGCGCTAAATACATTTTCACCCATGCACAGAGTCAACCGACTATGAAACTATGAAACTGGAATCAGCTCGGTGCTCTCGTGGCTAAAACTGTAATTTTTTTTTAACCACACAAAGGTTTATTTGTGATCAGAGTTTTGGACTTGAGTGCAGAGACTGAGTTAAAGAGAACACATGATGATGAAAGTACAAAAGAGAACTTGTATAAGGCAGAGAGGGCAGCCTGTGGAAAATGGCACATCAGATGCTTCTTAAATCCCCCACTTCTGTGTTTGCAGCTAAGCTCGCTGCTGTCTTTTAAAGGTTTTAAAAAATAAACCTGGAAAACAAGTCAAAAATTTACACCGTAGTTTGTAGCGAGCGTGATAGTTACACAGGAAGTAGATTCAGTTCCTGCCTGTGCAGCTGCCGTCATTTACATTCAGCAAAAAGAAACTTTAGAAAAACAATACTGGACATTTTCAATCCATAAAAACACAAAGCATCAGAGGATGTTTTGGGTTTTTTGCTTCCAGTGTTGGCTTCACAGTAGTTTTACAGATACAGCTGTTCCCATATGGCCCTCTTTCAGCTATTTTTGCCATGTTTACATGACTTAGTAGCAGCTCAGTAGAGTCCCAGCTCTACTGATGAACACTGATGAGGCCTGAACACCCACAGCTGCAAGAAAGGTTTAAGATTATAATATGACTAAACTAGCATGTATATATTTGTATAAAAAACACAGCGTGATCGCTCACAGTCCAGGCCCATTGCACTTCCTTTAGCACCAACAATGTCCACTTGGGTTAAGGTGATAAATTCTGACAGGTGTCCAGGCTGTGAGGTAGCAAAGCAGCTCCAAACCATGATGGTACCTCCACCGTGCTTCGCTGTTGGGGTGAGCTTTTATTTACTGTTGTCCAAAAGACTGAGTGCTCAGATATAGTCTTTTCCAAATATGGCATGTATTGTAGTGTGCTTTTCTTCCTCAAGTTCTTCCAATAACATCATTCTTAAGTGTTTTTCTTATGGTAAACTTTATTCAGCTGTTTGGAGGTGTTTTTGTCATTACCCTTGGTTTCTTTTTCACCTCCCTGGCAAGGTGGCAGCTTTCCTGAATATCCTCTGAGAGTTCTTCTTAGTGTGACTCGAAAAACATTTTTCCAGTTTTGTGAACCTGCAAATGCTTCTAAGTTCCTGGGAAAGTCACCGAAACGAAAGCGTGGTTCACCCCTTCCAGGTTTTCTTTAAAAAGGCAGATTTTTATCAAGAACCAGGCTTTGTTTGCTCTCTGATCTCATTGAGGTGCTTTTTCAGATTCACGTCCATTCTCCAGCCTGGGCATGGGAGTTATTTCATCTTTTATAACATCATGCAAAATCCAGTTTGTGCTTCATTAGTTTAGCCAGATTGTGTTTCTCTGCAGTTGTGAGTGTGATGAAGGTCAGGCCACATTTTCCGAGTAAGTTATGACAAAATCTGTGCACTTCCAACTGTGTGATCTGCCTACACAAAGTCTCTTGTTCTTAACAGTAATACTGATAGCTGATGTGGAGATTTGATTCTTCTCTGGAAACATAATCAGGCTAAGCTCCTATTTCACAAAGCCGAGACCAGATAAACACAAATCTCCTCCCAATGTCTGCCTTCGTGTTTTTACACAGGTTTGTCGAGGGTGATGCAAATCACGCTGAGATCTTAGGCGGCTACTAAGCCTCTCTCCTTTCAGGAAAGATATTCAACCCCAGTTCCACCAGCGCCCCCATTAACATGGTCCACAGTGGTATGCACACAAACGTCAGCTTCACGTCGGCCAGCCTTTCCAGCTTGGCGCACAGCGTCAGGCAGAAGCCGAGCTTCAGCAGCATGGCTGTCAGGTACCAGCTACGCAGGCGCAGGTCTGGAGAGCCGTTGCGCGGGTCGTATCCCGGCTTGCAGCGGCCTGCCATCTTGATGGCGAGCATGAGGATGAGGATGCCATCAAAAACCCAGACAGGGAGAAAGATGAGGAACCAGTTCCACTGCACCTGTAGAGAGGAAAGGGAGAAGATGCTAATAGTTGAGGTTGTTGGGAGGAATGTGTCACTGGATGGAGACTGGGTGGAGATTGCTGATGAAGCTATGAAAACTGTTACCTTTCCATCCAATTTGAGCACCAGCATAATGAGGAAAACCAGGGTGAAGACCCAGGTCAACAAAACCCTCTGAGCCAGAGACATCTCACTCAGTGGAGACCAGAGGAGGAGACAGACAGAAGCTGCACACAGACAGACCACATGTGCACGTGTTATAATCAGAAAATATGTTAAATAATGATAAATGCATGCTTTTGTAGCATAAAACGTGGATTTAAAAACTGACAGCAAGGCAGGAATCAGAACTAACTGGATTATTTGGTGTCAGCTATGCTCTCCGTTGCAGCATCAAACAACATTTCGCTGATGGCCGCTTTGAAATAATAATTTAATGCCATAATTGTATTCATTGTCAGATTAAAAACACTGCAATTAGAGCTAGCTGTTACAGCCTAATAGCATTGTGCTAATCGCTGGCTGTGACTTACTTTAGTGTGTTTCCAGCTCGGCAGACAGCATCTTCCTTCCAATGTGTCCTACGCATTCACATTCTCATATCGTTTCTTATAGCCAGTCATGTAATTATCAGCAAACGTGTCCGTTAATAAAAATAGACTGGGAGATTTTTTTAGGTCCGTTATCCATACGGGTCCCGCCTCTCCTGGGAGCCGATTGGTGCTCCTCACGTTTGTTTTAATGTCCGTCACGCTGCGTTGTAACCGTAAAGTGTTCACGAATGCGCAAAGCAGTTGTTGGGTTTTCCTGTAGTGAGTTTTCACGTCCACTAGAGGTAAGTAAAGTTCTTTTTATTCCCCCCCCCCCCCCCCCCCCCGGCGTTTCTGATTATATCCTATTCGTCGTGATGGTATTTAAATTTTTAACCCTGTATTTTCTCGTTTTTTGACTTTCGAAATACTTATTGTATTCATGTGTGACCCTAGTCTTCTTTCCTATTTGCCAACCATCGATGGCGATTATTTGCTGAAAATATAACTGCGCCTTTATGCGGCGGTTTACGGTAAGGGGGCCGAAGTAGTATTTTTACAGTGAGAGACAGAAAGGGAAAGGCTAATGCTTGAAACACTGGCGAGCAGATACTCAGCATCTCCTCCAGACAATGGACAAGGCTGGCTAGCTCAAGTTCATTATAAACTACGCTTAGAAAGCGCGCCTGAGCTCTGTCTGTGGACTTGGAGCCGCCTTCGCAGTCAAAGAGGTAAGACTGAGCGACTGCACGGCGCGTTTAGACGGCAGTAATCAGGGTTTCGGGGTTAAAGACAGCTGTGTGGGCTGTTATGCCTGCCGGTGGCTCAGCTAACATATAGCCTGGCAGAAGGGAGGAGGACTGTCTGTATATGAACCAAGATAACCACGAAGACTGCCCGAAAGCACAGTGGCTGCTTCCAGCTACATGCCAGCTAGCATCAAAATTAGCTGCATGTGTTTCCCCACTCATAGTGGACCGAGCTTTACTTCACAGTAATGCAAACGTTGACATTTTTAGCCTGTGTTTTACTTCCTCTACCTCTTTGCTATTTTTAAATCTTCCACATCAATGTTATTAAGAATAAGATTTTTAGTACAATCTTTTCTAACAGTATTTCTATAGCAAGTAAAAAGATAAAAAATCAACTGAGAAAGCAATCAAACTTGTATAAAAAATAAAATAGGCAAGTAGGGTTGCTCTTAACTATCACCTTTATAGTAATACCGTTTATTGCATGGCATTTTGTTAGGCTCTGACTGATTTACTATTCAAGCTAAACTGCTGTGTGAAAGTATTTGCCTGCTTTTTTATTTTATTTTATTTATTTGCACATTTGTCACACTTGCATGTTTCAGGTCAACAAATTTTTATATTAGACAGTGATAAGCTGAGTGAAAACAAAATACAGTTTTTAAGTCATGGTATCATTTATTAAGAGAAAAAGCTATCCAAATCTACCTGAAGTTACGTAAAAAAATCATTGCCCCCATGTGATTAACCACTTTTTTTTTGGCCAGCTGAGTTCAATTTAACTAGCCACACCCAGGCCTAATTACTGCCAGGTAGAGCAGGGCGATATGGCCAAAAATATTTATCACGATATATATTTGAAAATTTGCGATAACGATATAACTGACGATATAATTGATGCGAGACAAAATACAACTCCACAATGTTACTAGCGCAAAAAGACAACCTTCCATTTATTTTCACTTAAACAAGAAGCTGGTTTTTATGTACATTAAAGCTTTATAAAAATGTAACAGTGCAAATGCAAATTCCTTGCTGAAAGTTTAACCAAAAGACATTTCCAGTAGAAATGGGCTGAAATATCCTGAGCATAACCATGTATAATATCCACTGAAGTTAAAAAGAGGTGCTTTGCAACATTAAACTGCAGTGTGCAGTACGCATTTTTCGGACCATAAGGTGCACGGGATTATAAGGCACATTAAGCGAAACAAAGCAGTCAGATAAATCAAACTTTATTAAACTCATTCTTCTTGCTTCCTCCACTTCTGTACCATTGATTCATTAATGTTGAATTCTCTGGCAGCTGCTCTATTCCCATGTTGTTGCAGTATATTAATGACTAACCTCGTATTGTGGATGGATTATCTCAGTTGTTCTCCTGACTGAAGTTTGGTCCGTGTACAGCATCCTGCCATGCGATTGCATTTGTCTCTAACCATGAGGAACCTTCATGTTAACTTTTATAAGTGGAAAAGTGTTAGTGTTCGTCCTCCAGCTTCACTGTTTATGTTATGCTAACATAGCTGTGTCGCTAGCGATCACGTAGCACATCATTATATAGCAGCTAGCCCAACTTCAGTAACCCTACAAACGTCACTGCTGTTTAGTTTCCTGTCTTCATTTGTGTTGGAAGTGATAGCAGAGCTGTACGTTTGAATTTTTTCAGAAATCTCTCAGTCAGAACATGCTATATCATGTTTAGGTAACTAGCGAAACTAGCGAGCTAACTTCCGCTAGCTTCCTGCTAACTTCTAACTCCGTTAAATGTAATAACTTGTTTTCATGGATGCCTGGAAGTTAAACTTTATAGTTACACCTGGTAAAGCAGCAATGTTGATCGTTTTATTAAAGATGAAAGAATTTAGACAGTTTTTAACTCTCAGTGATGCTGCAGTGTTGTTTGACCTGAAGCATACGGAGTTTAGGACCCAGATTACTCCCACATATAAGAGCATCTTAGTCCGACAAATACGACAATAATGACGGCCGCTTGCATGTTCTGCAAAAAAATGTGCTTTGTCGTGTATCTGACGGACAACAACCAAACCAGTTCCACATCACGGAAGTTGCACCATTTTTACAAACCAATTCTGGTTCATCTGTTTCACTCAACAATCGGCCATGTGCGTATGAAAACAAAGGCACTGCGCATGCGCGTTTTACTCCCATTCTATCGCGATATTTCATTTTCCTATCGTTGCCTAACATTATACCGGTATTACCGTGAACGGTATAATATGGCCCAGCCCTACTGCCAGGTCTGTTGACTCGTGAAATCGCTTCTCTAGAACCTGTCTGACAACATGAAGAAGGCTAAAAGATCTCAAAAAGAAACTCTTCGTCTCACAATCTAAAGTGAAACTGAAGAACTGATGCGAAGCAAAGTTGTTGACATCTTCAGTCTGGAAAAGGTTATTTCTAAGGATTTGAGACTTCAGCGAAGGACAGTGAGAACCATTATCCAAAAATGGAGAGAACCTGAAATGGTGTTGACCCTTCCCAGGAGTGGCCAGCCTATTTAAAAAAAAAAAATAAAAAAAATACTCCAAGAGTGCACCAGTTGAACACCAGCTGAACGCTTTGAAATGTCTGAGTCCTGTTACATCCAGCATAAAACTAACACAGCATTTCACAAAATGAACGTCATGATGTGTGTTTCTGTGACTTCCTGTGTAAACATGATCAACATTCAAACATGGTACTGTGATGGTCTGGGGCTGCTTTGCTTCTTCAGGACCTGGACAGCGTCCCGTGATTGATGTAATTATGGATTCTGCTCTATACTGGAAAATCCTGAAGGAGAATGTCCGGCCATCAGTTTGTGTCCTGAAACTCAAGCTCGCTTTGGTTATGCAAATTTTCCAAAACACACCAAGTCCACCTCCAAATAGACTTGAATCTGATTGAGATGCTTTGACCTTAAACAGGCTGTTCATACTTGGGAAAACTCTCCAGTGTGGTTGATTTAAAACAACTCTGCAAAGAAGAATGAGCCAAAATTCCTCCACAGTAACGTGAAACGCATAACAAATGATTTAAAATCAGATTTTTCTTTACTAGGTTTATCTTTGCCTGATATGTAAAATGTATTTGAGCTGAAACATGCACACGTATCAAGCAAAAACAGGAAGAAGTCTAGAAGGAGGCAAATGCTTTTTCACTTTATTTAACTACGAAGACCCATTTATATCAAATCTGGTTCAAGCTATACAAACACAATATTTAAAAAAGCAGCAAATACAGTGAAAGGTAGCGTATAGGACATAAAATGGCACAAAAAATATTAGTGCCCTCCTACACAGTCTTTTAAATCAATTAAAACATGCATCTAAGCAGCTATAATTTTGTCTGTTTTTTGTGGCTGTCCATAAACATTGCATTTCTTTTAACCAGCCAACTGCTTGCAGGCATACAGGTAATCGGAAGCCATCAGGGTGCCCATAGTCTGCTAAGCTGTGATGTACTCTGCTGCATGTGCTGCAGATATTGCTGAGGGCTACAGCCACTCTATTTAAAAAAAAAAAAAAAAAAAAAAAAAAAAAAATGTCCGTGCATGTCCTTCATATCTGTGTATCTCGACTAACAGATGTGCCAATATATGTGATAGGCCAGTAACAGCAGTTCGCCTCGTGCTCATCTACATTATTCAAATCTTTATCTGTCTCTTCTACTCTATTTTACTCTGCTTTAAAACCTGTTAGTGACTGTGTCAGAGAAGTGAAACTGCTGCAGGCTTCTGCAGGGGGGGGTCAGGCTCTCAGTTTGGCAGGCCTACTGATTATCCAACAAGTTTATCGTTGAGCCTGTCTGTCTGCTCCAATGTCTGACCAACAAAGTCATCGCTCACCCAGATTTCTATCTGCAGTCATAATTCGACCTCTAAATTAGTCCGCTGTGTCGCACCGGTTGAGTTGCTTTTAAGCCTAAAAATCACTTTTTCCTATTAAGCCGTACACGCTGAAGAAGCAGATCAGATTATCCTGATTATCCTTACAAACACGGTGACAACAGCAGTAAAAATGATCAGCTGCTGAGTTTTTTCCGCTGTTGGAGCAGTTATAGTGGAACATTTTTATTTTTTTTTATTTTTTTTTAATCAAACTGCAAGTATGTGACTTGTGCAACAGCTAAGCAAACCTTTAATCTCGCTTGCTGTGAACCCCATGTACAGCTTATACTGTAGGGCCTCGTATTCGGGGTAGAGAAATATAGTTTTCTTAGACTCAGTAGGGTTGTGTTAGTCATATGATCATCAACAGGAATGGGTTTTCCCCAAAAGGAGCTACTAGGAACTACCTGTTTAACAAGAAAAAAACTGGGAATGATATCAGAGATCTCACTTAAATCCATTATGAAGTGCCTTTGAGCAAGGCAGATCAGTGCTCGTTTTCCTGCCTCGCTGCAGGAAGCTGTGGTTCAGAAGTGCAGTTTGTTTGTTTTCTTCCTGACAGAAAATAGCTCACTTTTGTGTTATGTTGCATATTCACTGTGGTGTTGCACACACATGGGATTCCTGTTAATGCCCAGACACACAAACAGGGTAGGACTCGGCAGCTCGTGTGCCTTTAAAACACTGATTAATCATCTGCTGGTCCACTACTACAAGTCAGACCATGTATCTGCACCGCATCGTTGTGTGCACACACAAATGTGACTTGTAGAGAGTGACTCCCTCGTTGAGTGGCCTTCTGTATATTTTTACACCCTTTGGACATTGCAAGAGTCTCTTGGTCCTGCAAGGCCTTAATTGTCATTTGTCTTCACCTGACAAAGTGTGGATGAAGGCATGCCCAAGGCTGGCTAAAGAGAGATCCCACTTCTTGCATATGTTCTCTGGGCTGTTATTTCTAGCTTTAGTAATTAAAGTAATTTAAAATAAAAGCAGTGTTTCTGTAAATAGTTTCTACTTTTGCACACGTGAGAGTGCATTCTCTGCATCTCAATCTCATCCTCACCTAGTCGCCTTAGTTGTCTCCTTGTTGCATTCCCCCTTCATTTATTTGTCTCTTTGAGGAGCTCTGAGACGATGGATTGCATTTTGTTTTGTGGAGCGTGAATCTGCCTGCAGAGCTTGTTATATCATCAGCTGCAACATGGTTATATCACACACTCATCTGCTATATTATTTTATGCTACGGCTGCAGCTTGGCCTGCATGGAAGTGATATCATGCGTAGAAATAAAGTCACTGCAGTGGTGATTGTGAGCAGAAAGGTCAGTTGACCTCATAATCACTTAACCATTTCTTTGTTATCACCTTAGCTGTACTGCAGCTAAAAGAGCAGTCAGTAACAAGGTGGCAGTGACCAGAAGCTGCAGTTGGGACTCCAACAGTTTACACAGGAAGTCACAGAAATGCACGCATCCTGTTAAGTCTGAATGCTGCTTTAATACAAAATAAGAACAAGGAAACACTTAGTAATGCCTCTGGAAATTCTTGTTCTATAAACGTCCCGAATCCACTAGGACTGGGCCATTTATTCTGAGCTTAATCTCAGTGGCGATTATAGCTTTCAGTGATTATGAGGACAAAATAGTCTGGGTAAAAAGATAACTTTTTTTTGTGATATACTAAATCAGCAGTCAAAATGCACAGCAACATTAAAGAAGAAAAATGGGCAGTTGTAGATATAGGGTGAAAGGTGGGTTACATCATGGACAGGTCAACAGTCCATCAGACTGCTAATAGACCGTCAACCAGTTTAGACTCACCTGTTTAAGCAGTAGTTGGACAGGAAAGCCAAACAGAGCAGCCAGACTCCTCAGAAAAGGTGTTTGAGCCCAGCAGCTCCTTGCTGTGTGGCACAAACTCAAATCACTGCAAAACCATCTCCCCTAAGACTTAATGGGGTCTGAGGACTTGTCCTCAATTTGGTGAAGGACCAGTGACCTTATCAAACGGATCTTTACCCAAGTTGTGCTCAAGGTCAAGGTTACATTTGCTGTTTTTACAGGCAGTAGCTTGTGAATTGTGAGCTAGATCTCATTAATGCTCTGGTTATAAATGCCACTTGTCAAAGACTCCTATAAAGTTTATGAGAACTGTGTGTAATTAAAGCTCAATATAGTCTCCTCTTGACAGCTGGAGGTCTCTAATGAGCACATGTTAAATGGAAGAAAATCCACCTTCATAAAAGAAATAAAATCAAATGTTTAATATTTAGTGGTGGATCAAGAGGTTATGTCCTGAGAGCTGGTAGGCATTTCAGTACATCAGGTTTTACCAGTGGGAGCATTTTGACTCTGGACCCGATGAGGATCCGTGCTAAACGCTGTAGTTCTGCTTGGATTGATACAGCTCTGTGCATTATCCTACTGGTGCCAGCTGATGTACACACACAGGTGCTTTTAATAATTTTTCTCAGAAAAGAGCTCTCTGTATGAAAGTTCTGCAAACTGGTCACACATCACGAGCTGATAAGAATATTATTGTGAACAGGAAGTGCAGCCAAACTGACAGGAGCATCGGACGCCTCTTGCAAGGTTTTGCAATTCAAAGTGATTGAGATCTTAGATTGGCTTTTTGGCAGCAAAGGGCAGGTTCCCCTCTTTTACACATCTAAGCTACTGTAACCAACCAGCGTGATTGTTTCGTGTTTCTTCTTCCCCCATTTGGGATACATCTTCATCACTGTGAAACAAAATACTGGACTATAAGTGAAACTTACCACAAAGCCTCATATCTAAAGTCATAAGGTCTCAGCTGTGTTGCAAACTTTTTTTTTTAAATAAGCATCCTGTCTTATCTCTCTTAATGCGATAAGGAGATCATTTCATGACTCCCTGAGGTTACAAGTCATTCTTTAACTTGGGTAATTGCGAAGGGTTTTTACTGTTGTCCATCACTTCAGTATGACATTACAATAATGCTAATCATATCTGATCATTTACTAGCACAAATTACCTGAGTTTGTTTGTTTGTTTATTTTTATCTGAGTCTGATTGGTTTAAATGTAAATGCAATTTTCTCATAATTTTCTGAGTCGTAAAACTCTGATTCTAGGGGGAAAGTGTGGCGTTTTAGGAATTACTTCAGGACATGCTGGGACTGCCTGCCCTGTTATTACCTGGAAGGTTATTGTTGAGGGTAAATTGATGGCAATAACGACAGCATGTCGATGATGAAGGAAGAATTGTGAGGATGATTGTGATTATTCCAATCCTTCTCTTGACTTTAAACAAGAGCTGCCCTGTTAGGTTGAATATTTGGGTCCCTTGCTGCCTGTTGTTAATCATTACAGTTTCTGAGAATTCATACTGTCTGCAGGCAGACTTTCTGTGTTTGTGTTTATTTGAAGTTCAGCAAATGATACACGCTGCTTTTTAACCCCCCCTGTGGAGTCTCGTGACATGGACCCATGCCAAAGTCCAATTACACAGTGCTCAGGAGGCACTTGCACATGCATTAGAGCCCCATTTTAGTGAGTGACCAGTAGGGTTGCAAAGGGGCGGAAAATTTCCGGTAAATTTCCGAAAAGTTTCCGGTAAATTTCCATGGTAAGTTAAGCTTGGGAATTTTGGAAATATTCCATATTGGAAACTGTCCATGGAAATAATGGGAATTATGGAAATTAATGGGAATTTAGGAGAACTAACTGGGAATATATTATTTCCAAGCATAAATATAAACAGAAATCATAAGAAAACCTCCATGCAAAATGTTTTCAACAGATATTTAAACAGATTTATTTGTAAGTACAGTAGAATAGAACACGTTTCAATAACTTGTTTCATGGATGAATAAAAACAGAAATGTTGAGTTCAATATTACCATCCCCTAACCCCGCTCATTCAAAAATGCCCCCTGTCCAAAAATCTCCACAAAGTCCCATTCAAAACGTTAAATGAAAAATGCCACTTATCCTCCAAAACGTCCCATTAAACATTCAAATCTTCCTTCAAGCAATCCTCTTTTCTCATTTTTGCTCAGTCATTAGACTCTTCCTGGACCTCATCATCATCCAACAACATGTCCACTTCCTCAGCATCCAACTCTGAGTCTTCCTCTTCAGTGTCACTTTCCAGCTTTGTTGAGGATGGCTCTGTGTCAGGCTCAAAGAGCCGTAGGTTTGCCCGAATGCCGACCAGCTTTTCCACTCTCACATTTGTGAGCCTGTTGCGAACCTTTGTGTGGGTGTTCCCAAACAGTGACCAGTTGCGCTCGGAAGCGGCTGATGATGGTGGGATTTGGAGGAGGATGGAGGCTACAGGTGCAAGGGCCTCAGATTCACATAGTCCCTTCCACCAGGTGGCTGCAGATATGTGCTGGCATGACTGCCATATTCCATCCCCTTTCCAAAGGCCTTGCTTTGTTCGATACTTTGCCAAACTGCCTAGAACTTTGCCTTTATCGAGACCCAGGTGGTCAGACATGGCTGTAATGACCGCATAGGCACCGTTGATCTCTTCCCCGGAAAGTATGCCCTTGTCATATTTGGGGTCCAGCATGTATGCTGCTGCATGCACTGGCTTCATGCAGAACTCCCTTCGCTGTTCCAATGACTTGACCACAGCCGTTTCCTCTGCTTTCAGTAGTAGGGAAGTGGGCAGAATTGTCTGGATTTCTTCTTTGAGTTCTGCAAAAAGGCACTGGACATCTGACAAGATGGCACCATCCCCCTCTATCTTCGCTATTGCTGCTGCAATAGGTTTGAGGATTTTCTGACTGCTAGATACTCTTTCCCAGAACACATCATCCAAGATGACCTTCTTGATGTCGCTGTCGATGCCTACAGACTGGGATATGGCCATCTCTTGCAGAGACTCCTTTCCCTCCAGAAGGCTGTCAAACATGATAACAACACCACCCCATCGCGTTATGCTGGGAAGCTTCAGTGTAGTACTCTTGTTCTTTTCCTTTTGCTTTGACAGAAATGTAGCGGAAGTTACTTGTTTGCCTTTAACATATTTCAGAACTTGCTTCACTCTCTTATTCAGAGTGTCCATTGTTTTTAGTGCCATTATGTCTTTTAGGAGAAGGTTTAGTGTATGGGCTGCACAGCCAATAGTAGTTATATGAGGGTAGGTCTCCTCCACATGTGCCCAGGCAACCTTCATGTTGGCTGCATTGTCAGTGACCAGTGCAAAAACCTTATCTGGTCCAAGGTCATTGATGATCACTTTTAGCTCATCTGCAATGTATTGGCCTGTGTGTCTGTTTTCCTTTATGTCTACACTCTTGTAGAACACAGGCTGAGGAGTGGTGATTATGTAGTTAATAATTCCTTGTCCCCTGATATTGGACCATCCATCAGAGATGACTGAAATACAGTCAGCTTGGTCAATGGTCTGTTTCACCTTTGCTTGAACTCGACTGAACTCTTCATCCAGTAGATGAGTAGACAATGCATGTCTGGTTGGGGGAATGTATGCTGGTCGGAGAACATTCAAAAATCTCTTCCAGTACACATTGGATGTCAGCATCAGGGGTGAGCCAGTTGCATAGATTGCACGAGCGAAACACTCATCTGCGTTTTTCTGGCTAGTGTCATCCATAAAATCAAAGAATCCTCTGATGCCAGAGGGACCAGGAGCTGATGAGTGGGTATCTGACTCTGATACAGCTGAAACAGATTCATTTTCCCCTTGAGTGGAACTCCTGGCTGCTGCATGTGTTGGGCCTTGAGGAATTTTTTTGCACTTTGCAATGTGCTGCTGCATTTTTGTGGCATTCTTCACGTACGTCTTATCACAATACTTACACATATATACAGATTTCCCTTGTACATTAGCTGGTGTAAAATGTCTCCACACATCAGATAGCGCACGTGGCATTTTTCTGTAAAATAAAACAAGAGCTTGTAAAAATGCTAATACAATGCAAGAGATCGTAATAATACAATTGCAATATGATAATAAACAGATATAAATAGTAAGGCTAGCTAAACAACTGGAATGATCTTCAAAACAAAACAACCAAATGAGGAAGCTAGCATCTTCTTTATGTTATACTAGCTATGGCTTATTTAGCATCTAACAGATGCTAGCATTTTATTTAGCATCTAACAGATGCTAGCATTTTATTTAGCATCTAACAGATGCTAGCATTTTATTTAGCATCTAACAGATGCTAGCATTTTATTTAGCATCTAACAGATGCTAGCATTTTATTTAGCATCTAACAGATGCTAGCATTTTATTTAGCATCTAACAGATGCTAGCATTTTATTTAGCATCTAACAGATGCTAGCATTTTATTTAGCATCTGATTAGATGCTAGCATTTTATTTAGCATCTGATTAGATGCTAGCATTTTATTTAGCATCTGATTAGATGCTAGCATTTTATTTAGCATCTGATCAGATGCTAGCATTTTATTTAGCATCTGATCAGATGCTAGCATTTTATTTAGCATCTGATCAGATTGCTATCTACCAGATTAATACATTTTATGTGATATTCACAATTTAAACATTTAATGAATATATTTTCCCATAATATCATCAAAAATTACCTCACTTGTTAAGTCCACAGGCTCAAATGTGTGCCTTTAATACTCTTTGTCCTTCAGGCTCAAAAGTGTGGTCCATGTGTACATGTGATGGAGGCATGCACAGTGCCAGTAGGTGGTCTCAATAGCCATGCAGCAAGCTTGTGCTCTGTACATGTGATTAAGGAATGGCATGGATATTCAAGTGTATTTGAATTGCATTTGTTTGTTTTTGTCAATATTATGCTAAAATATACTTTCCTCAACTATATTTAAGTTCCCTAAGAAGAGCCAACCTTCAATTTTGAAAATTCCCACTTTATTCCCATAAATTCCCGTTAATTCCCATAAATTCCCGTTAATTCCCGTTTATTCCCATAAATTCCCGTTAATTCCCGTTAATTCCCATGGAAAGATTCCATCTTTGAAAATTCCGGGAATTTTGCAACCCTAGTGACCAGAAAGCCAGTATAGTACGTGAGAGCCTGAGATGCACACAAACACCTGCTGTTCCTTTGAACCTCAAATGCGATCGTTTCATTGCAAGTAGTCTGAAACGACACTCTTTCTGTTTTACAGTCGTCTGGTTTCAACAGTCTCCAGTCAAGCTACACGGCCCAAACAGAGGTGAGTCCTGTGTCTGAGTGCCCTCTGAATGAAATGGAGGAGATTCTTGAAACCTCACACAGACGGTTATGAGGGTGTCTTCAGTCAAGCTTACACACAGAGCTGCTCTGCTCAGATGGCAACAGCAGTTCATGAGTTCTGTTCACTGTGTCTGAAAAAGAGAGACAGATGGAAAAATGAGACTGTGAAAAAAGCAATACTTCCCTTTTGAGAAGGTCAGACAAGTAGCAAACACTTGGTGTTTGTGTGTGCGCGCGTCAAGTGAACAAAGTCTGTGGTTGGTATTCGTGGTGTGTGTGTTTGTTGGACTGTGTTTTCCAGTCCAACAAGTTGCCACTGACTAGGGGTGACACAAAATTGCCCAAAAAATACACATTTTTGGGGCAATTTCGAGTGGGCTCTGCCAATCAGTAATCTACGTGGTATGCACCCTCAAAACTGGATCGCAACAAATTGGCGCTTTTGAGAGTACGTTTGCTGATAGTAACGCCATGTTGTTCAGCTAATAACACAAGGATTTCATCATTTGTGAAGCCATGCTGAAAATAATCAGCAATTTGTGCATTCATGACTGGCTGTAATATTGGTAGCTTAGCTGTAGCATTTGTAGCTGAGGGCTTCAGTTTCCGGGTAACAAGGAAATGACGTCATTCACGTAGATTACTGATTGGCAGCGCTAACTCGAAATTTTGAGTCATTAACTAAAAATTTGGAGAAAAGTCAAAATTTCGAGCTACTTTTCTCGAAATGTGTAGTTAATAACTTGAAATTTTGAGTTATTTTCTCGAAATTTTTTTCTTTGTGTGGCGGAAACGGGCTTTCATATCCATCAGCAACTTAAAAAAATGAAATTAAAGCCATCATGGTAGTGTCAAAAATTCCAGTTCCTCTAATGGCCACAGGTTCCAAAAGTGAGTAAGACCCCAAATTAAACAAAAGTATTTTTCTCTAGAGTACTACCCTGTGCAACACTCATCTGAAGGCTTAAATTTAGGGATGTGCCTGTTTTGATTGGCAGCTACCGTGACAAAGGAGCTGTAACCTTAGTTACTTGCGAGGCCTCACCTTTATTAATTCGACGCACTGAACTGGACCTGTGAGCAATGTTTGTTTGTTCCAGTGCCATTTCAAATATTTTCACTGTAATTATCTGACAAAGGATGTTGGTGTCTGTGACTTGCAGTCCGTCTGAGTCTTTCGGTATCAATCCGATACCAAAAGTAAATACAGGACAGTAGTGCCTAAAGACTTGTAGGTTACAGTTAAAGGTTATTATAATCAGACATTCTTCATAAATCAGGTTTCAGGTAAAAATATATATACATTTTTTGTTTAAAATCGAATAATTTACATATTGTCATACTGTTATTATTTTAATGTCTGAATATAGTCTGTAGTAATCAGTCTAAACTAACATTAACTAATGCTGAAGATCTTATGTACCTGGTTACTCATTGCCTCTCTGAAAGAAGTGTAACGGTGAGCTGTGTCTGTGCTGGGGTCTGGGTCTGTGTGATTAATTTCCTTCCTCCTCGCTTCGTTTCTTTTTCTGTTTGTTCTGGGATAAAGGGTTTTTCTTTTTTGTGGTCTTTCATGTCTTTATTTAAGTTAGTGTTGTTTCCACGGTAGAGAGTCTCCTTCCAACCCGTGTCAGTGTTAGCAGTGTTTTCATTTACAGCTGTAAAGTAGCTCTACACATGGTCGTCTTTCTCACCTGCTACATGTTAGTGGGGGAGGAGGGGGCGGAGCATCGTTTGCACAGACATGTCTGCTTTCTGATGAACTTGAGCAATGTATCTGTGCTTCTCATGCTGTTTTATTTTATTTTTATTTGTTTTTATTTCTAGTCTTTGATGTTTTTTAGCCCCTGTCACTTTTGTGGTAAACTCCCCTGCCTCTCCCTTCCTTGTTTAAGCTTGCTTTACAGCTTAAATGTCGAACTACATGCTGCTGAGTTGTTGGAAGAATGCACGCTAGTACGTTTGCATTGGTTGCAAATACACAAACATGATGCCATAAAACACACGTTAACCTGTTAGCAATAAGTACCACACATGCAGGTCTGCATTTCAGCTGTACAGTCTCCACTCACATGTACAAATATGGTCTCCTCTGGGTCCAAAACATGGTGTCAGCTGACAGTGAAACATCATCTGCCTCAACAGAGAGGCATGAAATCACAGTGGCTACACTTTTCCTTTTTATGTGCAGTATAGTAACTATGCCAGTAGCCACCAATCATACAATCAAAACAAGCTGCAGTAATAACTAATTATCTAGTGTAGCTACAACTGCTGTACAAAGTTAAGTCAACGGACATAATCTTTCTTTGAATAGTTTCTCCAGCTCTTTGCACTTGTATTTTAATGAAACCCGCTGTCCACAAAAAGACACGTAAAAGGCAAAGTGAACTAATAACATTACAATTTTTGTTTTGTTTATAGGCATTATGAATTTATTATTATTATTATTATTATTATTATTAGTAGTAGTAGTAGATGTATGTATGCATTGTTATATTCTGTTTTTGTTTGTTTCAGTGCAAATTTGATGAAGCATCCAAATGTTGGACATGCATATGAGATGATTCGAGTTTGCTTTCAAGTTGTGCCTAAGGCAGAAAAGCTGCTTACCTGAGGCATTTTGTATGAATATATTTATTTATTGAAGCGTAGTAATAATAATGCTCAGTGAAAATTGTACAAGGGAAACGTGCAGATGCTTGGTCCTAAATTATGAACACACGAATGATCTACATGCACACGTTACATTCTTCCTGTGGCTGTAGAATCAGGCCTATGAGATGGAAGACAGGTGTGTTTTATGATTATTGCTCGCTTTGGTCTCTCATTGAGGTATTTGTAGTTTATACCTCAATACTTACTGGGATGTAGAGCAGCACTGAAGGCTTTCCACTACTGAAAATTAACCTGACTCCTGCTTATGAGTTACTCTAGATGGATGTGTCATAAACATGGAATATTTTGTGGCAGATCTCAAATTTGGCAGACACAGTTTAAGCCAGATTTTAACTTCATGGCTTTTAGTATCTGAATGCATTCCTGATTGCTCTGATCAGTTTAATGGGCATCATTACACTCAATTATTTGTCCAAATAATGAGATGTGAGGCTTGACAGATGGATGGATTTCTGAATTGACTGGCTTGCAGTTTTGAGTTTTTCTCACATGAAGGGACTGAAGTTTAGCGTGTGGTTGTTTTGATAAAATTAACTTGTGTTTTGCATGTTGTTGAAGCCTAGTTGTAAAACTTAAAAACAGATGACACTGGCTGCGTCCTCCAACCACAAAGGCCCTTTTCTATGTTTAGAGTTGTAAATATAACTTCATTTAAAGCCTGTATTTAAGTGAAACTGCTACAGACAACCAAGAAGCTGTTGTGTTTTTTGTTTTTTTGTTTTTTTTGGAAAGTCTTGCTCATTTGATTTGTCTTGTCTAACAAACTGTTCAGCTTAAACAAACATCACAGTTAAATGTCCAATTTGCTGTCTGTTTATAAGGGTTTACGGTAGATCAACTGTAAGGTTGTTTGGTGTGACTTGAGATAGTCAGGAAATCACCCTAGAACACCTTTGACTCTCTATTGCCGTCCGTGCAGCCTCATGTTTCCTGCAGGCATGCACACATGTGCCCTCTCACCCAGCCCAGAGAGGTAACCTACTCCCATCATGAAACATGAAGCACCCAGATAGGAGGAGAGCAGCTAGTGTTACACATCACAAGATACGAGACTTGTGAAGGAGGTCTCCTCCTGTGCTCATGTTTTCATTAGAGATCCCAAAGACACATGATCTGACTGTCAGTTTGTATTAGAAGTGAGTAGGATGGAAAAATGAAGAAGTTTGTTTTATAATGCAGTTTTCTGTCTTGACTGAAGACATGTCTAGTTATGATATTGTAAAACAAGCTCTGGGAACTGCTTTGCTAAAGATCGGACCATGATGAGGCACCTTCTTCTAACCCTACCTGACTCTTTCAGTCATGTGTAGGTTTGTTTTCAAGTAGCAAAATTGGGAAAAAGAAGCGGAATTTCTTGTCTTTTCCATCTCTTTTTGAAGTTTGAACAGCATTGAAGGCCTCTAACCTGTTTAGTCTAACAGCCCATCGTTTTAAGCTCATCATTTTAGCTATGTAAGCTTTCCTTATATGCAGATAAAACCTGTTTCGTGAACTCTTACTGCTACAAATGTAAAACCTAAAGTGACTCATTTCAGCCAGCATCCAAAACCTCCGATGTTAATTTGGTTTGATGAGGAAGTGAAACAATGTATACACTTGTATATGACAAGGATTAGGCAAGCATACACTGCACTTACTGACCGTAGCTGTGTTTTTGTTTTGTTTTTTTGTTTTTTTGTTTTTTTTTTCTAGAGGAAATTTAGGGAACAAAACATTAAACAGCATGTCAGTTTTGCCCAATATTGGACTCTTGAATCTGGCTTCCATTGCCTGTTGGTAAAGTTTTACTTTGCTATTTTCCCCCCAGTGTTGAAAAGTGTCTTTCATTGGTTTAAACACTTTCAAATACTGTGAATAAGAAAAGTGCATGTGTGCGTCATTGCTGCCAGGCACCTGCTGCACTGTTGCATCCTGTTTCAAATAAAGCTGTGAGCTCAAAGTTCAAACGAGTTAATAGTCCTCTATTTTCAGTCTTGTAGTGTCACTGCTTCTTTTGGCATAAGCTTATCATATATGTCTTTAAAAATAAAAGGATGTGCTCTAAAATTCAGGCAAGACTGGGCCTTGTTTGTTGTTTTGTTTTTTTGCCTCAGCCTAACCAGTGTTTTTAAATGTGAAAATAGTGTAGTCGGTCTAAAAATAACAGACTTAAATAGTGCTGATTTACTGTAATAGGCAGTGATAGACAGTAACAGAGTTGCTGGACCACATTGACTTACACGAGACACAAACCACACTCTTGTAGGTGAAGGTTTCGTGTTTGATCCTTTCACAACCTGCTTTTTATGTGGACTCTCTCACTCTACGTTTACTTACATCTGTCGGACTGATACATTAGACATTAAAGGGTTACCTACACAAACCAAAGCCCGCAACTTGCATTATTATTTGCAGTAAGCGTCAGCTCCACTGAGCTGCCCAACAAATGAGATGAATGGGTTGCATTGAAAGAACCTAAATTTCTAGCTAAATTATTAACTGAGAAAAATGTGATGAATAATGTTTTGTTTTTAATTTGAACATTATAAGTTACTTCCAATAATGTGAAATTTTCTGTGTGTGGTTGTCTCTGTGTCTTGCAGAGCAAATGAGTGTAACTGTGAGGTGCCAGATTAAAAAGTCAGAGGGTGGCAGGTTGTGTAACCAATTATGTAAAATGTAATGAGAACTATTATTTAAAAAAAATCTGCCTCACACCACTTGTAGTCACCTCACCCTCACCCTCACTCAGAACTTATGGAGCTCATGTTTTCTTGGAAAATGCCAAAAAACAAATTTTTTTGAGAGAGATGTTTTTATGCCTCTGGGTCAAAGACAGCTGTGGGTGGTGGGTTTGTTTTTTGACCCTGATCATATAAACCTTGAGGAAGTTTCTTTTAAGTATTTCAGATATAACTTGGACTCAAGAATGAACTGATTAGATTATCTAGGTTTACGTCATGATATTTCCATGTCATGATTACAAGTTGGTAATAAAAGGTCTGCACCATAAAACACATGTTCGGCCATAATTTAGCAACCCCATTAGCAGCTAGGACGGAATTTAACACACATGCTAACTGGATGAATGCATAACATTTTGTCTCAAAGGTCAACTTTCATTGTGACTTCATGGTCTTAGAAGTAGAAATTGTGACTTTGTTTCACATTTCGACAGGCACGTTACTGGAGACGCTGCTCTCTGTTGCAAGTGGTGACTAGTTAACATTGGTTTTGAATGTTTTATGAGTATTTAAACAACCAATGGTCAGGGTTAAACATTTGCCATACAAATAGTGCTTGTGTATTTAAGATTACCATTATTTAAAAACCAAATGATGTTTTAAATGTCTGTGAGAAATGCTTCCCTTTGCACTGTGCTGATACGTACAAATGATGTCATACTTTGCCCAGTGTGGCTAACATTAGAAGCGCTATCACCCGCAGCCAGCCTTCCTGTCAGGCCAGTGTCCTCAGCCTTGTGCACAACGTGGTTACACATTTGCTTTTGTGGCTATATACCAGTGTTCGCTGAACACATACACCTGCTCACTTCTACATCAAAGAGTACTGCATGGAGCAGCAGTCTTGTCTTACTTTTTTTACCTTGCATGTTTGCAAGTTTCCATCACAGAAAGAGAGCGGGGTGCTGCCGTGTAGTAGGGCTAGTAGCAGGTGGAGTCATAACATGGCAGAACCAGCAGATAACTACAGTTATACACAGTTAAATCAATTGCCTACTATGTTTGTGCTTACTAGTAGGTTGCATCCCGTTTTTAAGTCTGCATATTTTTGATCTGGCCAGCTTGCATTAATCGTTGATTGTTTTAATTGAGTGTAAAAGCAAAGCTGTTGATTTACTGGTAGATCTGTATTCCCATCCTCACAAGTTCTGGGTAGTGACAGAAAATGAGATCATGGATACAAATAGTGGAAATGACCTTCCTCCGAAGGGTGTCTGAGCTCTCCCTCAGAGATGGGGGTGAAGAGTTTGGTCATTTGGGAGGGATTCTAGGTAGAGCTGCTAGTCCTCTGCTTCAAAAAGAGGTGAGTTGGGGATCTGACTATGATACCTCCTGAGATCAAATAGGAGGAGGTCAGAACACACTGGAGTGGATGTGGCGGCAGAGAGGAAAGATTAGGCTTCGCTTAAATGGCTGCCTTCATGACCCAGCCCCAGATAAGCAGCAGATGTGTGGATGGAGACTTACTGACCACAAATCAACTTTATGATTTAACTATCTATTACTGTCTGTTGTTAATATTAAAAGTAGAAACTTTGCAGGGCAAACATAATCCAAATCACACCCAAATATACAGACACAGTCACTGGTTTTGATAATGAAAATACTCTGTTTTAACATTATTGAGAAATATTTGAGGTCCTAACCTCGCTGTGAAATTACAGTAGCTGGTGTCACTTCCTTGTTGGTCAGTTATACTACCACAAACAAACAAAACAAACGCACACAGATGCACACTCTGGCACTGATGCTCCGCTTTAACATACATCAAACTGCATTCAACCATTTCCTGCTCACAAAGAGATGCACAAACACACACACACAGCCGTGTCCTCAGCACAAGAGCCTCCTATAAACCGTGGCCTACATAATGCACTCTTTCTAACTTGACTGCACTCTCCCTCTTTCTTTTTCTAAATGGGTCAGTTCAGACAGACTGGTGCCCAGACAGATTTCGCAAGAGTCACTGCTGCATGCACTGTGTGTCTTTACTGTTAAAATTTCCAATCAGGAAAAATTAAAACCCTGAAATATCTAAGATGTTTACCCGACCCAACGAAGCCCTGTTTGTTTCTTTGTTTGTTTTTGGGTTTTTTTGAACATCTACAAATGCAGCCTCTTGTGACCATATATGTGTAATGATTGCATGTGTTTCTGTTGTCTGGGCTCTGTTCCCTAAATACCCTTCAGGAAACCACAGTGTATTTTGGGAACGCTGCTAATGTGTAGTTTGGAAAAAAGCGTGTTGGGAAAGAACTGTTTCTTCTTGCTGTGTTTTCCAGCCAGAATAACAACCATGCAGCTCACACATAATCCTCTGTATGAAGCTGTGTTAGGCAATAATATGCGTCTCTGCTGGTGTTTTTTGTCTGATGCTGTTTGTGGATTGGTGCTGGCCTCAAGTGCCTGCTTTTCTTATTGCTGCCTCAACATGAGGAGGATTTGTGGCGTTAAAGCCGTCACACCGCTGTTTGTGCCCAGCTCCAGTAATGACAGGTGTCTGCCCGTTAGGTTAGTCTGTTTTTGTCTCTCTGCTCATGCTTACCATCGTCATTTTATGTTGTGCATTTTGAAAGTTTCTCATCGCAGAAATTGTTAGTGGTTCTTGTTGACCCAGACCACAGCAACAAGGCATTTTTTGTTTTGTTTTTTTAATAGCATACTTGAGTGATGTGGTCTCAGAAATTCGTTTATTATGTAACATCAAATTGCAGAAGTTTGCTTGTGCATTTAAAAGTAGTGCTGCAAAAATCAGTTGAATAACCTTCAGTGCCCATTGCTCTACATCAACAGAAAAATGGGCACTCCCAAGTCCTTGTATCGACAATTCAGGCTGCTGGTGGTGGTGGTCTAATTATTGCTGACAATGTCCATCCCTTTATGGCTACAGTGTACGGTTTGCTCGCTATTTTCCATCTAGTGAACACGGGAGTTTCATATCATGAATGTGTAGCCAAACAAGCACCTGTGTGATGCTGTCATGTTAATATGGACCAAATCTCCAAGGACTGTTTCCAACACTTTGTTGAATCTCTGTCACAAAGCATAAAGCCATTTTTAAAAGCAGAAGGAGGTCAACCTGGTATGAGCAAAGTTGAATTGAGTGTATTCCTGGTAAAATTAAACAGAATATACAGCTGACATGCTCGATTTCAGAAACCCAAACTTATTGACTGTGAAGGTTCTCAGTCAACCAAGTCATCGTAGTCTAAGGCAGGGGTCCCCAACCCCCGGGCCTCGGACCGGTTCGTGAGTCGTTTGGTACCAGGCCGCGAGAGTTGAGGCTCAGGTGTGAAATGTATGGTTTTTATCGGTTTTCAGCGTTATTTTGTTATCGTTTTTATCGTTAACTCGGTGTCCCTGGGTCTTTTCAAGTGTGTTATGAATAAATCTTCTTTTTTTCGGTACCGGTATTAGTTTTATTTTGTTGTATTTATCCGCGACACCTTAAAGGCCGGTCCGTGAAAATATTGTCGGGCATAAACCGGTCCGTGGCTCAAAAAAGGTTGAGGACCGCTGGTCTAAGGAGCTTGGAAAGAAAAGAGTCTGGACTTCTTTAAGTTGCTTGAAGACATTTCACCTCTCGTCCAAGAAGCTTCTGCATGCAGAAGAACCTTATTGGGTTTTTTTTACTGTATAGCCTGTTTGTTTTTCACTCAAAGTTGTGACGATAGTTTGAGTCACCTATCATGCAGAAACTGAAAAACATTTGCTGCTTCTGCAAGGATTTCCTGTTTTGTCTGTTTTTATGTTGGTGTAACTAGAATATTTAAAGTGTGAAGACCTTTGATGTTCCAAAGAATCAACAGACAGACATTCCAACAACATACAGTATTATTATTGTAGATCTCATTTTACGTTGTGATTTTTGATGCAGTTGATAGAGTTATAATGCTGCTAATGGAAATCTCTGCTTCTGATTAATTAATTTATTATTAGCTAAACCTTTGAATGTCATTTCACTTATACAAAAATGATCTGCAGTTTTCCCAAACTGGACATGATGCTTTTTCTGTTTAATCCTCACGCTCACTTTAAAATGTGCACGTGCGAATTTCAAGCTTACTCTTCTGTTTAAATCCTTAGTTTCATTTGTCCTTTTACCACTTCTATCGCGATCTCTCTGCTTTTAATTTAAGTTTTAATCGAAATGTCTTTACTGACACACTACATGTGTAACCACAGGGAATAAAACAGATAAATGAGCATAGAGCATGCTTTGTTGCTGCTTAAGTTAAAGGCAAAGCATGCATTTATTTATTTATTAAATGCAATTTATATCAAATACAGTCTGGTGCAGCAGTAAGAGGGAGGAGTCTAGATTGTAAGTATAGACATTGCAAAAACAGAAACCTTTCTTCCTGTGTCTAAAAATGTCTTCAGCCCTCTGCTGCACGCACGCACACACACATGCGCGCATATCTTTCCAACAGTATAAGCAGTGTGCATGCAGCAGTTGTGGTGCAGGAACTTGTTTGTTTAGCTTTGAGTATTAGTCAGCTGGTGGTTTTGCAGTATTTCTGTGTGAGCTTGAAACCTTTCACAGTTGGCTCAAGTATAACATTTTCTCACCTTCTTGCTTTTGAACTTTGGACGCTTACATTTTCACACACAAGTCTGGGTTCACCTAGCAATGGCTGCTTGAACGGCATAGACTTTGACGCACACAGTCAAGCCAATACTCTTCTCTTTAAAGTGGCACTTTTATCATGCATTCAGCATTTGTGTTGTGGTTTCGCAGATGACAGATAGGCTATGGCGCTATCAAACACTATGTACTATGGTCTCCAACATGCATGTCTCACAAAATTGAATCATTAGTTCCATGTATTATAATTGTCATTATATCTCTAAAAAGCAGGTGCACATCAGAACATGCGCGGAACATAACCACACTGGAAACGATGACCAAAACACTCACTGGAAAATGTCAGGAATTGATTACCCTGCTGACTGAGGCTGACAGCACAGACAACCCTTCACATGCAAAGCAGGATGTTTTCACTTGGCTGCGTTGAAATTAAACGTTCCGTCTCATGTGCGAATCTTGAGACGAGTGAGAAAAGCTTTTGCTAGAAAAACGGGAGAAATGGCAGCCCTTAGTTAGCTTTCTCAAAAAGCTGAAAAGCATATGTCTGCAGCCATGTTTGATTGAATTATGATATAATCCACGACTTAAGAAAAGCTGAGAGCAACTGCTACCCTGTGAGTCAGCCTGGCCTGCAGCCGATGCCCTCTGTCCCTCCCACTCACACAGCAGGACAACGCTGTGCTTATGTAACAGAGAAGTAGAAAAGGGATACAAGGAGACTTAAGATAGAGGAAGGAAGAGAGGCTAAAAGAGAGAGGGCAAGAAAGAGAGGAGAGCGGCTAACCGCATGCCTCCATGTTTTCCGCATGCCTCCATGTGGTTAATGCAAAGCTGTCAAGCAACAGCTTTGCATTAACCACATTTTGTCCTCGTCTTCCCCTTCATTAACCACATTTTGTCCTCGTCTTCCCCTTCATCTCCATGAGTTATTTACTTATTATTAAAGCACTTGCACTTGTCATATTAATAAAATCGTCATGAAAATTTGATTAACAAATCTTTATAGAGAGAAGTCAGAAACCCACAGTAAGCTGATTTAAAATGGAATAACTTTTAATGAAAATGTGTCTGTAATCTTGTGCAGCATGCATCAGCATGTGCAATTACATCTTTTTGTTATATCAAGTGTCAAATGACTCTGAAGCTCAGGCTTATTGAAGCAGATCCAGTACTACTCTGCTTTAACCACAGCTAGCATGTTCTCATCACCTCCACCCATCTGTGGAGCGTGTTTCAGTGACGGCTTCCTGTAATATTGGCAGAGTGCACAGTGAAACTACAGCCAGGAAACTGTCATGGTTGTATGCTCTTCCCATCAGTGACTCAAATACTGATGATCAACTCAGAGTTGTAAAATGAATGGTTTGTTGCTGAGGTAGAGTGTCTTGAATAGAGCAGTCAATGCAGTTTCATAAAGCACCAAATCACAAAAACAGTAACGTCAGGCTATAATAACATAATTTCTTTGGACCTTGATTTTAAAAAGTCAACTAAATGCTAAAACTTTGATGTCATTCTTTTTGTCCCTTTATTTATTCAGACAAATGGCTGGAGCCCAGAACAGGAGGACTTAAATCACACATCCATAATTTCCTATCTGGATAAATTGTCAGCAACCGCCCCCCCAAAATTCTCCATTGCCTCCACAAGGATAAAGTTTGTTGCTTATTGGATTGTGTTATTGAAAACAGAGCTGTCGGTTCCTTCTCTGATTTCTGATTTGCGATTTCTTTCACATTTTGCATCGGCTAATTAAGATTGTGGGTGCAAACGTGTCAGAAAAATAACAAGGCATGATGTCAGGTTTCCTTTGTGCCTCTGAAAGTGGTGGGCTGTGCAGGAAAAATGTCCAGTTCCATAGTTTGTATTTTGGTCTCCGCCCATGAGCTTTGGGTACAATCCGAGAAAATGACATCATAGATAAAAGTGGTGGAAATGAGTCATCTGAAGAGCGTATGCAGCGTCCCTTAGGGATGAGGTGAGGAGCTCAAAGTAGAACTGCCACTCTGTATCAAAAATCAGAACCAGCTGTGATGATTCTTGCATCTGACTAGGAGCCCTCCCAGGCGCCTCCTAAGTGTTTTGGGCATTTCCTACTGGGGGGGGGTTGGAGACCCCAGTGAAGACCTAGAACATGGTTTCCGCATGGAAGAGCAGAAGGAGGTGGCTGGGGAGAGAACAGTCTGGGCATCTCTGCTGAGATGCTTTCCCCTGTGATCCATACCAGAGAGATGGTAGAAGATGGATGGATGTAGTTAAAAGATGAACATAGTAACCCATTGTTTGTGAAGTCTTGTATTAAAGCCTCAACACAGTTTCCCATCTGTGTTGTTGTGTTTTTTGTTTTTGTTTTAAACTGGACATGACAAGTGAAGGAGAAACTGAAGGGAACACCCTGACGCATAAGGGTAAAGCTTTATCAACTTGCTTTGACTCTACTGCGCACAGAATAATCATCACACTGTATCCAGTAAGACTTTAAACTCATTTCAAATTCAGTGTGGTGCTGTGTTCAGGCAAAGTTAACCACACCAAAGATGTGTCTTTGTCCAAATACTCACACGCACATTAATGACAAACACATTCATAAATCCAACTTAATGACATGTTGACATTTTGTAACCATCAGTGTGTATTCATGTGTGCGTGCATTGCGTTAAGGTGACATAAGTGTCCATTGGATTGCATGCCTGTGCATATGGGTGTGTGTAATGGGTGTTTGCGCCTATTTTTCCATTCATACACACCCAAACCACTGCAAGAAATCAGACAGCCATAACCAAACCGCTTCCACAGAAGTCTTGTTTTTTGTGTGTGTGTGTGTGGGGGGGGTTCAGGTGAGGATTCAAAAGGAATAACCAGCTCTAAACAAGTGTTTGTTTGTATTGTAAGATGGGTGTCAAGGGAAACAACATTAAAAAAATAAAAGTGACTAGGCTTATTACTAAGGTGTGTTGTTCAGTGCGTACATGTCTTATGTTTGGACACGTTTCACATTGATTAGTACAGGTTAGACTTCATGTTCAGATTTGTGTACAAGGAGAATCCATCACATCACTGTCCATCCCTTATTTATCCTCTTAAAAGCCTCACTGAGATTAAAACACTGCTTTTTAAGAGTGACCTGGTTCTATTAGACGTGTCAGTGAGATTTGCTTTAAAAATTGATTGTGGGAGGGGTGTGTTTAGTCCCCTCCCTCTTTTATTTGTCACAACACACCTGCCTACCAGGTATAGACCCCAGTCCTCCTCTCCCTGTCCCCAGTACTCAGTCACTCACGCTGCGCTCTCTTCTCTCTCTCGCTGTGTGTTTTCAGTCTAAGATGCCCTAGGCGGTGAGGAAGGAAATGTAAATGGCTTCCAAAGTAAAAGATGCTGTGGTGTGGTACCAGAAAAAGGTAAGGCGCTGCATTTTAAAATCTTTTATAAAATTAAAAAAAAAAAATTGTGTGTGTTTGGTTTCACACCATTGCTGTGCTTTTGTTTTTAAGTATTTAACTATAATATTAAAATGAAAACGTGTATTTAATATGATATTTTGACTACCTCTGAAACTATGCTTTGATAGCACCATTAACCTTTTTATGCACTCTTACTAATACTAGTTTTACAAGTCTGCTTTTCATAGTGTCTTATTTAAAAAAAAAAAAAAAAAAAAGAAAAGAAAAAGGCTTTGACCTTTTATAGGCCCATTACATTAATTTTTTTTCCTTTTATTTCTCTAAATGACACTTTTTAAAGATTCCTATTATCTTTGCACTACCTTGTAGCTTATACAGAAGACTAATTTTTGCCCAGTTTGATTACTATTATTGTAATGATTGGGGACTATGTTGCAATTTGCATTTTATAGACATCAATCATGCTTTCCCTTTGCATTGTAGAAGTGTCTGATTAAGGCATCGTCTGTGCATATTAAATTGTATTGATATTTTATACTTGTGTGCCTCAGCTATGGTCTTTAAACCATAGCTGAGGCATAGCTGATTATAATGCTCAATATTATGAGCTGTCGGGTGGACCTCCTTTTCTGTAAGACTCTTTATAAAGTCTTTGCTTTATTCTATACTTTGAATAATCTCCTACACATGGTTTCATCTTTTTTCTTTTTTCTCTTACATGCTTTTACTGCACTTGGGAAATGCAGTTTCATTCACTTTCCTCTAATTCTACTCTCATCACTTGACATCTATTCTAAATTTTGTAGTTTAGAATTAGTAATGTAAATGTTAATAACACAAAAAATGAGTGTAGTTCCCTCCTTTTTATTTCTTTACTTGCTTTTATTGATAATGATGCATCTTGTCCATGATTTTCTGAGTTTAGCAAGTACAGAAGAGCAAACTGATCATCTTTTACAGAGAAATGCACAGAGATCTGGTAACGCTGACCAGTTTTGCTTGTATTTGCAGTCATCCTGACTCTGACCCAGTAACAGTGTTAATTAAGACATATTTGCTCCTTTTGCTGCAGTGATTTCTTACTTTATATACAGACTGCAGTATATGTATATACTCAATAGGTGATCATACATTGTTCTTGCTCTGTGGCACACTGAGGGAGAAGTCGCTAAATCATTTAATTTCTTTTTTTTAAAAAGAAAGATAGTTTTACAAGACTTCTGACACTGAAGCGAGCAGACTCCTTCAGTAAACCATTTTGATAATGACTTCCTTGCTGCTGTCAGCAGCGACATCGGGGTCAAGCCGTTCAGCACTGCCTTCAGCCCGGCTGGTGTTGTGTGTCCTGTTGTTCCATAGTCTCAGATATCAGATCCTCTGTTGGACTCCAGCCCCGGTCCCCCTGCAGCTCTCAGCTTACACACTCATCTGCTCTCACAAACCTGACTGCCTGTTTTTCTTTTCTCTGCCCTCACTGCTGGCCTTTTTTTCTTTTGCCTTTTTCTCTTTCTGCTCACCCCTTCCAGATGTAGAGATCAGAAGCTGGAATGAGAGCTCACAGAATATGACCCATCAGAAGTAACTTTAATGAAAGAACAACATTGAAAACACTTGCATGTGTAAATATATACATTTTCAATCAAAACTGCATTTTTAAAAATGTTGTTTTATTACTTTAAGTTAAATTCTTTTGTGTCGTAAATATAGGAAACGGTAAAGCTTGCACAAACCCTACTTGGGTTGTTTTCAAACCGTTGTCTTGGCTTTAGCTGATTAATCTGAGTTAAACGCAGAATGTTTTCTTCAAAAAAACATTAAGCTCAATGCATTTCTTGGGTATTTGTTCATCATACGTCTGTGTTTTGTGTGTCTAGCAAAGCTTGTCTGGGCAAAGGCACACCAGTGACGACAGCCGCTGAGTCACGAATGACTAAACTTTTTTTTTTTTTTTTTAGTGCCCTCACACCTGTCCTCAGGGGACTTCTTTATCTAGCGTGTCTCATTTAGACAAGTTAAGTGGTTGTGCGTTTTCTCACTCAGTTGAGAAAATAAACAAGAGATTAGGTTGAACTTTTCTGCAAGCCGTGACCAGGATTTCAGTGTCTCACAAGAGACAGTTTCATTCGTCTGCATTAACCCTCTCAAGGCAGGCGTTGCCCATTTGCAAACTAACAACCTGATTACTCCGCATACATATTTTGTGAGTTCTTTTTACTCAGAAGTACCACTGCAGGACTTGGTTGTACATTAGCAACAAAAAGTTTAATTTGAGCCTGAGAGGGTTAAATCTCTTAAGTGTTCTGTAAAATTGAACAACAGCACACCAGATAGATGAGTCTTGAGAGGCATAGAAGGGTCCACTGCACCTTATTATAATGTCTAGCTTGTCAGGAAAGGGTTTGATATCAGCAGCATTATGTAACCACCTGAAATCTTGCCAATCAAATCTTCTCTGCCCTCAGGGAAGATTCATACTTCTCAGATCCAGCTTCACACAGTTGAATAATTTGTTTCCAAGTGAAAAGAAAATGTATTTGTTCACTTGCCTCTGATGGCTTTTAGCACTGCAGATTCTGCAGTTTCATTATAAATGTTTGACATTTCTGATCCGTCACAGTATAGTTAAAATGTCAACAAACAAGTCACAGATTTAGGTTTGGGCTGTTTTCAGTAGAGCTACTTCTAAAGAAATCGCTGAGAGATATTTAGTATTCAGCCTGCATTGGTGTTAAATTCTTTAAATGTTTCCTTTTTTAATGCTGTGAGCTCCATAAATCTGATTAAATTCAGCCGAGATGATATAAAAGTGCACATTTATGCTTTCCAGGTGTGTTTTGTTTTATTTGGTTTTGTTTTTTTTGTGCTATATTTTTGCCTACTTTTAAATGTGTAAAACTGCAAAAATGGTTCACAATGCAATAAAAGACAGGGTCCAGTAACTGTTGAGTCTCACAAAGCTTATTCAGTGTATTCACATGAAGTTACATTTTATGTTGCAGAGAAAGTTCGAGCTTGTCAAACCGGTCTGTTAAGGTGTGTTTCACAACTCGGGCTCTTCGGCCTCTAAGCCCTTCAGGCTTATGTCAGAGTCGCAGTGTATTTCTGACTGCTGTGCTGGGAGACCAGCTGTAAATAGACTCGGTGCCTTGTTTGTGTCGAGTCTGTTCTTTTTCCTCACTGCCGTGCCATGCCAAGCCCATATCACAGTGAAGGCACATGCAGGCTATATCGGCCACAGCGCCAGCCATACTTACTTTTTCTCTCTGACAGTTTGTTTGTTGTTACCAGATAGAAAGCGGTTCCATGTAGAAATTATTCAGCTTTTAATGTCTTGAACCTTTTAAATGTGCCATGCATGTTGGTTTATGTTTGAGCTGAAAATGTTTAACTGTAACAAATTTAATTGTAGCTTGCGTGTGTGTATTTTGAGATGTGACGCAGTGTGTATTTTCGGAGGGTGTTTGTTGTTGACTTCTCGAGATCAGAAAGTCTCGTGTGAAGATTCACTGTGACCACACTTAGCAGTCACAGGTCTATATTTAGGAGATGAGAATTTTTGTGGATTATCTTGTCGCTTCCCTGTTGTAGTTTCTTGGTGCAACTCCTTGGACGTTTACATCTCAGAATATAATAAAAATCATCTGACCTTTACTGGGTTCTGAAACGAGGCATGACTTGGCAAATAATGGCATGGTGTATTGAGCCAAAATGCAGAAAGTGTGTGAAAAACTAAGTTCACCCTCACTGTTTGCGTAGGAATTAAGAGGATAAGTAGCCGTTATTATGCTAAGTCAAATACACCCGATTAAGTTATCAGCAAATCTGTAAAAGCAGAAGCAGTTTTAATTGTTTGTCTGCTGTCTGTTAACATAACACAGAGGAGGACATCAGCAATGATCTCAAAAGTGATTGTTGCTGTGGTTATAAGGCCATTTCCAAAACAATTCCAAGCCCATCACTGTGCATTGAGAAAGATTATTCACAAGTGGAAAACATCCGAGACTCCAGCTTGTTCCAGCAGATTCACCCTGAGGTCACACTGTGCAATGTTTAAAACCCAAGAGCTCCATCTTGGACTCTGCAGGCCTCGGTTAGGAGGTTAAATGTTGAAGTTCATGACAGTACAATATTTTAAAAAAGAACAAGTCACTGAGTTTGGAATGGCAGCTACTGCAAAAAAGCTTGTTCTCTGTAAAAAGAACATGATAGCACAGCTTAGGTTTGCAAAGTTTCATCTGAAAAAATCATGAGACTTCTGAAACAATGTCCTTTGAACAGATGAGCCCATAATGTACAGCACTATGTTTGGGGAAAACCAAACCCAGCATTTCAGCACAAACACCTCATACCAGCTGCCCTTTGAGTTGACCATGAACTCCTCTGTATACCAAAGTATTCGTCTGTCTAACAAGCTTGGGTCAGAATTGGGTCCTGCAACAGGACGATGATCCCAAGAACAGCTGAAAGAGAAAAGAAGCAAGGTAACGCAATGACTCAGTTAAAGTTCGGACTGTGAAGAAGAGCGGGCCAAAATTCATCAAAAGTCATACAGAAAAGATTGACTTCAAGTTATCACTGCTGAACGTGATACTACTGGTTTTTGCATCATAGATTGTACTTAGTTTTTCCACATACTGCTTCTGGGCTTAGTTTTTGCTAAATAAATAACGGCATTTGTTATTTTGGGTTGGCTTAAGTAATGATAATCTTCATTTCTTTTCCTTCATTTCCCCCAAAGCAAAAAAAAAAAAGAAAAAAAGAAGCATTGATAGGTTTGTAGCATAAACCTATTCGCTGGAACGTTCAAGACAATTTACTACACAGCAAAAAGCAAGACACAAGTAGGCAAAGTTCTTTGTGTTACTCATGCATGAGGGAGACCTGCCTGGAGCCAAGTGTCGTTCCACCCACTTGACCTCCGTCAGACTCTCAGCCAGGTTCCCCATAGCACTCCTTTTATTGTGGTTACATGAATATGCATAGGTTCATTAACATATGACGTTTCGTATAGGTATACATGTGGACAACGAATAGTGTGTGTGGGTGTGGGTGTGAAGACTCCCCAAAGCTGGTGCCAGGAGTCTAGCGGTCCATCTGAACAAAAGGCTCTTACACTTAGACAGATATACGTGTGTTTGCTATACCAGCAAGAGAAGACACGACCTCTCCTAGGTGTGTGATCTATGCCAGAACCCTCTGAAGAGGAGTGAACGCACTCCCCTCTTCATGCTACAGAGTTGTTACAGACCTCCTAGGATGAGACATTCTTTCAATCTACAAATGGTTATATACTTCTAAGCATATATAAATATATATTTCTAGGCATAAATGGCAATCCAACTATACAAATCTAACAAGCATATTGTTCTTTTGAGATGTCCTTCATGTGTTTCTGGCAGCCAAATTAAAGTTTTCTTATCTGACACACGCATGCACGTACACACCTGTCTGAGCAGAAAATAAACCTTACACACAGACTACAGGGAGAGCTGTTGTTGTAGTCTGAGTCGCTGTAGTCTCACATCTCAGGGGTTCGTGGACACCACGAAAAACTTCTTTTTAAATGGGTTTTTTTTTTAAAAATTTTTTTTATTTTTGCTGATTCTTTTCTTTAGTTTGTTTCTTTTGTTTTTGCCCCTTTACGGATTTCTTCTTCTTGTACAAAGTCACTTATTTAATAAGAGATTCTTGGAGGTTATTAGAAGGTGGAAGCTTCATGTTTTTATCACTGTAGCTTAAATATACACAGAACAATTTTAAGACTTTATTATGACTGTGGCATTGTAGGATTTCACTATTTATTTAGACTAATTTTAAGTTGATAATTATTAGTGGTAGCTGCAGTCTTTTGTGTGTTTGAACCTGGGTTGAATGTATTCCTATATTTACACAGTAGTGATGCCCTAGAGACACACTGATGGAAAAATCCCTCCCCTCTTTGTGGGACGCTGGGTGTGGTTAGCTCTCACGCGCTGATTAACCACCAAAGTCTGGCTCAGAGAGAAGAGATGTTTTCAAACTGGAAGGAACGAGGAAAAACTGGATGAAAAGTTGACACAAACATCTGACAAACTACACTGTCAGCAGCTTCACACATTGTTAAAATCCTGGTATAAATTTGACTGCTACACATTGTAATCACTAAATCTTTGCCAATTATATTTATTTTTTATTTATTTTTTGCAGTGTTAATAGTTTAGTCTGTGAAGCTACTGCTGGAAAGGTGACGTCCTCATTGTTGCTTGTTTTGTCTAATCTTGGTGCAAATCTTGATTTTAAAAAAAACAAAAAACAAAACAAAAAACAATAAATAAAATCATTTTCCCTCAACAGCTCAGGCAATCGGGTGCTTAATAATAGTAGGTTATTCAGAGAAGATTTTTTTTTTTTTATGGTTTTCCAGGATGGTGACTTTTTGACAAATGTTCAGAGGAATGTTTTTGAGCCTCTTAGTACTGACCTATGAATCATTCAAGCATAAAAATAGACCCAACTCAAAGGATGACCCAGTGTTGTTTACACATAACAGGCACATTAGCAAAGAACCCGTTTTACATTGTATCATTAGGTACTATGTTGCATATGTGTTTTTGTGATAACCTGGTAGTATATGCATTTCTTTTGCTTGTGGAAAAAAACAAAACAAACCAAAACAGTATAACAGTTTGACAGGCATAAGTGTTTGTTTGGGAATCACCTTGTTGATAAAATAAAGAGCAATTGACTGAAAACTTGGCATATCTCAGCATGGTGTTTAAGCATGTCTTTGAAGTTTGAGAAAACTGGAACAAGTGGAGCATAAAACAAGTAGTGGGGGCCTAAAAGAAAGGGGGGGAGGGGGGGGGGGGTAGTCTGCAGCAGATCAACAGTATCTGAAAGTCATATCCTTAAGAAACTGGGGGGGGGGGGGGGGGGAATCAGTAAAAACCTGGCACAGGAACTGAAAGATGCATCTAGGCCTTCAGGTGATCAATCTACTGTTGACGCAAGCCTCTTTAGAAATGGTCTGAGTAGAAAGTTCTCTGTCAAGAGGCCATTCTTGGGGAAAGGAAATGGGGAGAAAAAGCTGAGGGATGCCAGTTTACACAACTGGACTGAAATTCAGTGGCCACAGGTCTGGTGGAGTGATGAATCCAAATTTGAGATTTGATTGATCTTGTCGGTGTATATACAGAGAGGTTAAACAGTGAGTGTATATAAAGCTATCTGTAAACAGTGGAGGTGAAGGCTTGGTCATGGTTTTGAGGGGTTTTGGGTTTTTTTTGGGGGGGGGGGGTTTAGCCATTGGTGTTGAAAATCTTCAAATATGCTGGAAGTATGACCAGAGAGAAGTAATGTCAGATTTTGATTCACCTGTATTTGATCTCAAGCAAAGTGCCAATACAGTAAAAGCATACCATACCACACCATGGATTGGCCTCCCCAGAGCCCAGACTTTAACATTATTGAAGCAGTGTTTGATCATCTTGATGGAGAACCAAAAAAAAGAGCTTTGAATGCCCTTTTGCTGACTCTATGAAAACCCCTTGAATGAAACTCGTTAGAATAGTGCAAACTGTTTTTGCATTGCCATTCAATAAATCACTGCACCTATTTTTGCATTTTCCTGGTAAAATATGAAGAAAACGCGGTAGGCTAAAGTCTTTTGCACAGTACTGTTTACCTGGCTTCTGCAAAACCTGCAGTTGAGTAGGGAATTGAACTCTCGGCCCTGTCATTAGTAGCGGACTCACCCAACCCTCTTAAACCTCAGCGGCCCATTTCGTTTGAAGCTGCACTGTTCAGGATTGTTACATAATGTCCACTGACAGGTTGTCCCCCTGTAAAGTTTATATGACAAACATGTTAACAGTTTACACATGCAACCCACAACAAATAGAGCAACATTACCATTTATGTGGAATCGTGTTTGCTCTTTTGTTGTTCTGTTTTTGGTGTACACTAATTCCCAAGGGAAATGTTGTGGTTTCTGGACGCTAGAGTTGAAGTTTACGGTTGAACAGTAATTAAGGCCTTTATAGGATTCATAGGTATGAGGGGATAAATCATGTGAGATAGTCCTCGAAGGCATGGTTAATGCAGAAATATTGATTACAGCAGATTTAAAGTCAATGCAGTAAAGTCTGTGACCAGGATTGACATTTGAGTACTCGTTATTTTTAAGCCGACTAAACCCCAAGCAGACGACGGATGAATGACGACATCGCGCACTGAAGAGTGTAAATCATTCGCGGCTGAAATTTCTGTTAATATGTTAAACTTCACGTCAACAACATTCCTCTGAAAGTCAGCATCTGTCTTTGTCTCTGATACCCCCTCAATTGCAGAGGCAGTTATGTAACTCCGCTCTCCTCCTCCGACTCCCCTCGGTGCATCGTCCCTCTCTGTTGTCATGACGACTCCAGCATTGCTGCAGCGGCACACTCGGCCTCTTCGCTCTCAGCTCTTGATTTGCTTGTCAAATTGCTGAACTTTGAATTTTTTTTTTTGTTCTTCCCTGGTCCAAATCCTTACATTAAAACTGAGAATTTAAGTATTTGAGATTTATTAAAGCAGTTTTTTGCAAAATGGTCAAAACCAGCTGGCTGATCATGAGTGGTTGATGAGGTAAATAGATAGTGATGTAACGGTGTGTGAGTGTGGTGATAAGAGGATTTACAGTGCTGTAAATGCCTCTTTGTCAAATCACAGTTACCTCGCGACTCTATGATGTAACAACAGATGAGCGTGTGTGCGTGTGCCTCCACTTTCCATACCAACTTTCACTCTTATCTATCCCCCTTCCACTTTTATCTTCCTACTTAGTAGTCTGGTCATGTTTGTCCTCTGGAGCATATGTGGAGGACAGTCAAACATCCTCGCGTGTGAGTGTGTGTGTTTTAATGGGCCGAGTGGAGTGGAAAATTAGCTGTCAGTCTAAATGTCATGCAGTCAGTCAGACGTCCAGAACTCGGCTGGTTTTACCTTACTGGTGGAGCCTCGAGATCCTCATCTGTCCCTAGTCGATAAGTTACAACCCTTTTACTATATAACACATGAAGGATTTATTTTGAAAAGCATCTATAATGTTTTAAAGCAGTGGTAAAAGGTAATATTCAATTCTAGCTTCAAGTATAAGTTCTTCGTTATATGCTTATGAAGCTGAACACTGAGATGAGTGTTTATTCACCTGCTTAAAAGGCTTCTCAGTCCACTCCAGCGTGGATTCTTTCCTTATTTGTACGTCGCCTCGGACAAAGAGTCTGCCAAGTCATAAATGTTTAAATAGGAGTTTAAAATTAGACGGAGGTCTCAAGTTGCACCCGTTGAAAAAATGGTCTTTTTTTTTTCGCCCTTCCTATAGTTAGTTAGATTTATAATGAGACAGGGAAGGAAAAAATTAAGGTGGCCTTAAGTCTGCCTTTATCTCTGTTTATAACTTAGTGCTGTTGGAGGTGCTTTAATTGCATGATCTTCAGCAGCAGGTAGATTTTGACACTCACTGTACAGTCTGGTAATCTGTCACCATGTTTACCGATTTGGCCTCGGTGGGTAGCTGCCAGTTTTCCTGGACTTTCAGCTTAAAAAGAAAATGCCAAGGTCAAGATTTCCTTTTGCCTGCCAGCTGTTGTTCATGAATGCAGTTTAATTATAAAAAGCTGAATTGTTTGTAATTCACCAAATAAAGTCATTCTTTTGTGTTTTGCTCGCGTGCAGCCAAACCCTTTAAAACACGCAATTAAAGACTTTTTCCCTTCTCACATCTGCATACTTGTATGTTAATACATAATTATAGCTGCATAGCCAAAGATTTCTCAAGTTTTTCTATTATTATTGTCCATACTTATTTGTAATGCATTAAACTTGCTTGTAAAATGTATCTGTTTACAGTTAGTCCTGGTGTCTTGTCAGCTCAAGTTCAGTATCTCTAGCCCATAAAACTAGAAATACTGAACTTGCTTTGCTATGGTCTACTTTTAGCACAATAACAGAAGGCCAGGTCATTATAAATATCAATAAACTGATATTTTGGAGACTGTTTATCTTAACTTTAAGACTTGGAACCTAGGCAGACAATTCCTTTCATTCCAGCTTCAGCATGCATTTCCAAATTTGTTTAGTTCCCATTCCGAGCTACTCCGGTAAATAAAAACACTGTACGGTCGTGTACTGTCATCCTCCCTCCACACTTAGCTGTTTCTACCTGTTATGAGCTCTCTGATGTTGTAAAGGCGAAGAAAACATCAGAAATTAACAACAAACTTTGTTCAAAATACGCTCACAACCACTGCTCCTCAATGAGGCCTTTCCAGAGACTGCGTTGTCTGGCCCGGCTTGTTGCTTTATTATCAATAAACATTTGTCATTTGTAATTAGGATTTATTCATTTTATAAGGTTATTCATTAGCAAAGGTTGGAAAAGCGAATAAATGACCTTTTACTGACAAATTTTATATTGAAATAATCAAAACAGCAGACTTCTTGATAGAAGAATTAGTTTGTTTGTATTTGAACAAGTCTTTACAGCATTAAACACATCTGGAACCTCTGGAATAGATGCGATCAGAGCAGCACCCTGGTTCTAAAGATTGGTATCACTATACACAGAGAGAATATTATCAAATGTTGCTTCTTCATAAAGAGGAAACAAGTGCATCACAATCTGACTGCTAGTTCCGGACAATATAATTTGAAAACTGTCCATGAAACCGCATGATTAACCTCGCAGTACCCAGCTACCTCCAGACAAAACCAATTGATTAGAATTTGGGATTGATGTGTACTCAATAGTTGTACCATAGTGTGACCTGCGGGAGGGCGGTGTCACAACAGGCACGTGCTGAAGCTGGTGTCAAAGTGTGCCTGTTATGTGGGACGGCCACGATGTGACACCTTGCCTGACCCACATCTTTTACTGCTATATGTGATCGTTGACATGGAGATGTCACCAGACTGAGGTGCTGTCTGCACCACATAAAAGAACAAATCATTTCACTAATGTGATCGTTGTTTTGTTAATAAAATTAACTTTAGAGGACTTGTAAAGTGATATTAGTAATAAGACAGGGTTTGTTTTTGGTTTTTTTGTAACTACATGGCACACACTTTCTCTTCTTGAGTTCCTAAATTTGATTCCTCTCTGTTTCAGTCTCTCTTGGTGCTCTTCCTTCGTCGTCTTTGACCTCTTTCTCTCTCTCTCTCCATTCATCATTAATGAAACTGCATTAAATATGCATAGTTTCCACTGGCGTGCTCATGGGGTGACCCAGACTCGATGCCATGGAGGCATATAAGCTCGCAAGAAAAACCTGATCTGCTGACACCTCTACCAGGAGATGGGTTTTTTTTTGTTTTGTTTTTTTAAAGAAGCTGCTTAATAGTGCAACTCTAGTAGAATTGTATCTTCTAATTGTGAAATCTAAAAGCAGGTGACATAAGAAACCAGCAACCCTGTGAAATTGGTGCAGTCTGACCTTGGAGTGCGTTTGTTTTGATCTGTGTTCCCAGATCAGATACAAATATCTTGTTCTTACAGTAACAGCACACTCTATCATTGTCTGATATATTTTCTTTCTGGTGTCTGCTGTGCTTGGCTCATACAGACCACATTGCTTGGCACATAATAGCATATAATGGCTTATCCACTCCTCTGACCTCACGCACACCCTGATAAACACGATTAGTCCTCGACACGCACCAACACTCTGCAGGTCTATTGATCCCTCTGATCCCTGTGACAGTAACAAGTGGTGCACCCTTCATTTCGCCCTGCCCTTCCTCCTGTGTGTAATATTGGTAAATACTAGCTGCTGGTGCATATTATCCTATCAGGGGTTTTTGTTAGCTGTACTCCAGTTAAGAGGTAATCAAGGAAAAGAACAGACAGGACGTACTGTAGGTGTAATGTGTTCTTGTTGCTGGTTTTATGTGATCTGTACATTTCAGTGCATTAAGTGTTTACATCCCTGTTAACTTGCTGTAGTTCTATCTGTTATTAAAACATCCAAAAAGTCTGCAGACTGAGAGTCGGGGCACAGCAGCACTTTATTAAAGTAGATTGCTCAGAGTGCAATAATTTATCCTCCAACATAATGGCTGAACTGCTCCTCTGTTTGGGACTCTATGCTACAGCGACACCAAGAAAACTGAAGTGGTTGCTATAAAGATGGAGACTAGTTCTGTGACCATTCAGTCACTTGGTGTCTTGAACGTGACTTCAGTGCATTCAGATACCAAGGAAACGTTTGTTATACTGCAAATATTAACTGATAAATTGCTATAAATGGCAAATCTATTCTTCTCTACATGCCCAGAAATCCATATTAAACAGAAATTCACATTAACAACTGAGTGACATAGTTACTATTTGTGAAAGATGGAGATTTAACCACAAAATGACACAGGCGCTCGGCAACCTTGCTTTTATATCGGAGTATAACTAAAATACAACCAGCTGAAACCAAAAGTTCTTAAAGCATTAGAGGAGAAAACATCGATTCACCAGGTTCAGACATCTTTACAATCCCGTTACTGGAGTGGATTTCTCCTTATGGGTCTGATTTACTGTGTTTTAATGGCTCACTTTCAGATCCGTCCATATCTGTTGTATTTTCAATAAATTCCAGCTAGTTTTATGAGACCGTGACAGTTCCAGTTGTGAAGCAAGAGCCTGAAATCTTGAACTCCCACACAAAACAAAACAAAGCTCTAACCATAATCGTGTGTCTCTGCAGGCTTCCTGTTGTTATGAGATATAATGAGGCTGTAGGTAATGGGGATGATGCAGCTAGCAGATGAAGGGCGGATTTCATGCAGAGAAGGAAAGTAGATCAAGCTTTATTCATAAGTTTGATTGTTCAGAGGCAGATGGTCTGACACTAACCTTTTATTTGCTCTGCAGTCTTTATCAGAACAGAAACTTTGTTGTGTGTAAAAGAAACCTGTTGTGGTTTTCAATCATTACTACTTTTTTTCTGTAAAGTCTGCAGAGCATCTTGTAAGATTAAAGCTTGTACTAGGTTTGTGTTTACTGCTGGTTTCTTCACTGGATTTCATAATTAATACCTTGTTTGTTTTTATTTTTCCAGATTGGCGCCTATGACCAACAGATATGGGAGAAATCAGTGGAGCAGAGAGAAATAAAGGTCTGTTTCCTCCACACTTACATGTTTTGGTTTGGTTTTTTGCTTTTTGCCATTTTCATTTTCCTGTTTTTCTCCTTCTGGTCTCTGCTTATTCATCCTTCATGTCTTGTGGTTCCTTTTGCATTATCGCTTCAGTTTTTATTCTGCCGTCACTTTTCCTATGTTTTCTTTTCACTCTTTCCTTTCTGTCCTCCTGGCTGTGTGTCATCTGCCCATTTGTCCTCACTTCACCTCCATCCTCCTCCTCCTCCTATCATCTTTTTCTCTTCCTCTCTTCAGTTTATTTCTCTGGTGAGTACACAGCAGGGAGGATGTTCCTCCTGTTTTCCCACAGTGCATGTCTGCTCATCGTACGCTGTAGACAAAATAGACTCTTATTGGTTACTGGTTTGTTATCACGTAGTTTTCAGGGTCACAGCTGCATTCCTGTGACCAGTCAGTGTGGTGTGTTTCTCTCATCACAGACCTAACAATGTGCATCCTCAACATCTAGTTCACAGTAGCAATGTGCACATGTGACCTCAGTTACCGTAACAACCAAAAGATGACACCTTAGTGCAGAAATTACTATACCAACATAGGAAGTTCAACCTCTGATCTTTTGACCTTTTTTAAATCAGAAAAGTTTTCTTGCATTTAAACTTCCTGTAGTTTTATTTTTTTTTTATTGAAGGAGTTATTAAAATTTCATATGCATTGAATCGGCCTCAGATGAGAGTTTTGCTATCTGACAGATCTGTGCTTCTATCACCCTCCATCCCTCATATAGTACTTCTTAGAGAAATAGACTTTTTAATCAGCTCAGTACGCGCACATACGCACGCACGCGCACACACGCGCGCACATGCACACCACTGACCTTGGTTTATGTCTGTTAAGCAATGGTTTCCCAGAGTCTGCAGCTGCAGCAGGAAGTACAGAGCGCATCTTAGTGTGGTACTGACACAAGATGCTCTAACTCCTAAGTGTTAATTATACCGTTTATTGGCTCATATAAACTCAACCAATCGGCATCATAAATCTAGAGAAACGAGTCTCTTCATTCTATTTTTTAGCAGAAGACGACAGCTTATCTCACTAGAGAGGAGAACTGCTTTTATTCTTATCACAACCCTGATCATAGCTGCAGTTTATTTACAAACTGGAAAGAAAGTGTATTTTTGGATTACTTAATGATTTAAAGACCAATGCCATTTTATTTAATTGGTGTTAAGCCTTATTGTTACAACACAAACAATAAATGCCATTTGTCACTCATGAGCACAATCTGTTCATACACAATAAAACATCAGATACAGGAGCTGAAATTGTTTTGTTTTTGTTTTTTGTTTTTTTTTTTTTTAAACAATGTAAACTCTTATTAACAAAATAAAATTAGGATTAGAAAGACTTTACGTCTCAGTTGGGGTTGGTTATTAAACTTAACCAAACCTAGCGTGAGTTTGTTAATAGTAGAAATGTCTGGAGAAGAACCCAAGCTGCCCCCTGCTGTGCAGGCAGGAAACTACTGTTACTACTGTTTGAGGGCTAAAAACAACTTGAAATGCAGCCAAGCATCAGCAACAAAAGAACAGATGAAAAGCAGTGAGAGAAGTGGTGATTACTGAATGCAAAGAGTGTTTGTAAATGTTAGATTTAAATAAACTTTTGTTTTGTACATATTTCACAGTCAGTCACAGAAGCAATGTTTAGCTTGTGAAGATAAAAGGCTTTTCACAGCATGGAGATAAGTGAGCTGAGGCCAGGCGAGATGCTCGTGAAGGACTTTACTGCTGCAGTAAAGACTCTACCTGCATCTACTTTACTCTCTTACACACATGCGCGCGCACACACACACACACACTATATTAGCATGTAAATAGTGCTATTTAAAGATAAGAACCTTCACCGAGGCTCCATATCAGACCATTCGCTGATAACAGAACTTGATTGGCTGCTATGTAAATATTAGCATGAGCTGAGCAGATTCAGGTGCACCGCTTTATGTGGTATTTCACAGTACTCTTGGATATGTCTCACATTGAAATGTGCAGAATTTGAATGGACTTACTTAAGGACTTAAGGACAGTACTAGTGTTGATAGAAAACCAGGTTTCAGGTGATACCAAGACTAAAAATTGTACTCTCAGAAAGCCCAAACTTAGATCCAGCTGCAAGTATAGACGAGGAATACATTCAGTATGAAGTGATTACCTGTGATTTCCGAACTGCATGAACATAGTTATATAAAGACCAACACCATACCTCCCTTATTTTTAAACTTATGGGCTTTTTCTAGCAGCATGTCTGGATTATGGCTACGTTTGGAAAGGAGCTGCCAGAAAACTGAGACTCCACAAAAGTGGAAAAAGATGCAGGAATCTGGTGACTGACTAAAAATAAGTTTAATGTTTCAGCAGTAATTATGATGTAGAGTAATCGGAGCTTCTGCGGCCGTCTTCCTAAAAATGTTTCCAGAGATTTTGCGATGTGCACAATCTAGCCCCGAAAAACCAAACGGACGAGTGCTTGCCAGGAAAGATGTAAAAGGATACAGTAAATCTAGATACTCTTGCACGTTTCCACTTAACTCTAGTGTTAAGTGGAAACGTGCAAGAGTATTCAAGAGCTGAAGAACCTGTTTCCAAACATGTTTCCAGACACCTTTTCTGTGAACAGGCTGGTTCTTCCCAGGAAATCGGAGCCTCAGTGTCACCTCAGACAGGCCTGAGGATATTTCATAAACTTGTGGAGTCCTAAGTTTGAAAAACTACAAGCCTCAACTTTCCTAAAGACCATGACAGAAATGCAATTATTGGTCCTGTGAGATGAGTGGCTTTCCATGAAATTAGTCAGAACTGCTGCAGTAAAGCCATAAGGAGCCCAACGGTGAGCCAAGAAAAAGGCCGTGCACACAGAGGTGCACACATGTGTACACAGCACTGTGACCTCGGCTGTGTTTATAGATCATAATAATTTAATCCAAACTATTGTCGGGCTGCTTACACACTAATTCAGGCATTGTACTTAATCTCTTTCTCTCTCACACGCACGCACGCGCACACACACACACACACACACACACACACACACACACACACACACACAGGGAGCTTTGAGCTGTGTTAATTTGCTGCCTCTGTGACAGAAAGGTCAAACAAGAGATTCATGCGAATTTTATAATTTATAGTCGCTCATAATGTTTCGGTACAGTTTGTTATCTGAGCTAACAGATAACACACAAAAACAGACACACACACACACACAAATGGAGCATATGCATCATAGGAGGATGTGACAGGCTGGCACAGGAAGTTGGCATGCCACAGGGGAGCGTTATTCCCAGGGTCATAAACTGAACAAAGCACCGTATTTAACTACAGCAGTCAAAATGAGTAAGCGCTATTACACAGTTTGTAATGACAGGGCTGGCTTCAGGGTCTGAGAGGGTATATTCATCAAAAAAAGCTGCACCACAGCACAAGAATCAAAATAAACATTAAAGTGTAGATGCAGTTCTCCACGAATTAATGGATTCTTGTACATGTAAATCTGCTTGATGTGTGTAGATGCATAAACTCTTAGAGTAGAAGCCGTAGCTGTGTGAGTGCACGGTGTGCCTCATCAGACACTGACCACACGTGTGTTTATGAAGGCATAAAGTGCACGAGCAGCGTGTATCCCTGTGAGTATTTGCATATTAATGATGTCTCTTTGTGTTGCACTCACTCTGCGTCTCTCTCCCCCTGCAGGGCTTGAGGAACAAGCCAAAGAAGACGGGACACGTTAAACCAGATCTCATCGATGTGGACTTGGTTAGAGGTGAGGGGGTAAAAAAAATGGGGGCTTTCTGCTTAAGGAAAATCCAATAGACCGACTGCAACATTTCCACATGTGCATAAAAGATACACATGTGAACATGAGACGGGCAGCATGGCCGTGCCAACCTCCCGTCGCTGTTAATGCCCGCTCTTTCTTTCTGCCTCGATCCATCCGTCTCATATTCATCACATTTTCAATTATTCATCAGAAGAGTCAGTTTAATCCCCCTTGGTTAGGGACATAATCAAGGCAGAAACGCAGGCAGGGAAAAGATAAACTGAGTCGGGGGGAGGGGGGAGGGATCTGGTGAGATAAAAAAGATAGATGAGGAGGGAGAGGGAGCCTAAAAAGGAAGAAGCGAAGATTAAAAGATTAGCTGAGCTCTAATGTGACTCCTGGATGTATTAACTGATGTGCTTTTCTGCTCACAGCAGAGTCATTTGCTTTAATTAGCTCTCATTAAACTTGAGAATGTGTGTGTGTGTTTGTTTCTGTTTTCTTATCCTCAGGGTCTGCGTTTGCCAAGGCCAAACCTGAGAGTCCATGGACGTCACTGACCCGGAAGGGCATCGTTCGAGTCGTCTTCTTCCCGTTTTTTTACAGATGGTGGATCCAAGTCACCTCCAGGGCCATTTTCCTCTTACTGCTGGCACTCTATCTGCTGCAAGGTTGGTGTGAGAGTGTGTTTCTTTTTTTCTTTTCTCACAACCCACAATCTTGGTGCTCTCAGTGGAGTGGAAATGCAACTCCTAAGTAAACTGTGGGACGAGTTGTTTGTTTAGTAAGATGTCAGGGTGAACACTCTCAACATCTGTAGTGGGTGTACAAATAAATAAATCCTGATTATTTGTTGAGTGAGTGACCTATTGCTTTGTCTTTATCTCCTGTCATATATTTGCTCTTTACATTTAGATTTGATCATATTAAACATGACCAAACTTTCAAAGAATGAGGTTAGTGTATGTACAATAATCCTGATTTTTATTTTTTTATTTTTTTATTTTTTTTTTATTCTTGGATATGCACAACATCAGAGGAGAAGTCTCCTTATATGGTCATCTTATGTATCAGTCGCACAGACTTAGACGACTCCCTGGCAATCTGCTGTTACTAGAGAAAATGTATTCTCCAATTGGTTTGCAAGTGGTTGCCAGCTGTCAGTCACAAAGGGTGCTGCACAAGAACCTCATGATTACTTTGGTCTAGCAGATTGTTCCGCTTTGATCGGTTCTGCGGCTCCTGATCTGCCGTGTTGCAACATTGATGTCGCAGCTGGGTTGAAGCCACGCGTGTATGATTGTATTGGTTTTTACTGCCATTTGAAAGAGATTCTGGGACAGAGGCTCAGAGATATGCAGATATAGAGAGGGAGAAGTTGCGATAGTTTGCAGAGCGTTTTTCCACAAGTCTCATGTTTTCAAAGTCTTTGCCTCTAGTTTTGTCTGAGTGGTGACACCTATGGTTCAGGAGAATAGGCACACACATTTCTACAGAGAAGCCCCAGCTCTCTGTTATTGAAAACCTTTGAAGGGTTGCCAATCAGAAGAAAGTGGTTTTAAAGTGGTAGGAGCTACAACAGTCTGGAGGATAAACCAAGGCCTCTTATAAGACGCAAATGTTCTGAACTGTGAATCATGCAAAGGTACTCCAGCAGACTCCCAGAATAAAAACATGGAGCTGACTATAAGGGTAATTTATTCCTCTTCTTTAGTCTTCAGTTTAAAACGAGGTTCACAAACTGCTTGAACAGCTGCCAAAGCGCTTGTAAAATAATGTTTTTCCTAAAATGCACAGACTTCTATAAGAAGCACCTCCAGGTTGCACCCACAGATGCACACGCTCACTCGCGCTCTCTGCACAAACACTTTCACGAGCACTGAACGGTATTTTCCACCACCTACATCACGTTGACCTTTTCTACCCTGAAGAAAACACTGTTGTTTTTCATCTCTCCCTCCACCCTTCCTGCCGACCTCGTCTACAGACCACATAAAACACCACACGCCTTCTTGCTGACACTACAATGAAAATAACTTGAAGTGTCAAGCTTTTTTTTTTTTTTTTTTTTTTTTAAATTGTTGAGCATACACTGGAGAAAAAAAAAGAAGAAACAAGCAGAGAAGCAACAAATAAAATAGTAACATGGAGGAATGGGATGGAGAGCAGTTGGCCAATCCAGGGGAAGATATTAAAACTCATCAGTTCTTTTTGCATGTTTGAGTTGGTGTGTTTTTCTGTTGCAAAACATTAACATTAGAGGAGCTTTTACTCACTTGAGTCACATTCAGACTTTTCTACTCATTTGTTAAACTTGTAGATTAAAACAAGCTGTATGTAATGTGTAGACCTGCAGTTTTGTCTTCAAGCTGCTACTGTTACTTTAATTTAATGTCTGTTTCTGCTCTAATGAATCCTGTTTGTTCATATTTCTCACAGTCGCTGCAGCATTCCTGTATGTGACCATCCCGCAGCCTCATGGGATACCGGCCACCGAGGTGTTTGAAGCCATCTTGCTCATGTTGCTGCTGGGCACCGTCCACTGTCAGATTGTCTCCACCAGGACCCCGAAACCTGCCTCCAGCAGTGGGGGGAAGAGACGCAGGTGAGGAAGGGAGAAGGGCTGAGAAGTATTGCTGAGTGAAAGCTTTTAGGAAGACTAGATGGGGAGGAGGTGAAGGCATCACATGAGATAAAGCCCTTCAGGGACAAAAGAGAGAGTCAGGAAGAGATAAAGAGGAAGATGTGAAATAACAAAGGCAGTATTTAGTTGATATACAAACCACGAGATACCAAAAGAGTGATGGAAAGAAAAATGAATGAAAACCTCTTTTGTTGCTGGGGTGTATCTGACCTCAGTTAATGTAAAGCGTAAAACACTCAAATCTGTACTAAAACACACCCTGGATGAATGTGCTGTCACTTCTTAAAGATGAAATGAGCTCTGTGTGTGTGTGAGAAAGTAGAGTAGTTTGCTTATTGCTGCTGTGTTTTGTAGTGTTTAGATTTGCAGTCTGTGAGTTTCCCTTTGTGTTTTGTTTTTTGTTTTGTTTTTTTGGTTCAAGGCTTTTTGGTGTGTGGCTGCTTTTCTGGCTCACAGTAACGTAAAGACAATTTTCAAACTCCTGGGAAGAAAATTGGACCATGCCACTGTTTTGGAACGGTTTTCTGGGGATACAGAAATAGTGTGCCTCAATACTGAATCAATCTTTGTACTTCTTGTGATTTTCAGGCGAAAGAAAACAATCACATTTGATCAAAGAGGAGTTTGTTGTGACCTTTCTCTCTTTTCTTTATCCTACCTTTGGAGACATGTCGTCATATCAATTGACAGCAGCAAAATATTTAAATTAACTTTTTTTTTTTTTTTTTTAACCCAGTGATCATCATAATGAACTCTTTGCTTTTAAATTTTAAGAAGCTCTGTCCTGCACCTCTCCTGTGTGTCCTATATTAAAATAATGATAATCAAGTTCTTGATAATAATTTTTTATGTTAATGTCCTGCAAAAATAAACACAGAATTTCAGTTTATCACATTCACAACCCAAAGAACACCAGTGAAACTGGAAGCATCCTAAATCCCTATTTTATCATTTTTTTGTTTTGATGCTATTATAGTTAAATTTTAGGTTGTATTATTTCATGAATCTACTTTTGCAGAGTAACAGCCTAGATGATGATTTTGGGAGAATTTGCCTTTGATCTGTTTCAGCCTGTGTGTCCAGCAGGTGCCGGCTGAGTCACAGCACCTTTTTTGAGTTTAGCTTCCTGTGTTAGTTGAACCGTATCATCAGTGTTACGATGAAGGTGCAGCCAGACTCCCGGTGGACACACGGCTGTGGTGTCAGGAGTCTCCAGGTCCGCTCTAAGTGTCTCTCCACTTTTTTCCAAACCGAAGGAAGTTGAGGAAGGCATCTCAGATGGAGGTGCATAGGGAAGGCGACGGGTCTAGCACTACCGATAACACACAGGAGGGGGCGCCACACTCCCACTCAGCCAGCACCACATACAGCCTGGGCGCTTTCTTCCAAGATTTCTGGCATGATATCTGTAAAGCTGGGTGTGTATTTTCATTTTCCATCTTCCTACAATGAGATGATGAACATAGGCAGGGCTGGGCTACAGTTTGAATCCATTAATTTGCAAAGAGATCTCTGAATTTCAAACGTTGGGTTTTTTGAAAACAAAAACCCAGCCTTGCCTCAGAGCCTAACCTGGGCTTCTTTAGCTGCAACATCATAACCTAACGTTTATTTAGGAAGGGATGGAGAACACCGTCCCCCTCATTGGTCAACTAAACAGGCAAGCTTGGTGCTGAAATGTAAAGTCAGTTCTGCAGTTTAACGCCTGCGTAAATTCTGCTTCCTGTAGTGCCAAATCTTTCCCTCATTAATGAGGTGCAGGTGGATTTTGCAGCTAAATTTTATGCCAGTAATTTGCTGATAAAGCTATGTTTAAAAGAAGCACTGGGGCAAGAGGCGTGCATGTCTGTGGTGAGTAAAGTCCTAACCCCCATGCTTCTACTTGAACAAGCTTTCAGCAGACCGCAACAGTGTGGAACCTTTTTGAGATCCAAGTAGCTCTTTATTTGGGAAATCCATCCACTGATTATCTGCCACACTCACTTTAGCTCCAAAACACTTTCTTCTATCTGATTCAGGCTCTTTTATTCCAAAAATAGTTTTAGAAAGTATCAGAAAGCAGTATCACCAATTGTACTACAGATAAAACACTGTATTTTAAAATGCAGGTATCTTACTCGATGTCGACTTAGCTGCCATTACAAGCGTTTATTTTGTGTGAATGTTCCACATTACTGTGTTGAATGCATCCTGTTGTGAGTTTGCTATTGCATGTCTAATTTTCTAACTGTAATTATTTACTAGTTTAAGATAATCACAGCCCTGCCACTTCTCTGCTTATCTAAATATGTCTGTTTCTGCACTTTCCCCCCCCCCCCCCATCGACCTCCGGTCTGGTTTTCTTTCTGTTCTTCCTCTCCTTTGCTTCCTACCAAAGGTCCAAGAAGTCCAAGCTTTCCATCGATAAATCCACAGAAACGGACAACGGCTACGTGTCGCTGGATGGCCGCGTGACCAATCGCAGTAGCGAGGAGGGGCTCCAGCTCCACGAGCAGCGATGCGATTTGTTAAATAGGGCTGACGAGGTGTGCTGGAACCCGCACACACAGCCTGCACACGGTCACGCTGCCCGCAACAATGGACTGCTGCTGGCCGGTGGTAATAAGGTAACCTATCAGTGTTCATTATTTCAATATTTTAACCCTAATATTGTCCTGGATTTGACTCTCATGTCATTTTGTTTTTAAGGAGCCGGCGTCAGATGAGGCTTCCAGTGAGGAGGACCCTGAAGCGTCCTACAGCACCCTCCGCAGGGGAGTGGAAAGAATGAACAGTGACTGTGCACTCCGAAATCGCAAGAATACGCACCACTATAAGAAACACTACACTGTGGAGGTTAGCATGGACACATTAACTCCTTCGCAGGAAGCTCATTCATTCATTTATACTGGACAAATTCAAACAAATGACAGTCATTTTCTCCTTTCTGTCAGGATGTCCCCAAGTCTGGTACCAGCTGCAGCTCCAGATGTTCAAGTCTGAGGACTCAGGATTCAGAGAGTACTCGACACGAGTCTGAGACCGAGGACCTGATGTGGGAGGACTTCCTGCACTGCACTGAGTGCCGATCGTCCTGCACGTCAGAGACAGGTGAGAGGAAGATGTAGAAATCATCTGCTGGGTGCTAAAGTCATTTAAACTCAGACGCATACCAGGGTTCATACGGGTGCTTGACATCCTTGAAAAATCTTGAGTTTTAATATTAACTTTAAGCTGTTAGATCCTCAGGCGGGCGTTTTCTGAGCTTTCTGACCAAAATAAATGGAGCATTTCTCTCCCACTACAAACTGTGTGTAAACAGTCTTGGTAACAAAATACAGCTAACACTTGTGAGATGTCATCAGAGGTGTAAATATTACTGCAGATGTTACTATGTCAAAGTTACTGTGACTCAAACATAGAAACATTTGATTTTTTTTATTTCCTTCACCTAATTTTTTAAAGTATTTTATAGCATAAAATATGCTTTGGTTCATATTTAAATCATATAACAAAATATGGATATTACCTGTGACACTACTCATGTCGGCACTTATATTTAGGAACCGATTAAACGTGATCTCCTCCATTTAGCCCCCATTTTTCTGGGCGTGGGTGTTTAACTAGTTAAAAACAAACAAACATCTGTCTCCTATTTTTGTGTCACACAGGAAAGAATCATCAATATCTGATGAAAAAACTTAATTTGGCCTTGCTGTGTATTATTGTGGCGTTTGGTGAAGTTTTCTTGTTTTGTGGGGTTGTTGGTTTTTTTTCAAGTGGAGAGGAATGTCTCTAACAAGTTGGTTTGTTTACATTTGCGCATCTTAAATTTTAAGAGAAATGTGTTTTTTGAGTTTGTACACTATATGCGTATATGGCAACCATTTCCTTTTTCAGTGTTTTTGTGTGGTGCATTTTTCTCTGTTTTAACAATAGGGGAACAAAGGACATTTAGGTCGACCTGAGATGATTTGTTTTAATTTTTACATGGTCTTACTGAGGCGATAGTTTTGGGATTTTTTTGGTAATGTGCTGGAAAAGCTTGAAAGTGCTTAAAGAGTGCTTGAAGTTGACTCTGAAAAATGCATATGAACCCTGGCATACCTTCCGATGACTGCATGTAAATAAGCACTATCGCTGCTCTTCCTCACAGAGGGAGAAGGAGGAGGAACGCCTGTGTGTCCGGCCAAGAAGGAATACAGAGACGACCCTTTCCATCAGGTCTGTAAATGCTCTCACACTTGGAGTTTGAGGATTTGTGGATTAAAGTACTTAAAACTTGAGTAACCAAACTTTTTCAATGACTGAGGGAGGTTATTCATACTCTATTGTATTTCACACGGGAATAGAGGAATCTTGCTACTCTGTCTGTTTGCTATTCTTTAGACCAAATCATTACAATATCACAATTAGAAGAAAACAGTGAGCCACGACGTGCATAACAGTTATGACAAATTCATGGGAGGAAACGTCACATATGTCACTAGGATGACTTGAAGTTTAACAGGAATTTTGGTCACCCTACTTTTACCTCCACTTTTAGCAGTAATAAAGCAGAGTAGTTTCACTAAATAGAGTAGAGAAGGTGAAGGTAGAAACAACTAGAGTCAATAATCCAAAACATCAGACGGTGCACAAAAGAGAAGACGATGGGTGGAGACGAGTGTCAGGGGTGATTTCTGACAAAAGGATGGCAGCAAGAGTGAAGGGGAAGGTTTACAAGGTGGTAGTGAGACCTGAGTACGATTATACAGGATTATATGAGAGAGATGCGAAGAGGAGAGAGAGTGGATATATTGGAGAAAGGATGTCGAATATGGAGCTGTCACACAGAAGGGATAGAGAAAGAGAAGCTTTGTGGACATAGTGGAAGAGGACATACAGAGGAGGATAATGGGGATGGGGTGGGATGATCTGAAGTAGTAGTAGTAGTTGCCGTGAGGAGAGGTGTCAGTATTTAATGGTGTTTGGTTTCCCTGCAGGGTCACCTTCCCTGGCTGCACAGCTCCAACCCAGGCCTGGAAAGGGTGAGCGCCATCGTGTGGGAGGGAAACGAGTGCAAGAAAGCAGACATGTCTGTCCTGGAGATCAGCGGCATGATTATGAACAGAGTGAGTGACGCTTTCCATACAAGCAAAAAACACTAACGAGGGCACCATACTCATGTAGTTTGTATGTTTTCACAGGTGAATCTTTACACTCCTGGAATCGGTTACCAGGTCTTTGGGAACCTAGTTTCAGTAGCGCTTGGGCTCACACCCTTTGCTTACAGGTAATCCATACTACACGTGTGGTCAGTATTTGAATAGTGATCCAACTGAAGTCTTTTGAACAGTGACAATCAGCTGTTATGAATGTTAAGAATGGTTTTGACCAGGACAAAAGTAAATATCCAGAACATATCTGTGAATAATTTTATTTGAGAACGCCAACTCGCCTACCTATGTGGTGGTTTCCACTAGGGCTGCTCGATTATGGCAAAAATGATAATCACGATTATTTTCACTGAAATTGAGATCTCGATTATTTGACGATATTTATTTAACAATAACAATGTATTGAAAATGACTTTAAAGATTGTCAAAAAATAATATAAAATAGTGTGCAAATACTGATAACAGTGCAAATGTTTGCAATATAAAAAATAAATGAAAAATGTAAACATCTATGTTTAGTGAACTTTGCAGTGTTGCTCTGTGGTGCAGCTACGACACTGTAGCAAAGTTTACACACTGTGTCTACTTGATCCACGTCTGACTCCGCGAACCCATAATGTTTCCACACCACTGAAGTTTTTTTTTTACCTCTCTTTTCAACCAACGGCAGTCACTCTCCTCTCCAAATAACTTCTACTTAGCTTTCTGAGCTTCCCTCGGGTCCTCTTAATTGTTGTGACGCGTGTTCGAAATGCAGAGAGGTGCGCTCGATTTGCCACACGGAGCAGCGCGAGAGTAAAGCACGAGGGAGGGGCTAATAATCGGCTTAGTCATTTTTAATGATCGTTGAAAGCCCAGATCGTAATCGTGATTAAAATTCGATTAATTGAGCAGCCCTAGTTTCCACAGCAGCATTGTTACTGGTAGGAATTCTAACCATGATTATGCAAAACTGTAATGTTTACTCGTCATAATAGCAGTTTTCATTTTTTTTAACTGTGTTTTTTGAAGTTAAAATTCAGTTTGAATGATCATGTTAAAGCCTGTGTGTTTAATATTGTTACATGTATCTGAAACAGTTTGGCAAGGTGTCATTTTTAAAAAAATATAGTAACTTAAGAATTTAAATGTGTGGATTTATTATTTTCCGACCTATATCCTTCTTTCCTATGCAGACTGGCTCAGTACCGTGACTTGGATCAGTTGACCACTCTCTCAGCCAATGAGCTTCTGTCTGTGGCGCTGGGGTGTGGGTCTGGTTCAGATGTCCTGGTAATCACCATGGTAACGCTCAGCTTCCTGGTGCGCGTTTGCCTTATCTGGCTCTTCTTCTTCCTGCTCAGCGTAGCAGAGAGGACATACAAACAGGTGCACAGATAAAAACTGTTGTCTGCTGATCGTTTGCAAGTCGGATAAACGGTCCCTGTACTTACAATCACGTCGATGTTTCAGAGACTTCTGTTTGCCAAACTTTTTGGTCACCTGACTTCGGCCCGCAGAGCGAGGAAGTCTGAGGTCCCACATTTTAGGCTGAAGAAAGTTCAGAACATCAAGATGTGGCTGTCGCTACGCTCCTACCTCAAGGTACAAAAGTAAAAGTCTTAAATGTACAACTGGAAAAACTTAAATGTTAAGTAAAGACACAAATGGAGAAACTGTTGCATTTGCAGAGACGGGGTCCTCAGCGTTCGGTGGATGTCATTGTATCGTCTGCTTTCCTGCTCACGTTGTCAGTCGTCTTCATCTGTTGTGCTCAGGTAACTTCTGAAGGTGTCAAATCAGCAAAATATACAAGTTTTTGTTTTAAGTTACAAAGTGGATAAATCATGGAGAGAAATGTTACAAAAAGTGTTGCTCTTGCCCTTTCAACTTTCTGCAGGTTTTTTCTTTTGTTTATGTTTTTTTAAATACTCAAGTCCCCTAAAATGAGAACCAGCCGATTCATTTATGTCCTCTGTGATGGACATTTGTTTTTGGTCTATATCCAGGGGTGCACATAAGTGGTCCACAGGTGTGCATTCGCTGTCAAAATAAAAGACGCGCACCAGATAAGAAGTTGCAACGTGCGTTTGCGTACATATAAAAGGCACTGTTTTTGTCAGCTAGAGTGGGATTTTCACGGCACATTCTGCACCACATCTCTGTGCGTTCATCATTTGTTTGCAGCCAGCTCACCTCCTGAAACCACTTTTCTGAGAATACGCACTTCTTTTGAGGTTTGGACTCCTTCTGACATTTCTTTGGAGGTGGAGGAACACCAAAGTAATTGCTTAAAGGAGCTCGCTTCTTCGACATCTTTAAGAGTTCTAAACAAATGTCTGTCCTCCTTCAGAAAATCGTATGTACGCAAACGCGCGTTGCAACTTCTTATCTGGTGCACGTCTTTTATTTTGACAGCGAATGCGCACCTGCAGACCACTTATGTGCACCCCTGTCTATCTTTTGACCAAGTCCTGATGTACTAAATAGAGAACATCGTGGGTTTTTCACTGATATCTCATGTGTTTGTATGGGCTCTTTTTGCTCCAAAGAGGCAGGAAATCACAAAAAGTTCAATGGGAAGATTCCTCTACACGGTTCTCAGAGTATATTAAATTGTCATTCTTCGGTTAGTTGTCTTTAATCTACTTTTTTTTTTAAAAACTCTAAACTACAGCTCATGGGTACTAATTATTTCAACACTTCAAGGGAAAAAAAATCCCTTCTAACTAGGAATTTATGCTTCAGCAGGACACCTGCACTGTAGCTACGTCGTAATCACAAACCCCCCTGCAGCTCTACAGCATAACCTGAAGCACACTTCCTGAGACTGAGACTATATGTCTCATCAAAGCAGCTTGCAACTACTATGCACCATCAATTCTTGCTATTCAAAGTGTAGAATCCTCTCGTCCATGGGAAGTCTGGACCCTCATGTGAACTTCCGGGGGAAAAAACAGCCTGCATAAGCCTAATCACACTATAGCTACCCACCAGGTAGCTCATCAGTATATATCATGTAGCCCAGTTTCACTAACCCACTAAACTTTGCTGCTATTTTACTTTTCACTGTTTGTTTGTTTTTTGGCACTGAAAGAATTAGTGTTTTAACTTTCAGTGGCGCCGCCATGCTCGTTTGCACTTAGGAACTGAAGGAGTGTTTGACATCATCAGCTCTGTTTATAAAAGTGATCAAGCAGATAGCACTGCAGGGTAATCCGGCTGTGCCCGTTATAGTCACTTTAAAGATGTTGTAATCAAAAAGATTTTATCTTTACCTGAAAAGCTGTGAGGCCTCAAGATGTTACATAACAGCTTTTTCCACATTAGCCAGTAAAACAAGTTTTTATTGGCTGCAGAGCCTAAACCTGCACATGATGCAGACGAGTCTTACATGTGTTGCACAGTTTCTGCCACCAGGGGTCAGTCATACAATTAGCAGAACAGTCAGCTCAAGTAAAACTGATCTGTAAAACTGATAAAGAGCAAATATGTGAATGCATCGACCTTCAGAATAATTATTTTGGGACATTTACAGTACTTGTGCTGTAAAAAAAAGGGAAAATGAGTTGAAAGACACTGCAGCTTGTTACAAATGTGGTGTTTCATATACATTAAAAAAAATGTAATTACAGTATCAGCAAGTCTGTTTTATTTTTGGTTTTAGAAACTGAACAGTGTGTTTATCTCTCTTCCTCCAGTTGCTCCATGTCCATGAAACGTTCCTGGATTGTCACTATAACTGGGAGCTGGTGATCTGGTGCTCCAGTCTGACTCTGTTCCTGCTCCGGTTCGTCACTCTGGGCTCGGAGACCAGCAAGAAGTATAGCAACACCTCCATCCTGCTCACTGAACAGGTACACACACACACACACACACACACACACAATATACAAGTATGATCAGTGTCGTGTCCAAACTCTGACCCTGATCCACTGCGTTTCTCACAGATTAACCTGTATCTGAAGATGGAGAAGAAGCCAAACAAGAAGGAGGAGCTGACACTGGTCAACAATGTTTTAAAACTGGCAACCAAACTACTCAAGGTACACACACTGTCTCAATATCCTTTCTTGTTGGTCATCTGGCACCAACTGCCCCTGCTTTTACAATCTGACTCTTTTTTTTTTTTCTTTTCCTTTTCTCCAGGAGTTGGATACTCCGTTCAGGTTGTACGGTTTGACGATGAACCCTCTGCTCTACAACATCACCCAGGTGGTCATCCTGTCTGCTGTGTCGGGAGTCATATCTGACCTGTTAGGATTTAACCTGAAGGTAATTTTATGCGTGAACGCTCTTTAGTCACATGTATCTGTTCACGTCTGTCCTGTGGTGGAAACCCCCCCCCCCCCCCCAAAAAAAACCTCTGTCCTTTGAGGAAGTAAAACAGTAAAGGTGCAAAACAGACAATGTGGACTGAAAATCCTTTTTTAGCACCAAAAATGAATTTTCAAGATTTGTTGGGTTAAAACACGTCATAATCTTGCAGTGTAAATCAAATCCCTGGAAGATGAGTTTGTGATGGAGAAGTACGTGTGCTGAATTCTGACCTATGAGGGAGCAGATGAGCACTCATTTAAAATCAAAGGCAGTCGTAGACAGGCTTTCTTTGCATTAGCTGGTTCAACAAAAACCTGAAATCCAGGCAGAGATGACGGGTGTCACAGCAGCGTTTCTGATTGAGGCAGCTCAGGACGAGCTGCTTGGCGTGTGATTTCACTCGTCTTCCTCACAAAAATGGATTAATTGCTGCCTACTTTAGAGATATTATCACGGAAACAGGTGACAGATATTCACAAAAGACAGGCTATAAAAATTCTAATTGTAAAAGCCAATGATGCTGCAAATAAGAGATCTGTGTTGTAGAAAATGTGAATTCATAACTTAATATTTGTTTTTTCAGTGGCTCTTAGTGCTGCCATTTGTCTGTCACATATTCTAGCATATTAGAGCTGATGGATTTAAACACTGGTGCATTCAGGACTGACCGTGTCTCTAAACCTAATGACAGATGTTGAAATCATGTAGTTTCTACCCAAATTAAAGCAAAATTACTCTTTTCTATTCTGTGTTATATATTAGCTGTGGTTGCAGATTACGATTAGGCATGAAAACATGTGCATGGCCAGCTGAATGCACGAAAAGTTCCTGTGATCATGCATTTTTGCATTTTTCACTGCTGTAACTTCACAGCCTCCTGTGATACTCGTGAGACACAGCTGATCCAGGTTTCTTTTGCAAAATGTTTTCCTTCAACAGAAAAGGTCCAGCTCAGTATTAGCAGGGCGTACAGTACTGTGCAAAAGTGTTTCGCCATGTTGGAAAAACACTTTAGCTGAATCTACAAAAATGATAAAGATAACACAGTTTGATATGAACCCAACTTGACAGAGAACAAAACAAAATGCTGTCAACATCCAAAGAAGAGCTTCGAATGTCCTTCGAGAAACATGGAGAACTATTCCTGGACACCGCTTAAAGAAATTAGAAGAAAGCTGCCTAAGAGAGTTCAGGTTGTGTTGAGGAATAAATGTGTGCAAATGTAGACTTTCAAGCTCATTAGAATTATAGAAACTCTGTTTTTTGCCTTTGCCTGTTTTCCGTATTTCCATGTATGTTTGCACATTTCAATAAACTGTTCCACCCATTTCCCCAGCAAACTATAAAAAATGAAGACTTTTGCACACTACTGTAAGTTACCGTGGTGATCGAGGCAGATTTAAATAAAATGGATTTACCTGGCTTCATACTATTGGGTACAGTTTCCAGTATTTAGCAGAGATATAAACGAAGTAGACCAAATGTCTAATAAGCTGACACCTAATCTGGCTCCTCCTGCAGCACTGTTGATCTTACCTTTGATACCTTTCCTGCGTCTTGTTGTTAAACTGTAGCTGCTCATTGGCTGAATTCTCCGATTCGAGTGTCTGACGTGTGTTCGTTTGTTCCCGTTCACAGCTGTGGAAGATCAAATCATGACAGTGGACTGAGAAACGGCGTCAACACTTCACTCTCACTGACTGGCTGAACGCTCGTCCGACTGGCCCGACCCACCGAGAGACCGAGCCTCAGCCTCGACATATCAGAGTGCTTTGACCTTCAACGTTTCCACTTTGTGCAATTCACAGACTATTTATTTACCCATTCAGTGTTTATACCTAGGCTTTATTTGAATTCTAGTTTCTTTCATGTTTTTGTGTTTTGTGACACAAAGTTCGGTTTTTACCTGTCAACAAAAGTGTTATGAGTGTTTCCCCTAGGTTACCGCTTTGGAGGGGAGACTTCTCGCTTGTTTGTTTTTTCCTCCCCCCTGCTCTAAAGCAAATCTCCCCTGTCGTTTTAGACGGATCAAGACTTGTTGGGATGCTTTTTGCATTTACACACATGAAGTTGGCTTCAACAGGAGTAACGTTATCTTCACTTCACAAACAAAAACACAGTAGTGTGCTTTTTTTTCCCTCTCGCCCCCCCTGAGTTGTTGGTAGGGGGAACGCTGTGTGAACATAAATTATTATTAAGTGATGGTTGAGGTTCTCAGCTCGATCTGCAGCTTTTCATTTTAACTCATTTGCAGGCAAAAATATTTTATTGTATTTTTTCCCTTTTTTTTTTTTTTTGCTTAAACTGAATGTTATTTATATGTTGAGTTTCAAAACAAAACAGATTTTAAAAAAGCAAACGTTAGTCCAGTGGTTTTATTCAAACAAACTGAGTTCGTCAAACATTTTTTAATTTTATTACAAACAAATACTGAAGGTGTAACATGTTCTTTAAGATAGATAAATGCTCCACACGGACACCTTTAGATCAAGCTGCTAACTGGTTTGGTTAAAAACATTGCTGGTGTCTTGCACCTGTTCACACTCAGGCCACATGCAAATATCTCTTAAGGGAAGTTAACAGTTCCATTCTCCAGGTATTTAAAAGCAAAACAAAACTAGAGAGCAGATGACATTTACCAAAACCAAAAGGGAGAAAAGCGACACGGCCGCAGACGTGTGAACAGAAAGAAGACTGAACATGTCTACAGTTATTCTTCACTATTAGACGGCGTGACCTGAAGCAAGACCTTTCAATTTTTGCTCCAGTTTAATATTACGAGCCCCATCAGTGGTTTCAGGAGCATTTCCAGCAATACGCGAGTAGATGGTAACACTTCCCTCAGAGAGCTGACACAGCATCTACTGTGTCCATGAAATTTGCAGGTAAACTGGTTTCAAACGGCTCGACGGTGTCACCCGTCAGCTTTCTTTGTTCAGAACACACGCAAAGCCACGTGTGCTTTATTTCCCAAAGGGCCACATGAGAAACACTGTCGTGGAGGGCTGCACCAATAAGCTGAACTCAAGTCTGCTCAGTATTTTCTCTCTTTAAGCTGCAACTGATAAGAGTAGATGTTACAATTAGGCAATAAAAATGTGAACTGGGGATAGTAGGCCAACATTTTATTGTTGTTTGATTTCAACATTCCCCAAAACTGAAAATAAGTCTAAAGTTATACAAAGTGCTACTGCTACTTTGCTGGTAGTTTAATGGAGCTTTTCAGTTCTTGTTTCTTGTTCAGTGAGAGAGATCCAGTCGGTTTTGGGCCTAAACAAGTGCATTAAAGTCAGATTCAGTATCTGATATTTATTTTAACACTTTGCCCAGACTGAGCCACCTGGCAGCTGTGTGGTAGCTATGTCACCATCTTCAGTCTCACGCTCCTCTGAAAGTAGAACAAACCATTTTAGTTGCAACATCAACAAAAAATAACTGACAGAAATACCACTTTCAGGTCTGGGTTCATTTCAGTCATTTAATGTATTTCTCTTTATGATTAGTCTTGTAATAGCGATTCAAACATACCAAATGACCACACAGCTTTACCTCGGACTTAAGTTCATATTTAGACAATGATAAACAGCCACATCTCATAAAACATAATTTTATTACCACTGTATTTAGTTGCACACACATGAGTAAAAAAAATTTTAATTATCATGGGCCACCAATGGTCAGATAATGCCCACATCTGCTCTAATGTATCTTCAACCCGCTAACGTGTCGATTAACAACAGCCAGTATCAATTCATCTCTAAGTTGAGGAAAGCTTACCTTGGGCCCCACCACTAGCTGCTTCCTGTGTGGATGCCCTTTAAATACACAGATGACTGGACCGACAAAGATTTTTGGTAAATCTCAAACTGAAGTTTTAATGTTAAAATGTGAACTGATAACTGCAACTTCTCTGGATACGTCATATAACAGCATAAAAATAGGTTGCCAAAATGTAATGTGTCCAACAGCTCGTTAAGCAGCGCACCTGCATAGCAGATGGTTTCATTATCGACTCCCAGTCCCAGATCAAACAGTTTCAGCTGTCCTAGCATGAAGAAGACAATCCCCAAAAAGCAAAATGTTGGATAAATGAAACGGAAACTCGTACTGGAGATCTCTGCCTCTCCCTTCACTCCACCAGGTCAAATCTCAATTAGAAGTTCATTCAAATAATAAAACTGAACCCTAAATAAAGGCAATCACAATCAACTCAGATATTTTATAAACTGACAGGACTTCACATAAAATGCTGTTGAACGCTCGGAGCTCCTTTAGACGTTGGTGAAGTCTTTCTTGTGTGTGAACAAAGACATGCACTTTAAAAACACGTTCTCAATGGAAGAAAAGTTACTTTGTATCAACAATATTTTTTACATCACTCTGTGTGATACAGTTTGTGTGTGTCTGGTGTTATAGCGAATGCTAGTTCAGCGTGTGTACTGATGATTTGTGTGAATTAAATCCGAAACGGTACGTGAAGTAATGATGCCCACGGAAAAGAAACAAATGGTTGCCTCGGTTCACTGGAACAAGCTTCATTCATAAAAATGCGAGCATAATCATCTTCAGTGTGTTTGAGGAGGAAGACCAAAGTGCTTTTAATTTAACTGTATTTGTTTGTCTCTTCTGGTTAAAGAATGTATTTATAGCGTTCTGGTTTTAAGAATATTTCCTTTTTGTTCTTTCATCATTTATTTGTACAGGATGTTTGTTCCTCACCTCTTTAGAAAAGGCATGCTCGACTGTTTTTGTTTTTTAGCAACGAGACTTTTGAATCACGTATATGAGAGTGAATCTGAGGAAAGGACTGTGTTATGATGCTGTTTTCCAAAAGTCTAAATATTTACTGTTTTTTCTTGTGAACTGGTCTTTCAATAAGATCTGTTTTTATATGAATAATTAAAAAAAAATGGATGTTAAATCCTTTATTCTTTTGTTAACTGTTTGTGTTATCCTTTTCCTTCAGTTGTTTAAATATTTAGTTGCACTTGATCAACTGCTTCTTACAGCAAAAATATCTAATCAAACAGATCAGTCATCTCTGAATGTTTCCAGACTCTTAAAGAAATTACAAGGAAAAAAAACTGCCTAAGAGTTCAGGCAGTGTTGAAGAATAAAGGTGCTCATACCAAATATTCACCTTCAAGCTTGTCAATTCCATTTTTGCCTTAATGTTGCCATGTATGTGTGCACATTTCAAGAAATCACAGAAATCACAGAAAACTGCAGGTTTTCTGAGCAAGCTGGATAGCATAGTGGTACGACTACACGCCTCTGGAGACGGTGTCTCAAGTTCAATTCCCACATGCTGGCATCTCTATCCAGTAAGGTGTCAGCAAAGCCTGCATCAGGTGATAGGACGTTGTTGAATGCCACTAGACAAGGAACCCCAGAGCAGAGGGTTACATGAGCAGTTACTTTGTATTGACATGTATGGAATCTTTCATACCCAACACCCAAGTGTGGGTAGAAGAAGGATTGTAAATCATCTACAACCTAATATTTTAAAACTTGGAACTCAGCTGCAGCTTAAGTAAAGTGTTAACTAACACAGAAAACAAGGAGATTATGTGATGCAATCTCAGTGTTGTGTATATAATAACACTTCCAAAACAAAGTGACTGCTTCAAAAACCTTTTTATTAGAACAATACAGCAGATATAAAGGTCTATTGCAATCAAACACCACCAGAGCGAACTGTGTGCTTCAGACAGTATGCCCTCCCCGAGAGAAATAATTTAATATAAACTAGAGAAAAGAAAAAGAAACAGAAAAAAAATGGAGATGAAAACAAAAAATTCTTCTTGCGATGCAAAGACGATCGATCAACTTTCATTTTACTTGCACACCTAAAAAGTTTACACATCCCCAGAAACACAAGCTCAGAAGTGTTTTATTGTGCAAGTTGTAAGATTTTGGTATAAACTTGAAAGTTCATCTCGTGTTAATTAATCATGAGCCCTTTAAGTCGGAACGTTTGGAGGGAGGAACGTTTTGGCCCTCGCCAAACGAAACGAAACAACGAAGCAAACGAAAGAAAAGAAACACGTAAAATTAAAGCTTGAAATGCAATAACAGCAGTGAACAAATGAAAATGCAATCCAAAAAAAAGAAAAGAAAGAAAATTGTTTTAATTTTAGTTTTAAATATTTGTGGTCTGTGGACATGAATCTCATCAAGAATCATGTAGGAGGAGCAGAAACTAATGATTCCAGTTTATCTAATTCTGGGGCCGTGTTTACAAAAATATTGTGAAAAGTATCATTTATGCGTTTCAATAAATCATTTAAGGAAATATTAGAAAAAATAAACATATAGTGGTGGAGCAAAAATAAGCTTTAGGTTGAATTCAATCAGAGAAAGAAGATGCTACATATTTAGATAACTCATAAATATATAATCATAGTTTTTGATGTTAAGACGAAATCTGTGTTGCTCGCCGTTTGTAAGGTTTTCACGCCTGTAAGTGACTCCCGTGTCGCCACTGGAGACGGCGTACTATGTTTTGATAGGATTTGGATGTTGTGCCAATAAATTTTCTCTAAAACCTCCCCCACCTCGTGTCCTTACACAAAAAAAAGTTACTTGAAGCGCCTCCCACCGAACACTGGAACAAGTGTAGAATTGACACCTCTCCCCCTCGGCTCTAATTGGTTTACCATCTATCATATTTATTCTTGCAATCATTTTTTGTCATTTTTTAAATATATATTTCTTACAAATCTATAACCCAAAGTTTAGAAATCTTATTTACATGGAAAAGTTGTTATTTTTGTTTGGTTTTTGTTGTTTTTTAAATTTTAAAAGTGACTATTAACCCTTTTGTCCGCATTTGCAAAGCTTCACAATGAGAGAAAGAATCAATTTTGCACTCAATTCTTTTCCCCCCCCCCATACTTTCATTTGTTTGCATCCTCTAAAGAGGCAACTTGGAAAACAGCATTCAGCAAAAAAGAAAAAAAAGTAGTAAAAAAAAAAAACAAAACAAAAAAAAAATGTTTGGTTTTTTTTCCTTTTTAAAGCATGAATCACGCTTCTGCTGGAAACCAAACCATTAATCCAAGAAGAGAACGTAGGGAGGTTTGAATGTCTGGTATCCTCCCGGACAAAAGGATTACTTCCTGGAAAGAGTCTCAGAAACTGCTTTTATAAAACACGCTGTCACAGAAGTGGTTTTATAGTCAAAGCAAACGGAGCCAGAGGAAATGGGGACAGACAGGCAGACAGAGTTGGATTTAATCGCGTCCTACGAGAAGGACAAGCCACTTCGGTCTTCAGTTTGGGGGTGAAGTGAGTGTGTATGTGTCTGTTCGTGTATATCTGTGGATGTAAGAACCAGTGCCTGACACAGTTTTCACTGTGTCAGTAAATGATGAAAGGGTCAGTGTATGTTTGTATGTGTGTTAGAGATTGCCATCCTCAGTGCAGCCTCCTCCTGCCGTGAAGCGAAACTCCTGCAGGTTGGAGACGCCGTGGAAGTGAACGAAAGCCCCGGCGACCACCAAGATGTGGAACAACTGATGGGAGTGAAACTGCGGAGGGAACAGCAGGACATAAGAATCACGGTGAAGAGTTTCTAATCCAAGCATGTTTCCTTACCGGCGACAGACACTCACCCAGATGTCACACTTGCCGGGGAAGAACCTCTCGGGGATTCGGGCGGCGTACAGACAGGCTCCGGTGATGTAGAGCGTGGCCATGAGGAACAGCCAGCCCATCTGGCCAATGGTGGTCGCCTTGATCAGACCCTCACTGATGACAAAGTGCAGGGTGGGAACCACGCCACTCAGACCAAGGCCCACAAACACGCCTGAACAAAGAATGGACACAAAGTGAATACACGAGTGAGCAGATATAGCAAGGGCCGCTTTAAGAACATCGACTGTCAACCAACTTAAACCTGTAATAACAGATTTTTTGACTCATGGATTATTAGATTAGACAACCAAGCAAGTAACACCAATCTTAATTTTTTTACTGAAAAGATTTTAACCGGTGTTGAGTTTGATCTCTATGGGTAATCCAGCTTCCTTAGCTACAACAGCTGCCATAGACTCCAGCTGCCCCTTATTTTAAATTAAAATGCTTTTATATATTTTTAAATATTTTTACACCAAATCAATCAGGGTTACGTTGAGGCAAAACTTAGTGCCACACCTTAGCAGCGAAATATGCAGTTTATGGACCAAATATGGTGTCCTCTATTGTAAATAACAGGCCTGAAGCCACATGACCACAAACCCAACCCATCCTCACTTATCCCAATCTACCTGCTCTGACTCCTCTGTACTGCGGAGTGGCAAAGAAGTCGCACTGTGATACGGTGATGGCAGCCAGTCCTAGTACACAGACCACTATCAGGTAGATGAAGCAGGGCTGAGGGGAGCAGTAGAAGGAATAATACAACCAGGGGACGAAGGAGCCCATGATCAGGAAGGCGATCCCACTGTAGTCCAACCTGGAGACACAACAACATCGTGAGCTTACTGCTGAAGAAAAGACGTCCCCAATACAGCATGAAGACCGAGACATTTCTTACTTGGAGAAGACTCTGGACACGCCCTCAGAGTGGCAGTAGACTGTGTGGAAGAGCCAGGAGAATGAAAGGCAGAGGATGGCTCCCAGGAAAAACATCCCGATCACCACCTTCTCTTGGACCGGAGCCACAAAAGACATGTTGGGTCTGAACATGTACATCAGGCCCAGACAGAGGAAAAACAAACAGCCTGCAGAGAGATGAGATGACAGGGTAAGATGGATATCAGTGATATTAAAATGAAAAAGTATCAGGACTCACAATTTCTCCACTACAATGACGCCGAGGTGCACACTCTCACACGCCACAAGGTGGCAGCAGAGAGAAGAACAAAACTTGTTTATAGAGGTGTAGAAGGAAGGATAAATAAAGAGTTTTAAAAATCTGGGATCAACTACAACTCTTCCACTCAAGCAGAAAAATAACACACTGGATTTCCTGGACCCATCTACTGACGGCAGTCGCTTGGCTTTCGACACACACGTTTTTATGCAACGTAACAAGTTAGCAGGTTTGCACAAGGTTCTCTGTTACCTAATGAAGTCTGGATAAATATGCAGATTAGCTGAAGAATAAAATAAGGAGTGGAGTAATACATTTCAGAAATACACACAGGAAAAAACAATCCCACTCCTGTTATTTCCAGCCGTTAACCCTAATCCTGTTCTCGTGGTGTGTGTGCGTGTGTGCATGTGTGCGTGTGTGCTCCAGTACATCTGCCATCTCATCATGCCTCAACATTTTTGCAGAGACAATTTAAGATTAGGATAAAAAGGTTAAAATGAAGAATACAGAAAGTTAAAGATGCACAAAAGTATTGAGTTTTAGAAAACTCTCTCAGTGTGTGCGCGTGTGTGTGTGTGTGTGTGTCTTACCTAGCAGGTGTGTCCAGATGTTTCCCGTCTCTGTGTGGATTCTAAAGATGCTCTTGAAGCAGGCGCGAAACGAAGGCATGGGAGGCCTGTGGCCGTGAAGCAGGAAGTCGTTGTCCTTCAGCCAATCGGGGAGTACATCGTGAGGAATGACGCGCCACCGACCCTCCCACATCTGATTGGTTAATAAGGGAAAAAGAGGAAACATCTACATCATGATCTGGTATGAATGGAAAACTGCTGCAGTTTACTGGACTGGAGTGCAGATCAGGAGTGTCAAATGACAACTATTATGTAAATAAATATACTGACTCCACCAATTTACATACAGCTATTTTTAGCTACAGGACACTCGTCCAGGCTGTGCTGTTTCAAAAGCACACACTCTAATTCTTATAGTCGCGTGATTATTTTTATTTCGACACAGTGACGCGTCTTTACATCACAGTGTCATAACTGTTTGCATCTGTATGTATCAAGAACCACATCTGAAGAGCTTCCTGCGGCGTAACAGTGCTGGCCTTTTTTAGCTTTATGCTCTTAAACTGCACTAAATTACTGAACTCTTTTTTTTAACTCTCCGTCTTTTGAAACACATTCTGTATAAGCGATAAAAATAAAAAAAACTAAGCAAACACAGAACTCTACCGTAGCTGTTTTTATGGGTTTATTGCTGTCGTTTACTATGTGGCTTTATTGAGTGTTGTTATAAAACCTCCTCAGTAAAGCAAACATACCCCAAGGGAGGAGTACCTAATTTAGTGGGCGGTGGAATTAAAAGGTGGAGCGCTCCCCAACAATCTTTTCAGATAAGTTAAGACGAAGGTCTGAAGTGTGTTTGTGAGTGTGGGGGGGTTGGGTTGTTTTTTTTTGTTTTGTTTTTTGCACCTTGTGTACAAACTCCTCCATCCTCTCCATGGCGTGGTGTGCTTGCAGGAGTGGAGTCATTCCCATGAAGCCTTCATCACCGTTCCTCTCATCCTCCTCCTCCTCCTCCGTTTCCTCCTCTTTTCTTCCTCTGTCATCCTCTTCGCTTACCCTTTTCTTGTCGTCGCACTCTGGGACGCTCTGCAAAGAAACACACACACACACACACACACACACACACACACTTAGTCGAAGAGGACCAGCTGTTTTCTGACACCTTTACCATGAACCTGCTCTGGCTGCATGCTACCCAGTTCAAACATGTGGGAGCTATCATCGATCTAAGCTTGTGCAATCCTCCTCTCACATGCAAATTACATTCAACATGAGTGACAAGACTCATCATAGATCCTTTCTTAAACCTACTGCTGACCAGTGACTGGAAGAGCACACACTGTACAATGTGATCATACACTGAGGATATTTAAGACCACTTTCATCTGAAGCTAACTGTAGCAAATTAGAGTGTTTGTTTTTTGTTTTTTTACCAGTGAACAGCTTTTTAATTAAATATTTTAAGTTTCTTATTTTCTAAAAGTTGTAACTTGTTCAAATCTTATATACATGAGTGGCTTCATGTGCAACACTTCAGTCAATGTCAAACTCATAACTGTGTTTAAATGTGCTATGTTTAAAAAAAAAAAAAAAAACTATTTTTTTTATATAGCACCTTTTGTGCAAGTATTGCAGTTCAAGGTATATAATTATTAATATATAATAAAATATTGTAGTGGTAAGTAAAAATCCAGATGAATAAACCAGCAATAAAAGCTAATATTAGTTCAAACAAAGTAAATAAAAACAGGGTTTCGACACTTCCAGCTGCTGTCAGACTCAAACAGCTGAAAGCCTCCTTGCAGATTTGTGCCCGTGCAGCTGAGGCGCCGCGCTGATTCATATGCTGTCAGCACGCGAGACAAGTCTACTGAAGCAAGATGATGAAGTGTTTAAAAATAAGCCAAAATGTAAAATAAACTGACCTCCCTTTAATCTACTTCACTATTCAAACCAGGAAACATAACAACTTATTTACATTCATAAATTTACAACTCGAGAATTTAGCTCCATCGTTTTTCTTTTCGTTCTACCTTTAACGCTGTTACTGACAACTCCTCAGACAGTCCGTGCAAAGCTTTTAAACTGTCCCATATCCCAGCATGTGGTGCACAAAAACTATAAGAGAATACGCGCATGTAAAAATACACATTTTATCATCCCTATCTGACTGCATACACAAACAAATCAGATTAACAAAACTGTAAAAGGAAGAAAATTAAAGCTATTGTGTAAAGAAAACAAAGCCATTTTATTATTAAATCGCTGCAGTCCCCGTTTGTCTGAGCTATCATTTATAAATAGAGGCTTAAACAGACAGTGTGAATTCAATCCAACACAATAGCTGTCACCGCTGGGTAGTCTGTGGCAGAATTAATATGGCTAGCGCTTTGTGATAAATACACAGTCATTCATCATTACTGACACGCAAACAAACAGTCGCACACAGTTAAGCGCTCGCCGACACACCGATGATGTGTGCGGTTTCAGGTGGGAAAGCTGATAAGTATTAAGGCCACACATGCATCAAAACACATACACTGATGATTATTGTTATTTTTTTATTCCTCTTAACCCTCCGGCTATCCTGGGCCCTTTTTGTGCCACTTTCATGTTTTAAATGCATGCCATTTCCACTGTGTTCAGTGGAATATAACCAAATTTGCCAAAGGATAGTTTTTTTCTGTCAATTTTAATATTTCAGTGTGAATTTCTTAACAAGCCACAGATTTATTTATGTTTAATAGGAGATGATTAGAAATGGCATCCCTCTTGTTCTTTTTAATACTCCAGAGGAGCAGGAAAAGGCCAAGTGAGGAAATTAGGGGAAAAGTGGCAAGACAGAGAGGGACACGAGAACAAGTGGGTTGCAGAAAGAGGGAGAATGAGAGTCCTGTTTTATATATAATGCATGACTAACCCCGTTTTTAAAGACCCACCAGCAAAATACACTGCAACAGCAAGGTCTCTGCTCGTGCACGTGTGCCTACTGACCATGACATGCCGTTTAGGAACTGAAAGTGAACGTCTCCGAAGTTTATTTTTCCTTGAATCTGTGTGCACACAGTGTTTAACCACACATGAGAACAAATCAGAGGCCGCAAAAATGCAAGGAAGGGACAAAAGCTTCCATCACACTTGAGGGCAATATTTTCATGAATCTGCTGTTTCACCTAACGTTGATTCTCGGTGTACTTATGTGCAAAGGACCTAGTGCACTATGTCAGCAGAGGGTATCTGGGTGACTGCCAAACAATCACGTGTGCCCTCTGGTCTTTGCATCTCTCATGGATAACCTCTCATGTGTGTCCATGCATGCAAGTAATACAGGTGTGGCCTTAACTTCAGGTGCTGCCAGTCTGGTTGTGGATTGTGAGATTCTTGAGTAACTCTGTGTGTGCACACGTGTCTGTGCACAGCAGGAACAACAGCATGTCCTCTAAGGTCAGGATTATGCTCGGTTGCAGATGCACAGACGGACGAGTAGCTGTTCTTGCGATATTATATCCTCGTCGGCTTTTGAGACACGTGTGGTGCTCTTCGCTGATGTAGAAAGTGTATGACACATAAGCAGCACAGCATCTACTGCAGTTATCAATACAACTACTGTCATCTCACGACCAGACTAAAATCCCCGATTAGTTTTGGATGCAAAGCGCACAGTTTATTTATAATTTATCCTAGCAACAAGCTACTCGCCTAACCTGTCTTGCTGTAATTTGAATCCATGTGAATATCAGAATAAAATTATGCTAACATCATGTGAAAACAAGACTGAATCTTGTGACTGAGTTTTATCAACAAAACTTCACCAAACAATCTATATGTACGACAACGCTGAAGCCCTGAAGTAACGCCTGCACATAACACCGTGGGACATAATCTGTTAGTGTGTTTGTCAGAAAAATAGTGATTTAGTACAATTGACCTCATTTTTAACACTTTTTTTTTTTTAAATAAACCTTGGGTTACTATCTTGCCCAAGGATATTCTGCATACAGACTGGAGCAGCCAGAGATCAAACCACGAACCTTCCGATTAGTAGACAACCTGCTCTCCTGCTCTGAGCTACAGTATGCTAGCTTAGTAAACTTTTTTCCCCCTACACAAAAGGTTTGATTACAAATAATAAATGACTGAAAAGGCCGTTTCTGTTACCTGGTGTGAAGCTGACATTTTGGAGGCTGTTTTCACACGACCGTAGAGATGTTGTTATTAAAATCTGCAAAAACAGCTGTTAAATCCTGCCAGAGTGCTTTCCTGCTCTGATCGTGAGAAGCGGGTTTAATATGGGTATTCTGTAGCTGGTAGTTAGCAGCTTTCGTCTTTCTCTGCCACGTAAAAGCTGATGAAAGAGGCTGATTGCAAAGAGGAAGCTATGGGTGTCTGCGCATATTCTCAGGAAGAAAAATACAGAGAAACTGAAAATGACCGACTGCCAGTGATGCAGGCACAGAAACTTTTTTTTGCTTTTCTTGTGAAACATCAGTTCATTTGAAATCAGCCACAGTGCTGAGGTTTAGCAGCAGGCGACGCAAATAGCCGAGCTGCCAGCTGCTCAGCTGAAGCTGCTGTAATCAGACCTAAAAACTGAGAGGACAGGAGGAGGTCTGTCACAGCGAAGCAGGACAATTTTCCTGGAACTCTGGGCTACCCCTCACACACTTGTGCTTACATTCAGAGATAAACACGCCTGTGAAAAAGCCTGAACATGTGACTCAGCTGCATGGTTGTCAACAAGGTATTATGGCAGAGGTTACAGAGTCAGATTTCGCTCTGTATAGGAGAGAGTGCATGTCTACTGATATGATCCCATCTATCCAAAAACCATTCATTCTTATCTCGGTGAGGTCACCATGCACCAGCTCATCGTGTATGAGTAACAACGCAGTCCGGAGGTCAGCGAGGCCCAGATCGTTGCTCGTCTGGCACAGTCACGTGTATTTTGTGTAAACGTGTCACAGTTGGTGTCATGTATAAGCTGAACACTTCTCCTCTCCATTTTTTGGGGGGTGGAAAACAAATTCCCGAAGGACAGTTGGGAGCCTCTTCCCAAACACTGAATTAAAAAGAATTGATAGCATGTTCAACTTGCAGCCCAAAGCTGAAACGGACTTATTCATATGGCTCATTCTTCCTGCCCAACAGTCCAAAACTCAAAGATTAGCCGGAAACAGCAAACACAGTGTTCACATTTGCAAAGCTAAGCCTGGTACATGTGTTTACTGAAAATAGAAATACCACAAATATACATTTTTTTAAATTTTTTTTTTTTTATCTCATATTGTAGCAAAATGCATCTGTGTCTGACACACAAGGTAAATAACCTTATCAGTGCAGTGCAGGCACGCTGACTTTCACCAGCTTTGTTAAGTGATGGGATGTTTTAATGCCTTAAGTCAGTGGTTCCCAAACTTTTTTTGCTAGGCCCCCCTTTGTTTTATAAGAAAAATGTTCGCGCCCCACCCCCCTTCTGATGCGTGCATGCAAACACATCCTCCAGCCACACACACCCATATTTTGCTCCATTGCGGTTTCTTTCACACCTCAAACATTTAGTAAACAATTAAGCAAATACAAGTAATCTGCAATAAATTACAGGTAGTAATAAAATACTCTACTAACTCTTTTACGCTACGTCCGCACCTACACGGGCATTTTTGAAAACGCAGCTGTTTCGTCCACACGTAAACGGCGTTTTGAATCACCGAAAACTGAGATTTTTTAAAACTCCTTTTTTCCGTTTACGCGTGGACGAGGAATACAGAGTTGGTCACGCAACGTCAAAGGTATGTGCCTTTTTTCACGTCATGCTGTGCGCCACGTTATTGTTTACATGAGATGAATTGCAGAATGGCAGATAGTCAGATTAACAGTATTTTGTCTCTACCTTCAGTTTTTAAATGCTTGCAGATACACACGCAGTTACTGTCCCTCCATTTAGAAAGGCAGAGGCGTCACGGTGTGATTATTTTACTGTAGTTGTTTTTTTCCTGTGTAATAATATTCAACATTGCTATCAATACATTTTTCAAAAAATGCCTCTCTGTGCAAAATGGGTTTGACAACATAAACAGCTGTGGGATACTGTTTGTCGTGACTTGGAGAGCCCAGCGCTGCTCCCGACACAGGGAAAATCAATTATGCAGGCGAGACCTACCTTGGCACTTGTGCAGGTGAAACCAAAGGGAAGATATGCTTCACCATATTTTCTAGTCTTTGGCTTAGAATGAAGTTGGTTTGGCGAGCCCCACACTTTGGGAAGTTCTGCCTTAAGCCATTTTAATTATTCTTTTTTTAACGTGGCAGTAGTTTAAGAGTGAAATAAAAAGGTTATATATTCTGTTGTGATTTCAATTTATCAGTCTGTTATAATATGGCATGATTAAAGTGGGAGTGGTTGTTCATTTTGGATGTGTTACATTTTTTAAAGACTAAACAAAGAGATGAAGGGATTGCACAGTTATTTATTGCAAGAACGTTTGTGAAAATGAATCAAAATGTGCTGTATCTGGGATCTCTTAAGATACTGAATAAAACCTAAAAAAAGAAAGAAAGAAAAATGAATGTCAGAGCATGACAGCAGAAAGACTCGCAACACTTTTCCTCTGAGCATGAGCTAAAAAGTTGGTCTTGGATGATATATAGACACAAGAAGAGGAAATCCCTCAAGGTATCGGTCTGCTCAAGATTAAATGAGGCACTTTTTCTCAAAAGTCCCAAAACAGCAATATTGCCCAATGCCACACACACACACACACACACACACACACACACACAAAAAGAAACATATATCCAGCTCCCCTCAGGCTCATTAACTACCCTATATGTATACCTGGCTAATGACTTTCTCCTGACTAATGATGGCGCACATGCACTTACACACACCTACATACACATACTGTGTTTGTAATGAATGATTAGCTTCTCTAGCTTGGTCAGGGGTGAGCAAAAGAGGTTCAACATCCTCCAGTGAACTTTAAACTACATGGTCCAACTCTGAGGACCAATGACACAAGAGTTGGAACTTGAACTGGTGTTGGAGGGAAGTGCTCACACTTATACACGCTAACCCTTGCACAGCACAACAGACATGTGACTCACACATGTACAGCTGCTCTCTTGGGGCAGTAAGGGTAAACACACACACACACACACACACACACACACACACACACCTCCAGTGGTCACAAGACAAACTGTTTGTGCAAATGAACGCAAGTAGGCATGAATTTGCAAGTCCAGCAACAAAGTCCTAGATTTTTATCAAGCTGTTCACAGTTAAAGACCTTGAAGCAAGTTTTTTTCCTTCCTTGCTTCACTGGATAAAGAATGGAAGCTCTGAAAGCCTTACCAAGCTGGGATATTTTTAAAAGCAGGGGATTTTATTTGCCTTCTTGCTGATATTTTCACAAACAATGCTGGTGGGTTACTTCAAAATAGAAAACCCTCACTGGCCACTTTGTTCAAATACTCAATCAGCCAATCAAATGGCAGCAACTTAAGGCATTTAGGGAAACATTTAGGGAAACTTCGAAATTACATTGTTGGCATTTCAGAAACTGCTGATCAACTGGGATTTATTATCTCTAAGCTTTACAGAAATGGTCTAAAATAGATAAAAACATCCAGTGAACTGAAGTTTCTGTGACAAAATGCCTTATTGATGTCAGAGGTCAGAGAAAAATGGCTACAACCAAAGTATGCAGAAGAAAAGATTCACATCATGGATGTGCAGCCACTGTGATGCTTTCGTGTCAACATGGACCAAAATCTCTGAGCAATGTTTCCAGCATCTGGTTGAATCTGTGTAACAAAGAGTTAAAGTGGATCTGAAGGAAAAAGGAGGCCCAACCTGGCACCGGCAAGGTATAACCAATATACTAACTGGTGACTGTAAGTGCTAATTTGTTCCCCACAATGTTTGAGGGTTTAATGAATAATGACTAAGAAGGATGCTAGAATTACTTAATGACTGTGATTGTGGATGACAGGTACAAGAAAAGGAAGTAAAAAGTGATGTTACATTAACCTGAGATGGATAAAAGTTTAATAAAATAAAAATAAAAAAAAAACACCCTGACGAAGTGAGGATGTTTGAAGACGTCATTCGTCTGTTGGCATTTTCCTTTTACGTTGTTGTGTGTACGTGACTGAAAACAAATTCCTTAGCTGTGTCTCATTCAGCGCTGTGTGTACTACATGTGTTATGAGAGTTTGTCATTATTTGTTATCTTAGGATAAACAGCTTTTTTTTAAAAAAACAAACAAAAAAAACAAAACAGAGGACATAATGTTGACTGAGTTTATTGGGTTCTGCGGATATTTTTGTTCCTATGTGGGATATTTTCTTATTCCTACTCAAATTATTTTCCATTATCTCCATTATGAAAAACTTTAAACTGGACTGGACTCATGTAACAGATATTACCACCTTAAATTCTTCAACATCTTAATTACTTTCAGTAAATTAAATGACCTGTAAAAAGACCCATAATTTGACTTTAATGATGTTGTGTTTTTAGCCCTTACAGGCATCTTTCATGACAATCTCTAACTTTTATGCTATTTCTAAAACAGTTATGAGCACCAAATTCCCTATAACACATAGTTCATGCAAAGATAGCAGGCTGATGACTTTGGGATGTGAAACTATTGTTTCAAAATTCGTCTCTGCAACAGAGGGGTGTGACCAGGAAAGCACTCAAATGCCAGAATCCCACAGGGACAAGTTCAAAACTATCAGAAAAACAGACACGTGTACATTTTTCTGAACAGGAGATCATCTCCCTACCATAAAATCAAATGTAAATCAAACATATGAAATATATAGGTCACACTGACAAAGAAAAAAAAAAAAGTTCCAGTTTCACGGAAAACAGGAAGTGTAATACCACCCCCAAAACCAAACCGCACAAGCACAAACAACACATCTGAGAGAAGCTAACACCTGAGCAAAACACTTAAAAATTCAAATGTGGCCTGTGGGGTGTTAACACAGCGTGTCCCTGCTGACTGGGGCAGGGAGCCCCGATGCTGTCTCAGGTGTCTGTGTTCTGTTACAGCGGGTAAAAAGGCCAAACACAAGCAGACACACAAATACTATTGTGTTTCAGCTCAGTGTCCCACTGCTGATCGTCTTTCACAGCGAACAATAGAACAGCAGCTCCGACTGTATACACACACACGTTCAGTCTGAAAAAGGACAAATGGTGCCTCTGAGGGTGAGTGTCTGGCACATTTGTGTGATAGGTTACCTTCATATGGTGCTAAACACACTGATTTTTGGTAACATTTGCTTTCCTTCCACGAAGACAACTCTATATAGTACTAACAGGCTTATTTCAGGAGCTGTGAGTTTTGGCCTTATTCACTATCCACATTGCTTGAGATTTTAGAGAGGAACCAAAAGTGAACATCAGGCAGTCCCTGAGGCAACCTCATCAAAATGCACTGCTAATTACTACACCCCAGAATGACTCATCATTGAGTCTGAGCAGCCTAGAAGGTGGTGAGGGTGTCAATAATAAGTTGAGGTTGGAAAAGCTGAGGAGGAGGTTCGTGATGAAAACGTGCAAAATTTAATTCTCCAGCAACTCTTTCTAAGCTGCTCAGGTATAGCAGCAGACTGCATTTGAAGTTTTATACGCACAGCTTTGTCAAACTGCTAATGGCATAGATTGTGCTTTTTGTACTGGATATGCTTTATGTAAAATACTTCACAACTTTTCTGTCTCCAGGAAACTTCCCACTGAGAAGAGTGTTAATGTGTTACTTCAACTCATGTTTTATGTACTGTGCTTTATTTGTTTTATTTTTAATGGTTTAATGTTAAATGATTAAAGGATAATTCCCTAACAAAAGCTCACTCGCAGAACTAACAACAAAGTAGGTCCAAAATGTTCCTAAACAGTTATTGGCATTTCTAACTTTATAATGCTCATTAATAAAGAAAAGCCTCGCAGCCTTTTTATGTTAAATTAAATATGCCGTTCAATAAACTCCAAAGGACACAAACTGAGGCCAGACTATGACCAAGTGATTAACCCTCAGTGCCAATTACTGTTTTTAATCGATGTGTGTGGTGTGTGTGCTTCAAATCTACTTTGTATTTATGTACACAAGAGCCCCCAGCGAGTTTGCACTTTGCTAATAAACTGATATAAAATATAAAAGAAAATTGACATTCATTTCTTTAATTAAACTTAAAAAAAATCCTCCAGCTCATGTTTTTTTATTTTATTATTAGGTCAACAGACTGGTCAGCATCAGTTACACTATATTATACTTTCCTGTTAACAACACCTGTTTATTTATGAACTTGAGGGTGTGTGTTTTGGTGGGATACTTTTACAGTGTAACCAGCTGACCCACATCACGCCTCACTGCTCTGAACCAACCACAGCAAATTGTGTGTGTGTGCGTGTCATACTTACCCCACTGTGCGAGGGGCACTCTGCGGTGCTGAGGTGACTGGTTGAAGAACCTGAGGTGGGCAAGTCTGCTTTCTCCCGTGGACTCATGGGACCTGTAGGCGTAGACTCTGTGGTGTGTTGTGCTATGAGATTTGAAGTTCTATGTCGCAACACAAATGTTGGGCCCTCGGCCCCACTCTTCTCTCCTCCGTCCAGCTTGAAGTGCTGGACTGGCCTCCAACGAAGACTGAGGTGAACTCAGAGGGCAGCGGACAGACTCGCAGATGTTGATGAAATCTGGTTGGTGAGATGGGTGACCAACCAGGAATCCACTGAGAAGGCGGGCAGGACTGCCACTTGACTTGAAGGAGACTACATTTTTTGAGGAAGACAAAGAAACAAACAGGAAAAACCAAAGTTATTTGTTTATTCTCAAATTTAAATACATAGTCATAACATGTGATCAAAACAAATCTACTTCACAACTGTTAAAATGTCCAGGATCTTTCAAAAGAAACAATTTTTTTCTAAGTGGGGTTTCATTTATTCAAACATAAAATACATTTTGGTGTATTAGAAGGCCAGAAATAACAGCAAAATATATGAACTTGTGCTACAAAGAGTACCACAGATTCTTTGGCAAACTAAATCTGGACCAATGATTATGTGACAAACTCCAAAGGACCATTTTAAGCAGAAAAAACCCTGAAACCACAAGTTTATAACATTAACCTAATACAATCATTCACAATAACAGTCTCCAAGTAACTGAAAAACAGAATGCAATAAGAAACAAAATATATATTATAAAATAAATACATGATCCTGCACACACCCGTAACAGCCAGTGCATTAGTGAGGCTTCGTGTTTGGTTTTTGGCTTGGCCGCCCAGACTAAAAATAAATTTAGTGGCAGCATGGCCTGAAAAGGTCACACGTTTGTGTTCTCCTGACACACAAAGTGTCCTGCAGAAATATCACCACAGCCAAACAGCTACCATTGATTACTGCATTCTCTGTCACTTCAAAAAAAGTTGCTCATGGCATCGAGGCCTTAAACTACTGCACCTACAAACACTCAAAGCCAGCTAGGCGCTGCCAAATTGCTGTCATGTTGAGTTGCTTAGCGACAAGAAGTGTCAAGGACAGAGACAAGTGTTTCACACACACACAGGAAAAAGACACGGAGGTTCAGAACTTACAATCAATTTCCTTTATCGTTCACAAAATACGTCACTATTTCTCAGAACAGTTCTTCGTTGGATTTTACAGGCAAATATAAACGTCGTTTAAGTTAGATAAACAGTGTGGGCAGCATGGTTGAACAATTCAATCGCAATGCAAAGAGACATTCATAATGTAGCTAATGAACAAAATTCATAAGGTAGCCTCACAATATCAACAGCAGTACAGCATGCTCATATTTGTATGTTTATACTGTCTGCAGCATGTTTTTAAACATTCACTGAACCTTTAATGCTCTGTACATAATGAGAAATACACCTACACACACATATCGGCATACTGTTTATTCACTGTGCCTCTCCAGCACACACACATTTGCTCCCGAGAGGCCAAGTTGATGTGAGTACGCCCTCGAGCATTGGACCACTTCATTTAAACCATCTCTCTGTGCTACCAAACAAGCATTAGGGGATTCTGTACACTCAAGGGTAAAAGAGGAACACAAAGCATGTGCGTACAAACACGAACCACTTAACGTACCATTTGTATTAGGGTGATGCAAGTATGTATGTAAAGCAATTGTTACATACTCCCATAAGTGTGGCGGCGAAGGGTAAAAAGAAAGTAAACAAGAAAGGAAAAAACTATCCAAAGCTAAGAACAAAGAAAATCCTTAGAGCCGCAGGAAAAATGCTGAGTGTCAAACCCTGTGACATTGACCAGCACGCTCTATTATACGCAGAGAAGATGATGGCGACTATTTTAGCTGAACTGAGATGACTGGCCAGTGGGCAAGTTCCCAAATCGAAGCACTTCTACATCTAAAGACTGTCCAATCAATCTCTCCCCCTTTCCTTTCAGCTTCTCCCCAATCGACCATTTACGAAAATTACACTCTTTCCCACTCTAGTTGCACTGTTATTTTCCGTCATGATGAAAAGTTAGATTTCATGGAGGGTCCCTATTAACTAGAAAAAAAGGGGAATAAAGTATTCTTGAAGGGTATTTTGGCAGCTATAATAGTGGATTCCCAGGACAATAGTCTTGTGGTCTGATTGCTACACAGGCGCAAACAGCTCTCCAGATGATTCAAGTCGCAGACAAGTTTTGTTCTGTGTGGTTGTGACAAAAACAACAATATTATGAGAATAACCACAAAGTTATACATGTAAATAACACCAAAAAATAGATGTGAAAAAGCATTACAGTGTAACAAAATAGAAAATAGGAAGGAAAGGTCTTTAGCCTTATGCTGATCAAATACAATAATTATGAGGAAGTTTTGGTGCGTTTGTTTTTTGAGACTGGGATGTTTACATGATTGTAAGTCAAATATATTGTGATTTATGCTCAGAAAGTCTTTAATCTTTCCCCTGGTTAGTCAAATAACTTAAACAACTAGTAAATTACCCCTGACAAACACCACACATGCTATTAAAACAACTCGAAGTAAACATTATAAAACATGTGTCACGATATATGTCAGGTCAGAAACAAGCTGACTGGCTATATTGCACAAACTAATGTGAATTAAAATCACCGAGAATGATAAATATGAACTTGACCTTGACCACAGTTTGGGTGAAGTCCCACATTCCCATTAGGTGATCATTGTGTCCAAGTTCCACTGAAATCTGACAAATACTCTGGGAGGAGTAGAGATTCTTATGACCTGTGGACAGACAGACGATGGACGTCTGGCCACGGCATGAGCTCATCGGTCCTTCAGCCAGATGAGCTAATAGAAACAAAACTGAGATGTGCAAACCCACTCCAGAAACTAACTGAAACTGAACTGGAAAAAATAAAAAAAATCATAAAATGAAATAGAAAGAAGGAAGAAGGAAGAAGAAAGAAGAAAGAAGAAAGAAGAAAGAAGAAAGAAGAAAGAAGAAAGAAGAAAGAAGAAAGAAGAAAGAAGAAAGAAGAAAGAAGAAAGAAGAAAGAAGAAGAAGAAGAAGAAGAAGAAGAAGAAAAAAACAACAGAAAGCTTCAACTCTGTAAAGCAAAACAATAAATTTGCAGGTTTGAGAACAGACTCACTAAAAAGCTTTACAAAGTTGAGTCTTTTCACTTGTCTGTGTCCAGCTGCCTGGGAAGTCAAAGTCAAAACACAATGATTGGAACTACTTAAAGGGAAAGACACAAGCGCCACAGTTCTGACCCCATACTGAGATAAAAAGGCACGCTATCAGGGAACATGAGATAAAAAGAGAGAAAAAAAATTATCATTTTTAGACACCAAACCAAATGGGGCTTCCCAGGGTCTGAGCCAAAGCCCAAAGAGGTTTCATTTCTGAGAGACCAGCTGACACACAATGTCTGTCGACAGGATGTGAAATGACTCACCATCAAGATGCTTCATGCTGGGTAAATCTATGATCACAATTTTCTTGGCTCATAAAAGGCTTGTGAATGTCATGTACACGCTTATTGTTCCCTATTAACGTCCTGCTGTGACGTCCAATAATTTTCCACACTCATCACCTATGAAACAAACCAATAACACAGACAACTTTACCATCTGCTCTGTTCTTCTGCTAATTATAGCCACTCACTAAATGCCATCTACCTGACCCTGAGTGGTACTCGGGGAGAGACAGAGGGCTGGACAAAAAGGAGCCAGGTGGACGACCCGCTGGAACTAACTGGAATTAACTGACGCTCCCACTCAAAATCTCTCCTGGAGAGCCCCTGAGTAATGCTTCCCTTTACTGAAAATAAACTCCTCTAGTGCTTTTCAACTATGTCCTAAAAAGAATTGAAAAAAAAAATACAACAGCGCAAGCAATCCAGAATGCATGCTGTCAGCAATATTTTAAAATAGAAAGCAATCCATATTTTGAAATATTGGGTGCACCTCCTTTCATGTGCATGAGCTTAACCTTTATTGAAATTTTCTGGGGGACTGTTTAGTTTTCATTTTAGGAAGTTGCACAGTATTTTGCACCATATATGGAAAGAAAAACAAACAAACAAAAAAAAAAAAAAACACCTCACTAAACCTTAATATCAGTTTAAAAAAAAAAAAATCACTAAAAATGTATTGATATCACAACAACCTTGAGGTCACATTATTACACATTACTTTAATGATGGACACTATTGAGCTTTTAACATTGATGCTATTGATCCGACTCAAAGGTCAATATCCACAGTACAATGAGTGCATGTATCCACTTCATGCAGGCTGTGATAGCATGCTATGAGCACGCATGTTTAAAGATTACATTACTGATGTCACTCAGCTCCGGTCTTCAGTTTGAAAGAATGAAAACAAGTTTAAAAGTGCTTACCAGCCTTGAAAATGAAAGAAAACAAGTTGCGGTGAAAGGACGAGGTGCACATATTTTTGTTAAAACCACTACATCGAAGATGGAAAAAAAAAAAAAAAAAAAAAAAAAAACCTCCACAGCTCTGACTTACTGCTTAAGAGTGTTTATTTTTAGTATATCATCACCGAGCACATCTTATCTGCACCGCCTCCCGCTGCATGTTCTGTCTGATGTACTAAATCCAAAGGCACCAATTTAAAATCACTTTACAAAACAGCAGACAGAAGGCTGGTTGGTTTGCTTTTATCCAGAAGTAAAGTGTTCAGATTGTCACACAGAGTTCACTGTGCCATCCAAATCAGTATCTCTTGCTTCACATTGTGCAGTTTTCCAAGTCATTGCATTCGCTCACTAAACCCTCAAAATCAAAGGCACATGGACGACAAACACATATTTACTCTTCTCCATCTTATAGATAATATTTTAGAACAATAGCTGGATATTTTTGGCAATAAATATAAAGACTGATAAGACGTGTGTGTCAGGGGTATGAAGCCACAAGCAGTAGTCCGTCAGGAGTATAGAAGAGGCTTCAAAAACCCAAGAAATCAATCCAGGACACTAACAGCAAACTCGGATAAAAGTGGGGAAAGAAAGCCACCGAGGAAAGAAAGACAATAAGAACAACTGAAGGCTGAGCGGAAACATCAATGCGGATTGATTTGCTCTCGATTTCTTTATTCCTCCTGAAGGAAAACTAGGAGTGGTGAACATCTGGCAGCTGCAGAAAGTGGAAGTATAGCGGGGGAAAAAGCCAAAAAGCAGAATTACCCATTTCTGCTTCTTAAAACGTGCACTGACAACGATTTTAGGTCAACAGGACGATCGCTCATGATGGCTGTGACCATTTTTGCTCTAAATCACAGCTGCCACAATTATCATATGTAAAAATAAAGCTGGAAAATATTATAAAAATAATATCTCATCATGATAAATAGATACAAAACAGATCAAATGGCTCATGCTTAAAATTTCTGTTTTTTACTCCTATTTGGAGCTGTGCTGTTAAATTTCATTTAAACACATGAATCCAAATAGTTCTACTGAGGTTATATTAACCATGTCTTATATTTCCATCACGGAAAGATAGTTTCACAATAATGACCGTTATCATTTTATTGCCAAGCAATATGTACAAATGACCTGTAATAGAGGACATAGGTGTGGTGGGTGCCTTAATGTCTCTCCAGATAGCCGAGGGGAAAAAAATGTGAGGACCTTCATTATAGGTGAAAGCAGTGGACAGAAGCAGGTGAAAACCTCACTTCTGCAAAATAAAGCAGACAGAGAGAATAGAGAGATGCAAGAAATAAATGTGAGTGAAGGGCAGAAAGTATGACTCATTAAACTCATCCTTTGCAGCATCATCTGCTTGGCAGACAGGCAACTATGCCTGTGGACTGCATCAGTGTGTGGGTGTTTGTGTAATGACACACAGTTGTAGGTCATAGACTAGTGCAAATTAAACAGAGTTTGCTTTACTTTGATTTAGTGAAAAGCAAATGTAGGACAAAGGTCAGCATAGTACAAGTAGTGTTGCTCTTCCTGCTGCAGAAATAAAACAAAAAACAAAACTGTGTTCAAACATAGAGACGGATAACCGTTTCAAATTCCAGAGAGAGACCAGGAAAAGATGTCTTTTTTCCTGCTCCCCCTTTGGTGCAAAAATGTTCTCTTGTATTGACTGATTATGAGTTTATATATTATTATTGGTTCTGTTATTATTAAAATAATTTACAGATTCAACATTTGTGTGTCTGCGGTACTCTTGTGTTACTGGTACTTAGTAGTGCTTTACCTTGCAAATTTTGGGTGAGATAATACATATTCACTTAAGATGCTGTAAAAAATAAAAAAAATAAAAAAAATAAAAATAAATGTAACCAACTAAAATCTAAAAATCATGATAAACCAATATCTAACCACTGCCTGGGTTGGGTGTCAGTGGGTAACATACTGTAGGACGGAGGATAATAGCAGCAAAAGGTAAGCAGTCTAAAGGTTTTTCTACCAGTTGACATGACTGAAGAGCTCTAATGCATGACGCATCCTCCATTGGCCTCCTTCACTTTGGCTACGTTCACACTACAGGTCTTAATGCTCAATTCTGATTTTTTGATCAAATTTGATTTTTTTTGTCTGCTTGTTCACACTACAAATAAAATGTAACAGCAAACACGCTCTAGTGTGAACCCTCAAAGCGGCCTGTATGCACAAAAAAAGATGTCACACACAACGCGCTCTGTTTAGACCCAGACCAAACAATGTTTGACTGACGGCCCTTAATATAAAGACTTGTTTCGGACTTTACGTTTCCCAATTTTGCTTTAAGTTATAAAGTTATTTTGTTATTTACATATGGCCTAATAATTATCCTTATTGCTTTTTTAGAGAGGAGCAGTGCTTCAAAGAATAGTTGCAGATTTCTGTCAGAATCTGCAGATTATACAGTACAAATAAAATGTTCACGTTTCTCCAATGCTGTCTTCCCAAAAGTTTCACTAACATCTACGCTGGATGGCCAGGAAGCGTTCGCGATGCATTCTCAGGCGCTTCTCCGGCGCTGATAATTGGCGTCTGTCTTGTGTCAGTGATGTAAAAGACGGATTTAATGCGACATGACCATTCAAACAGCAGTCGCTTTCTAAAACATCATACGAAAGTGACCCAGATCGGATTTGTGCCAGTCACACTGTCAGACCATGATCGGATTGGGTCGCATAGGGTCAAAAAAGTCAGATTTGATGCGCTTTCGCCTGCAGTGTGAACGTAGCCTTTGTCACCGTGGTACAGCAGCTGTTGTGAATCTTTTATTGCACCTACTGTAACATAAGGTGTTTTCATCAAATCGATTAATATTATTTTACTTGTGTGTGTGTCTCTTGTGTGTGACTCACAGTGAAACTGAGAGGAAAAGGAGGAACCAGCTTGACTGGGAGGGACAGCAATACAATGGCTTGCAAAAACTAGAGCAAATAATTGTGGTAAATATATATATATTTTTTAACTTGGCAATCTTTAAGTCAAGCCTATGTCGAACATATTTTTGCACTGTTTTTCCTATTTACTATTCTTTTTCCTTCTAAGTTGAGATGGGATAATGTCTGAAGTCTGATTCTCAGAGTGTTCTGTAAAAGAAGACACTCAAACCTAGTTTAATGGTGTTGTATTGCAACCGGAAAACTTTAATAACTGCGTCCCTGCTTTATCTCTACAGGTACTGACTGTTAAGTTGTTAATGTTGTCAGAAGGAAGTACATGTTAAAGGAACAAAAGTCAAGCTGCTCGAGTCACTTTTTAGTCACCTTCTGGACTGCTACTTAATCAACATAACGCATTTTTTAACCAAAGCAATAACACACATTTAGCATAACACAGGCCCAAAGCAGGGATCATCGAAGTAAAATAATCTACCCAATGTTGCTTAATATCCAGCCTGGGCATGACAATCAATTTTTTCATGACCAAACAGGTTGCACAAGTTTGTCTGTCTTATGTCAAGCAGAACAGGTTTACACAGATCTGAATTTTCTCCCTTCTTGTAAATATACACATAATATAGAAGTTTTAACACAAAATAAAGGTGAAACAAATAAGTCCACTTATTGAGCATCTAAACTTGCTAAGTCTATATCAAAGTACATTAGCAGACTTTCTTAATGTAAAAATAGCCAATGAACAGAAAGTAGGTCGCAGTATGTTTACATAAGGACTGTTATTTAATACCGCCATTTAGATCTTCTATGTCAGCTTTTTTTATAAACAAAAAACAAAAAACCAACTGATTTAAATGGAGATTAAAACAGACACTGGCCTCTGATATGTGTAAGCTCTTTTTAAATTGACATAAATTTAAGAGCCACAAACTTGTTGCATAAGATAAAAACTGCGCAACAACACACTTTGTTCAGTGACATTTCAACAATGTCATAAACTTTACTACAGACCTGCTGTCATGTTTTGTCAGATTTTGGCCATCTCCTTTCACTATGCATATATTAGTACCAGTCAAAACAAACAAAAACAAAAAAATCTTTGCCTCGGAAAGGCAGGGAATTGTGAGATAACAGTGAATGCAGTTAGGTTTATGTGGGAGTATTTTAATTAGTGCAGGAATTTTCCATTGTTGGTGAAGACTCTTGTCTCATTAAACTGTCAATATCTTAAGCCCCTGACCTTGTTTATGCAGACACTGAGAAAAATGGTTTTGACGTCAATACCTTACATCTATTTTTTGCTTTCTGTGCACCTTTGGTTCTGTTCCTACAAAGCAATTATTCGTGTGCATTTATCAGCTATGTTTAAGAAAGTTAAACTTAGGTAAGGTCCTACGCAGTTTTACGCTGTCCTCAAAACTGCATTTACCTAATTGTGCTTTATAACATGTGCATGTTCCTACACGCATCGAACAAGCCACTCTTTGTATGTGTAGCTGCCTCGTAGTGATTTAAACCTGATGTTTAGAGACCACATGGCTGCCTTTACTGTTCTCGGGGACTATATGGCTCCCCTGAGACATCCTTTAAATTTAACAAACCTATACACACCCTCCTACACTCTTTATCCACACACCTAAAGTTAAGAGATTGGATAGAGTGAATAAGTGTTTGCTTTTACCTACTTGCAGCTTCACACGGGTGGGGTCAGCTTCTGGAGTAAATTAGCACACGTCAGACTACTTGACAGCCAGTTTAGCATGTTTTTCTACATCAAACACAATCCCAGTTTTAGAGCTTTTGTTCTAAAACAGTTGCTGAGCATGTCTCTACTGGTGACCTGATAAGTCCTGATGAAACAGTGACTTTCTGATGCTGGAGTCTTATGATGGAAAGCTAAACAAAGGCAACCAGTGTGATGTAATCTACACACACACACACACACTTTTGTTCTCAGCTTTGCAGCACACACACAGTACAGTTCCCCCCCATGCTTGACAGACATGGTTGTAGGTGAATATGCCGCGCCACAGTTTTTGCTCAAATAGTGACCTCCCCCCAAAAAGATATTATATATTAAAGATATTGTAAAATGACATTTACTGAGGACAGCATGTACAAAAACATTTTCACTAACCAATAATGCATTGACCTGATTACCAAAGGAGAACCCTGTGGTCAGACCAGTAAACACAGAGTTGTGCTATAAACTGGTGGGTCCAGGCACCAGACGCCATGCTGGTTTTATTGTAATACTCTTAATATCCTTCAAATGATGCAGTCTAAAGGGGAAATCTTCTCTATAGCTGAAGAGCTCATCACCTGTGATTTGTGTGGAAGTAATTCAATACGCTGAAAGGGTTTGGAGCACGTGCTCCAGATGGAGAAAATAACATGAAACAGCCACATGGTTCTGCCTGTTACTTTGAGTCGCAGACTGGTGATGAAGGCTAAAATATCGAACATGATACAGAAAAATCACTTAACAAACTGTCCTTGAAATTACATAAACATCTCAAGGCCCGAAGTAAACAATACTGAGACCACATCCTGAGCAAATTACTAGTGGAGGGAAAATATTAGAAGATGAAGCTTTTAGTCTCTAACTGGAACCAAAGAAAAAAGCCCATAACCCATCAACCACGTGACCACATCAAGGTCACTGTGCTGCTGGCTCTGCTGGAGAAACAGCACAACCAAATGTTTTCAGACACTAGGTGGTAATCTAAAAGTAGGTCAAATGAACAGAAATGAGACCTGAAAATGAAAGAGGGAACCTAAAGCCACTAAACACAAACTTGTTATTCTGTGTCATGTGGAGCAGACTGGATAAAACACAAGTTTACTTTTTGTTTTCTAAGGATTACAGTAAGATATTTTAATGGGGAGTCAAGCAATAAAGTTGACTGATTAGCTCAGGTTATGTTTTTTTGTAATTAAAAATCTTTTTCAGATTCTGCAACACGTGTTCTTTACACAAGGCATGTGCATGAAGATAACTAAAGGTTTTAAAAATAATAGTTAAACAGTTAAAATTACCACTGCTGATTTCTTTCAGACCACTTGCCATGTTATCCAATGAAATGTCAGAAAAACTTGTTTTTTGGGGGGTTTTGTGACTCACAGACAATACCACAAATACAGATATGAGAGACTAGAAGGAGTACACTTTTAGCACTGCTAATCAACTGATTCTTTGCTAATTTACTTTCTGTTGATCTACTAATCAATTAATTGTTTTGGTTATACACAATTGAACTTTACGACTGAAATTAGTTTTACTGCAAATCTAGTGACTCATCTGCTAGTCTTCAAAGTACAAACTCACACACATGCAGACACATTTTAACATAGTTTACACTGTTTAGAGTACAAGCTGGGAGTATTGTGTGTCTCTCCAGGCCTATTTAGGCAACAGCATTTGAACAAACCATTTTAAACAAAGGCCTGAGTTTTTTTGTTTTGTTTGGCACACAACAACACAAACAGAGACAAACACACACACACCCCTGTTGTGCATGAAAAAGAAAAAAAGGACTAAAGAGAAGGGAAATATAAGAGAAAGAGAGAGCAGCTACTCTGTGTTATGATCAATCAACTTAGCAATGACAGATCTCTACTATTCTTAGAAGCTATGTTTAGCTGCTCTCCTGCCTGGCACGCTGTCAAAGGCTGACTTCATTATACATTAAGTTCTCCAGAGAGTTGAACTTCCTGGAGAAATATGACGTATTGCTCAATAACCATGTCTAGCTGGTGTGGTACAAACATAACCTACGCAACAGATTCAGTTTTTCTATAACAACAAATCAATATCCTCCAACAAGAAATTACTACAAAAACTTATGGCGTGGTCCTGTGAGAACCCTGCTCTATGCACAACTTGACTTTTCTACAGGGCATGGACTTTATGTAAAACCCAATGCATGCATCTGCTTTGCATCCTTGTGTGGATTTTCAAATAGAAGACACATACAGGTACTTGAGAATTGAAGTAGGTAGTGTGGGTGTATGTAATTCTGTTTACAGGCAACGGTTTTAAGGTTCTTTCTGGTGCTGTTAAGGTCAACAAAAGCTAAACTTGAACTTGGAAATAATGACAGAGCAAAGTAAGGGCAGGGCCCTACTGGAAAGACAAGAATAAAAGAAATTCAAACATAAAGAAATGCATAAAATATCCAATTAAAAAAAAAAAGATGCTCCATGAAATATCCATAAGCTAATCTCAATTTAGGGCAGAGCTGGAAGTGTTTCTGTGCATATAAAGTTTGGATTCAGGACAAATGTGTTATAAGCTACCCCAGCCAATAAAAAATGTATGAGATGACTTCATGTTTTGTGGCAAACCGAACTGTTAAAATACTGAAATGGGATGGGCATTCATATAATATTCAGCTAAAAGGAAATATTAGGTAGCATAACAATCCAAAGAGTACATACACAAGGGTGGGAAATTAGTGAAAGAACACAACTAAGTGCCCTCATAGGGTGTTCAGCGGGAAAAAAAAAAAAAAAAAAAAAAAAGTGTCTTTGTGCTATTTCTACAAGTTTCCAGACAACTTCTAAAGGGATGTCCAGAAGATATTCTTCTATAGAGTGTGTTGTACAAGATGCAAAGTCCAAGATCTCCCACAGGTTTTATTGAGATTGAGATCTCCTGACTTACAGTTTGCTAATCAGGGTCAGCACCAGGACTGATGGATTGAGTGGGCAACAAACTTTAACACGGGGTACTGGTATGCTCAATTTTTTTTTGGAAGTTTTAAGTGAGATCATTCTTTAAAAACAATCTCACAAGCTGATGATGGGCTTTTTTAGTTCCAAAGAGGTATACATAAGGCATCATGGGCCAATGTGCTCCAAAATCAGCATTTACCTCATCTCTGATTGGTGCAAATGCTCTTAACTAATATTAACCCAATAATTAACACAGGCTTGGTTGTTACTACAATAACTTGTAGGCATTCAAGACTATTATTATCAAATATCATAATTTACTTACAGTTGTAAATGTACAGAAAATTTAGCTGAGGAAGTACAGTGACCATTTTGAACCGGCCTTCAGTGTTGTCTCCTGGTGATGAGTGTCATAATGTAACAATCATATTTCCATAAAGTTAAGTATTTTTAATGAATGTTAGCAGATAAGATGAATCAACTATTCCTCACACATGAAAGAAATGACTATAGCTTTCTGAAAAAAAAAAAGTTACAGGTCACACTGACTTACACAAAATCACCTCTTTTAGGATTGTTAACAGGAGCTCAGCTTACACCTTTTTTAAAAAAAAAAATTTAAAAAAATAGGAACACAATTTGTTTATGAAATAACATGAATGTTTTGAGCTAAAGAATCAGAAAAAAAAATATGATGCCATTTCCAGGCAGTTTATCAGATTTAACAAGTCATCAATGGAAAGAAGGAAGAAGGTGGAAAGCACAGTATGCATTTAAGATGAACAAAACTGACTCTACAAAAGACTGTCAAGTGATTAAATGAATCAGCCTAAACAGCAGCTTCCCGCTTCTTTTATTTTAGATGACAAGCTTCGAATACACTGAAGAGCCACTCAGAGTAAACTCACAGTACCCGGAGTCAACACAACACGGGAGCAAGCAAGACAAAGAAACCTAAAACTCTAGCTGCACTACGTTTTTGTTGACAGCGACAATTCGTTTACTTTTACTACAAGACATACACCAAGGGGCGTTTTTATTTGTATAACATTACGTTGACGAAAAAATATTTCTTACGTTTGACACGAGCTGTAATAAGAAGCAGACTGCTGCTCAGCGACAGGCAGCGATGATGGTTTGTTTACACCGAGCTAGCGGGCTGGCTAGTCCGCTAACAAGAGCTGACACCTCCGAAAGAACCCAGATAACTCTTTAAGAAAGCTTCTTTTTCTTTTGACAGCCTCCCAGAGCCACCTATCTACCTCCAAATATGCCAAATATGCTCTCACAAGAATAAAAATGACTTGGAAAAAGAAAGCAAAGCTGTGCTTTCTAGCTGGCTAGCAGACTATGCCGTTGTTTTGACAGCCCAGAATTAGCTGAATAGCAAAGCTGCTAGCTGGCAGGTTACATTCAGGGTGGCGCTAACGTTACGCCAGGAAAGTCCGACAAGAAATAAAACAGCTCTAAACAAGACAGAACAACAACAATAAGAATTAACAGAAACAAATGAGAATTGTAGTACTCACCTGCTCCGGATGACTTGGTCTGTCCGTAGTCTGGCTATAGATACTACAGCTGAGGGAGAGTTGTGGTGGGTACTCTGCTCTGCTCTCTCCACTATAAGCAGCTTCTCACAGTCTCTGGACTAGACTGGACCCAGAAACGACGGGAGGCAGGCATTCACTGAGTGACGCCGCTCGCATGAGCTTGCATGAGCCAATCACATCGCACTTTATGAAAACTCACCAATCAGAGACTATCAGGAACAGAAAGGTACATTCCATAAACGAAGAAGCGTTTTTGTAGTTTTTATTCATAGGCCGAGTTTATAATCGTAAATGATCAAGAATGAAATCACATTATAACCATATTCCGCACTTGAGACGAATATATGTTATAGTTAGATTTATATAATGTGAGCTAGGTATCTGTGCACTACAGTGTTCTTCAATGCCCTAAACCAGCAGTTCATCTTTGCCAAAACTTGTTTGGCAAGCAGCTGCTATGTGGAAATTGAGCAATCACCTGCCAAACCACATTAGCTAAACAATCCAGTGTTCGTGTATTTGGTCTGCAACTAATCATTAATTAAAATATTGATTAAGCTATCAAGTATTTTTGAGACATCATTTTGTTTATTTTATGAAAGTGTCAGTCTCTGATCTAAAACAAGTACTCAGAAGCTGTTTAAAGTCAGAGAGAGTCAATATGACTTAAGGGGAACAGATTTCTTTTTTTAAAAAAAAACAAGATAAGAACAAATATATATATAAAGCAGAGATGTGTTTCTGTTAGAGGAGTTAACCTGTGGAATAGTTATGACAGTGATTTAAAAAGGTGTAGTTCATTTTCCTTGTTTAAAAACATGTTTAAAAACAGAGAAATATATAAATCAAGAATGAAAAGAGCAAAAATAATAATACTGAAACTCTTGATGGTTTTGCTTTGATGTAGTTACTTATCTAAGGTGGAAAGTTTTTTTCTTTTCTTTTGTTTGTTTGTTTGTTTTTGCTTTGCTTTGCTTTATTCTTTGCTTCGAGCCCTGTGTACAGGAGCTGCATGCAAAAGATCTTTTGTTAAAACAATAAGCAAATGCTTCAGCCAATACCTTTTGATTAGCCTTGTCTCGTGCTTTCTTGCTTTGTGGTAATCTTTATTCTGTATTCACTGAGATATTTGAATGCTAATCAATAAATCAATAAACACATGTTTACATGCGAGTTTCTTTGGTTTGCTTTTGCAGATTATAGGACTTAAACAGTGTATTACTGATCACAGTTGCTAACTACAGGCAAATTGTTATGTTGATATACCAATAAACTATTCAGTTATTGGTTGTCTCTTCTGTTACACCAACTCTCTGCATCTCCAGCATCCATGAATCTTCTCTGTGCTCTTTTTCTTTCTTTTTTTGCCTGTAAGCTTCATATTCAACATCCTTTGTCCAGTATATCCACTATCCTCCTCTGCACATCTCCAAACCATCTAAGCCATGCCCCTCTAACTATGCCTCCAAAATGCTCAACCCAAGCTGTTCCTCTGGTATACTCTTTTCTAACCTTGTCCTTCCTGGTCACGTGCGATGAAAATTGAAATTGAACATTGAACTGCTTAAGCAAGTTCACAGTACCATTTCAATTCAGTTTAGTTCAGGTTTATTTAAATTGCGCTGAATCACAACAGCAGTCACCTCAAGGCGCTTTTTACGATTAGGTAAAGACCCCACAACAATCCAACAACCTCCTGAGAGCAAGCACTTCACAAAGCTAGCATTTAACAGGAAAAAACCTAAAGCAGAACCAGGCTCAGAGGTTCTGCTGGAACCACGTGTTTAACAACAGATATTGTCTTACTTTTAAGAAATAGTATTTGGAAGGAGTGACTTGACTCTGAAAACACTAAAATCTTATATCCACTGCTGCGCTGAAACAGATAATCTCTGTGGCAGGCAATGCATGATGACGTTACCTCAGAACTTTGACCTGATTATATCTGTGTTCTTCTGTTGCAATTGGGATATCTTATCACTAAAGTTTTATCTTCTTTGAATAAGTGCATTGGATTGACTCTATATAGATTACAAAGAGACAGATAAAACAAGGATGCTGCGTGTTACAAAAATAAGTACAGTTAAATAAAAAAAAATTGAGAAAAGAATTGGATTCATTTGCAAAACAAAGAAGTTGGTAATATTGACAGGATCTCATATAACTTGTAAATTATAATTTTATATATCTTTACCGAGGTTTTAGAACTTTTGCTGTTGATAAAAAATGTTTTCAAGCAAATCAGTTTATCTCAGCGACCATCACAGATTTCATATCTTTTCACAAAGGTTTCTTGTTTACTTTGCGGTGTAACTGATGTTTCTTCAAATGTCAAGGACTTAGAGCGCATGAGTACATAATGTGATTTTAACCTTGTGTACTGATACCAAAACTGATCATTTTTCTCTTTTTAAAAGCACATGACAAAGTGTGCTCAGTTTCTCTGCTGGGAAATACAGCAGACAAACTACACAATGGAATTAGTTTTCAGCGTCGCACTTTAAATGTTTACGTGCAAAAATAAAGCTTGGGAACTGACATTTTTCTTCCAAATGCTTGATTAGGAAATGATCTAAACATTTGCTTATAAAACACCTTTCCAGCTCCACAGCTCTCTAATGAACTCACAGTCGTGTGGTCATGCAGGTTTGCATAACCTTGATTACTGATTTAAAGCTTTTTTTTTTGTTGCTCTGTGTTATTTTGGAGTTTGTGGCCATTTGAATGATCTGTTGGTTCTGTAACAAGTGGAGAAACACAGAAGACTTGCCTGCTTTAGTCAGGAAGATGGTTTTATTTGGCTAAATAATGAAATCATAATGATTCACTACTACAGCTTCACTACTGGAACTTCAACATTATGCACTCCACACTGTATATAAATGCCACTTGTTCTGCACATATTCAACTCTGTATATTTTATATATTTTATTATTATTATTATTATTATTATTATTATTATTATTATTATTATTTTTTTTTTACTATTTAATTTGTAAAAATGTGTATACACACACACACACACACACACACACACACACACACACACACACACACACGTAGGAAAATATTTAGTATACACATCCAGAAATGCATATACTATTATATATTGTACATATATTTATTAGTTTCAGGTTGGCCATTCTTGTATTTTGCTCGTTTGTGTTGTTGTGTTTGCACATCTCTGTTGCTTGTGGGGCTCGCACACAAGAATTTCACTCGCATGTGCTGTGCCAGTGTGCCTGCACATGTGATGTGACAATAAAAGTGATTTGATTTGATTTTAAATGTTTCATGAACATTTGAGCATTTACAAGTCTAATCTGTGCACAGTAAACTTGATTGTGTAAAAGTAGAAAATTAAGAAATGCCGGGGAGAAACTGACTTGATTTCTCTCAAATAAGTCATTGTTTACCTCACATTATAAGTAACTTTCCATTAGTTATCAGTGCAGAATTTAATAGGCGTGCGTTACAGTGTTTCTTCAACTGTTGCTGGGATCCAGGTATCCACAACATGACACAACACACCTGTACACACCTAAACCAGATTCACACCTGTGTTTTCTTCTTTGCTAAGGTAAGTGTCACTCAGAGTCATTTTCTTTTGGATCACACTGCCAACTACGGTTAAAATGGTTAAAAATTATCTTGAAGAGAACAGCATATTAAAATTGCAAATTGGGTGACTGTTAGTGATAGAAAAGTTTATCTGTAATTAAGAATAAACTCATCTCCACAGGTTCAAATAAAGCAATAGAAAGTTTTATTTTACCAAGCTTCCCCCCCATGGTCACTTGCACGTGTCCTCGCAGGGTTTACAGAAGAATAGAACACCTGATGTAACACCCACCAAACCTGTTAAGGTTACTGCACCTCTCATTCTCTCCTTCACAGGCCAGGGCAAGTTTTAATTACTAACTAACGTAGCTTTCAGTTAAGCAAAGTTGCCAAGCCAGACAAGAAGACTATGCATTGCTAATTGTTTTGTTCCTTAGGTGTAGCTTGCTAGATCTGAATACTGAGTCTGTTTTGGCATAACACTTGAAAAGGCCCTGAATAATTAACAAGACTGGCTTAACTTGATGTTAGTATATTCTCGTGACGCCTGGTTGCTTTATGTTTGGCGTCACTCTTCATTAATAAACATGTTGGTTTCTTACATCTTTCCTCATTGTGCAGTGTTTTTTTTAACCTGAATAGGCATTTTGTGCAATTACAAACCATGCGATAAACGTCAATAAGGATGAAAGAAGTTGTTGCTGTATTGATGTGGGAACTGACCATACATGGTTTTTCCATATCTACAGAAGATTAGATGTTCTGGTTCATTGGGACTCAGTGATCCATTCTGCTGCGGCCAAATCTTACAGAAAGCATATGGTTGAATGAGCTTATGGATAAGTGTCTGAGCATCTTTGGTTAACTTGGTCTTTGAGCTACGAAAAAGACACAAACAGAGCAGCCGACTCAGAATCAGGCTTTTGAGTTACTGTGCGCATGTGTGTGTGTCTGAAAAAGTGGGGTTGTGTCTCTCCTTCAGTTCAGCTAATCCAGATCAGAGAGTTTGCATATAGATCTCTTTAACCACAACAGCTGCTGGATAATCTATAAACACCACGTGTGACATCCCCATGTGTAGTTTGCTTCTGGCATAATGTACAGCCTCAGTAAAATGATGAAAAGCAGCTTTTTGTTGATGCTAAATACAGTAACTAAAATAAAATGCAGTTGAATACCAATGACATTATAACACTTTATCACCGTGACTCACTATGGTTTGTACAAAGAACAACATGTTCTGCATAGTAAAACACATCAGATTTGTTGTAGTTCACAGCTATTTGCTGTTATTTTTTCTCCCATAATGGAGGATTTCAGCCTCTTAGGTTGCTTTTTGCTGGACATGGGACAAGCAACCAGAGCTTCCAACTCCTTCTCCAACATGTGGGGAGGACAGGTTGTACAGGAAATGAGCTCATTGCTCAATGTCAGAACACCTCTGAGAAAGGAAACAAATGTTATGATGTTATGATAAATTGTGTGAGTCATTGTCACAGTAATGTAGTCCAAGTGCATAAGGAAGAAAATATGCCGTTAAACTGGTTAGGCTAAACAACTAACAAGCTGGCAGTCAGACGCCAAGAGGTCTTCCTGGAGCCGGGTCTCATTAATGGTGTTCCTGACCGGTTTGCAAACATTTTCTGGTCATCTTTAAGTCAGACAGTTTGGCATCCATACTCTTCTGAACTATTTTTGTAAACATAACCAGTAATATTCTCACGGGATGAGAAGGCCTCATCAAAGAAAGGAAGAATTACTCACTGTTGGTTGTTTGTTTCAGAGAGCTCAACTTAGCAGCATCACAACAGCAGATGGCTGTCAGGTAAAAAGGATTAGACCAACCATCAGGTTACACTTTCACTCTTCTAATCTCCATTAAATGCACACATATGCCGATGTGCCACAACATTAAAACCACCTGCCTAAAACGGTGGGTTCGGATGTCCCCTTGTGTCCAGTGCTGAGATACTGAGAGCAGCCCTGCTTCTTCCTGTGGTCCCCTAAGGATTTTCCTTGTTTAATTACACACCAATGATTTTTTTATGTGATTAGGATCTGCAGAGCTTTGGTGCTGCCTCGTTTTGTAGTTTTGTCTGGCTGAAGAAGGCCAATTCTGCCATGGAGCTTGTTTTAATATTGTGGCTGATAGGTATGCATTTGTAGATACACAACCAACACGTGCACACTGAAATGATCATACTACCTAACCAGCAAGTGCAGATTGCCTACAAAAGTAGGTGAGGAGGATTACAGAGGGACAGCGCTGTAGGTCGGTCATGGTGCTCTGGTCAGTAGTCTAATCCAATTACTCGTGAGAAGCTAAAAGTAATGGGATTGCTAGTAAGGTCACCGTACAGACCTGCTTAACCGTGACTGTGCACTTGACATTCAGCTTTGGGCAAATTCTGCTGGGATATTTTACAGTTGCAGATACATGATGAAGCCATCCTGCTGGTTCCATAAAGAGGCTGTGGGAGAATCCAGCCTTGATGATTTAGATATAAAAGAGCAGAAGAAGAGTCCAGGACTGGACAAGCTGTTTGGCCATCTGATGGGATCAAAGGTCTCAAGGAGGCGTGAGAAAGTTAAGAAAACTGAATGATTAATAAGTGTAAGCTACTAATAAATCAGATCCTTAAGGTCATTTATGAATATACATCATATTTTATATTTTTATATTGGAAAAAACCAATACATCCACATAAAAACAATGGACGTGAGAACATTCATGTCTTTAGGCTACTGTAACACTGATATGATCAAGAAAGAGTAATTTAAGGTTCATTTAAATGTAAATGTGCAGATTAAGTCGAGATTAAATGTCTTGTTGTCCCTAATAAAGTTCTGCCTGTACCTGAGAAAACAGCCACCCCGATGACAAAGACGTGTCTGTGCTTATTATGTTGATGGGGAAGACAGGGCCTGGATAAAAACTTTCCTGGAAGAACTGCAGCAGACTTAAAACACAGAAAACCTCATTTTTCCAAAGAGTAGTTTATCAAAAGAATACACAGTAATGCTCATGTATAAAAACATAGAAAACAGGAGAATCAAAAACAATAATAAAATATACTTTCTGTTCTCATCTACTATTTGTTCTTTTTGTTAAAAGTAATAAACCTTAAGTCCTCTCTGTTTTTGCACGTTCATGAGTTTCCACGGCGCGCTCCATCCTCGCCTGCTCACTCTGTCCTCTTCGTGCCAACTGCATCTAACATCTGTATCACAACCGAGCCAATAGAAACAGGCTAAAAATCACGCTACGACAGGACTGCTAAGTCGACACCACGGGGGCTGTTTGCTGCTCTTATCGAGTTGCGCTACAACGCAAGATGAAGATGTCCACTCACAGCGAACGTGTCTCTCAGTGTGGCTTCATTAAGGCAGGTACAGCACATTAATCTCACTAATGGAGGTTTCGCTCACTTTGCTGTCACGTGAAGGTCACGGAGCCGGACGGCCGATGTGAGCTGCTTGTTTAAACAGCCGTGGTGTCACGATGGCTTCAACCACCAAGCCTCATTAACCTGCATAGTCACACTTGTCAGGTCACGGGTGCAGGATTACTGCTTTGATGATACAAGGAACAGCAGCAACTACACCCTCTGCTGCTACTTGTACAAAACAGGTGGTGCATTTAGTCTTTTGAAGAGTTTTTTTCCCTGAACCTCACTGTGTTGTGAAACAGAAACAGATGCAGCTTGTGCGCGCATTTGTGTATTCCTACTTTTCATTTATTCATCTTTTTGATTAATTTCCTACCTTATTTACACCACCAATCGGAACTTTTCTGCATTTCTGCCGTGCATGATAACACATCTCTTAAATCTCAGAATCTCTCTCGCAGGGTTAAAAGGTCAGACAACAAACAATGGTGACACAAGTGATCACTTTTCCCAAAGCATCAATAGATTTCTCTGAAGGGTGGGGTCCAAACTGTGTCCTGGGTTTATTTGAGTCTCTTTAAATAGCAATCAAGAGTTGTGTATTTATTTATTATTTAATTATATATTTATTTTTTTATCTCACACCAGTCACATCTCCTCTCACAGATCATCCTCAGTATCATTCATTGTCCATCAGCTTTGCTTGTTTCCTTTATGATTGTGATCAGGACGACAGCAGAAAGCGATGACAGAGGGTGGGGGGAAATAAAAATCCGAGGTGTCTTTTGCCCTACCTTTCCATCCATTGATGTGTTATCTACTTCCAAAGAATATGCTGCACAGGTGCTATGCAGTTTTTATTTATTTATTTATTGCTTTTTGCTTGGCTTGATGTGAAATGGTGGGAGATGAGGACATTTGTCAGAAATCTGATTTTTGTGCGTCTAATCCTGAACAAAACTCTCGAAACATCACCGTCCCGTCACCTCCGGCGCCCTTAGTCGTCACCGCCGCCTCCTCCAAATCCTGAAGTGCGCTATTTACACACAAACTGATCCACGAGCGTCGTGCAGCGTTTGCACTTGACGTAGCAGCACCAGTGGAACTTGCAGTGGCAGCGCTCGTGCTTGTAGGTCTTAAACTGGTCGTAACCTCTGCCGCAGCACATCAGCTCGCAGCCGTCCATGCCCTCCGAGGTTTTGTTGCACAGTCGGCCCTGGGTGCCCAGCGATCCTGTGGTCTCATTGCGGAGGCAATAATCCGGGCTGGGGTCGATGTAGACCATGTCCTGAGTGGTGGGTGGGTTGAAGCGCTTGTCTAGAAGCTCCAGCTTTCCCTGGTGGATCAAGGACAGAATTAGCAGAGGCAATACTTCAAATGGCTCCTGAGGGAGGAGACAGAGACATGAATGGATTTAGTACCTTGCGTCCAACCCGCATGGCTGCTGCGCTGTCGTATTTCTCTTTCAGGAACTCTCCAACATGTCTGAAGTCGGCCAGCTGGAGCCAACAGGTCTTCAAACTGCAGGAACCCGAAACTCCATGACACTTACAGGCCACATTAGCCAGGTTGTAAACCGCCTGTTGGAGTAATAGAAAAAAGATATAAATGTTAAATAATCAAAATGTATACAGAGATCAAAACCCCCCAAAACTCCACATTAGTTTTTACACAATAAATTTTCACTACTACTACACTACCACATGGGGGAAATTCACAAAGCACAGGAAGAAAAAGTGAATAAAGAAATATTAGTAAAAAGAAAAATAGTCTACATACTATACTACTAAAGGTTACTATATACAGTAAAATACACTGAGATAAGTGCAGTGGGAGGGATTACTATGCACAAGCTGAAGCAAAATAACCCATGTTTCTCTTTCCTCCTAATACCTGTCATTGTGATGCTTCAGTCTCACCTCCAGGTCAGCAGCTTTAGCTCCAGCTCTGTGGTGCAGATTTACAATCGATTTGCTGCTAAGCTGCTGCCATCTAGTGGTAAAAATCTGTAACTGCTCAGCTCTCATCATTACAGCGAGCACATAGTGAGAGGGGAACATAAAAAAGCATCATGGAGCTGCTACACTGTTGGAACGGCCAATTAAAAGACCCCAAAACATAAAGAAGAGATGAGTTGTGCAAACGTTGCTGCACAAACGTTGCTGCACACACACACACACACACTGCAACATTTTCTCCAAAACTGGCTTTGTGGAGGCAAAATTATCTGTTTATTTAAGAAACCTCTGTTAGGTGGGCTATACAATGAACGCAGAGTGAAACAGATAAACAGGAGGGAAAATGGAAAGCAAAGAAAATGATTTTTTTCTCCATATGTGCTGTTCTTCGACGCTGCTGTCAACATGACCCCACCAAAGTAAAACAAACAGCTGACTTGGAATAAAAGGCCCGCTAACTGGAGGAAATGTTCCTCTATTGTAAGTAGTCTTTCCCACATAGTTCCCATATAAAAAACTATCCCTTGAAAATAATTGGAACATGACAATTATTGATTTAAACACATGAACAAGCTTTTTTTTCCTCCTTAAGATAAAACAGCTCCTACTTTACAGCGTTTGGCCTTGTTAGAAAAACAGGAACAGGAAATCTAAGATTTATTGTCCTCACAGCAGTGGGCTTTAGGGGGAGCCCTTCACCCCTGCAGCTTTACCAGGTCAATTAAACTGCAATATAAACAAACCAAACAACCCACACCCACACCCCAAGCATAGACACACAAACAAGTACAAATTGTTCTTGGTATTGTGCAAGCACCTACAACCACTTAAACAAACTCCAGCGCATCTCCACACAATTCTTGCCGAATCGAGTTCTTCTGACTCCCGATTTCCCCCGATTCACCCTCAGACAAACGAAACCCATCACTCTGTCTCCTCACACTGCCTGATCTCAATTACCTTCTCACCTCTGTTAACCCCGGCGTCCCAAACAGCCTCCCCAGCGACCCCCACCTTCCACCCCTGTTCCCTCTCCTCTACTTTACTGCCCAGCAGGCATAGCACTCGGCACCCTCCAATCCCATGAACCGACCTCAGTGACCCCCCGTCAGTCGGGGAACAGGGGACAGTGTCATTTTGTGGAAGGGTAAAATGATTTTTGGTGATTCTCTCTTTGATACGTTCTTAAGTTTAACTTAAACTGAAAGAACAGAAGGAATAGAAAGGCCATATAATACAACCTTTCAGAAATGTGTTGTAGCTTCAGAAGAATGGGACTCTGAGAATTAAGAAAAACTTTCAGATATAAGTTTAAAGGAGGAAATTCTCATGTTTTATGACTCCTTGCCAATTTTACGAGCCTTTGTTTTCACTGAGACTCCCGACTGTGTGGTTTATGACATGTTTACAGCGACAGTAACATTTCACGTAACAAGGATGGGGACGCCATTACTATGTTTTTCTGTGCTAATCTTCCCAATTAACATTTCTTCACAGCCAGTGCTTAATTTTGTGACTTTGTTTCATTTCCTTCATTACTCTGAACATCATTGTTTGATGTATAGAGCTTTTCATTACATACTACTACCTGCCAATAGCCTCATGTTGCTCAAACCAAACCATGCATGTGTGTGTCCAGCATCACACTGAGCTATTTGGTAGGTCATGCCTGCTAGGCACAGTGACACTGGACCTGATGAACACACACACACACACACACACACACACACACACACACACACACACACACACACACACACGCTCAGTGATCCGTGGTGGAGACACAGTCTCTGTGTCAGGCACAATAGGTTTTTACTCAGACAGGGTTAGGGGTTTAGGAGCTGTGTCTGTGTGTGTGTGTGTGTGTGGTGTGTGTGTGTATCCCCCCCCCCCCCCCCTTTAACAAAAGGACCCGGGGGCTGACATAGTGATTGAAAATGATCTTGTGTGTTCAGAGCAGAGGCATCTCAAAAAAGGCCGGGAATGTATGTCTGGCTGTTTTTTGGGTCTGTGTAACGAGCGCTGCCTCATTTGATTTATGTGGAGACAGTGGAAGTTAGTAGCTCTCTGCGTGTGTATTTGTGTGTGTGTGTCTGTGTGTGTGTAAGTGTGCGAAAGTCTTTGAGAGTCGCAGAAGTGTGACGGAGGTCCATCCCTCACCCTGTGTCTCTGTCTCCAGACGTTTGTGCACACGGACGACCACGTTGTCCACCGCTCACACAAATCAAATGAGGCTGCAAACACACACACACACACACACACACACACACACACACACACGGACACACACACACACACACGGACACCGCTGTCACCTCCACAAAAGCCCTGTGGTTTGCCTTGTTCAACCAAGCAAGACAAATCCTGCTTAGGACAAACCAGCGTGTCCACGATAGAAAGACAGAAAGCAGGGTGGGGCCGGGGGGATAGAGAGAAGGAGAGAAACTGTCTTCCTGTCTGTGGCTCTCCTCCTTTTCATCTCTCCCTTTGCCTCTCTTCCGTTTCGATGGACAGACAACAATGAAAGCAAAGGATCAAACGGGAGACAGGAGGAAAAGTCATTCAAAAAAAGCATGCGTATGTCACTGAACTGTGCGTGTGAAAGGTTGCTGCAGCAGTAGATCTTTCCCTCATATACTCTCGTAGAGCCCCAAAGGGACTCTCAGCAGAAACACAACCTCTCCAGACCCTCACCTTTGACCTCTGACGCACACATGCACAAAACTAGGCTCACCGTCTCATACACAAATCAAATGAAGCTGAGGTGAGCACACACACACACACACGCACAGGCAGCGTCTCTGTCTTGTAAACAGCTTAAACAAAGCTTCTCTAAGTGAAGATAAACGTGTTCTCCTGTTCCAGGGAACACCAGAATGGGCAAATGGAGAGTTTACGAGAAAGGTGTAGGTGTGTGTGTGTGTGTGTGTGTGTGTGTGTGTGTGTGTGTGTGTGTGTGAGAGAGAGAGAAAGGCAAGAGGTTTCTTTCTCTCCCTACCTGAGAACCTTCCAGATAACTTCAGTTACTAGACCATTTGTTGAATCACCATCATTGCCATTGTTCAGTAACTGGAGTGGAAAGGAAGCTTAATGACCATCATACCACCCCAGCTTTGAGTCTGTCTCTCTTGTTTTTAATGTCTTGTAAAATTTCCTTTAAAGCCCCTCTCAGTGTTGGATTTTTGTATGTCTGTGTATGTGCCTGTGTGTTACACCGGAGGAATGTGCTCTGACCTGTCAGCCCCGCCAGACTCCAAGGGCGTTACCAGTATACCATTTGGACCCTCCCAATAAATAACCCACATACACAGGCATATAAATACTGCCCGGTCAGGCAATCAGAGGCCCACTCAGCTTACACACATTCCTGACAGGGAAACATATGAAGAAGACAACAGTAACCTTGGGAAAGTTAACACAGCGATGGTTTTGTTGAGAGATAAAGCTTTTTTTCGTTGTCCCATACCTGTCTCCCTGCTTCATTATTATGCAAGTTCATCAGCATCCGGGCATGCTCGGGTGACCCTCGGGGGTAATTCTTCTCCCTCTCCCTGGCGTCGACAAACTCCCGAGCAAACCTGTAGCCGTAATGCACATTATCACCGCAGCCACCCCACAGCCAGTCACGCGGCAGGTCTCTGGGGCGAGCGGCGCGGCTGCAGCCGCAGGTGGAGAGCTCGCCCTCGCGGCACGCACGGCTGACGGCATTGACCACACCGGCTGCGCTGATGGCGTAGGTGAAGGCTGTTTCCCTGGAGCCTGATGGAGGAAGGAAAACAGGAGTTAAGCATGTGAATTCTGACACACAGTAAAGCTGCAGTTTTGCTGTCACATCACTGACAGGAAACACAGGTAGCTGCACAGCTAAATAACCCCTTCTCTCTCTCTCTCTCTCTCTCTCTCTCTCTCTCTCTCTCTCTCTCACGCACACACACACACACATACGCACACACAAACACACAGCTAACAGCCCCACACCCCACTTGAACTAACAATAGACAATAGAAGTGATTTGAGGCCCTGACCTCATACCTGGTTAACTCCACAACTTTAAATGCCAGATCATGCACGTGCAGCATTTGATGATGTAAACATATCGGTTTCTCCAGCATATCAGTTTTCCTCATGTGGTTGGCCTCTGGGTATATCTGTCCAAGTCCTGGCTACTCAACCATAACGTTAAAGAGTTACTTCTACCAGATTACAAATCATCATTGCAGCACTCATGCGATAAAAACTGAACTCGTGGAGCTCAGAGCCAAAAGGAAATACATCTGAAACATTCCTTCCCACAGTTTTTTACTTTAAAGAAGAGAGATTAGTTGAAAAAAATAAACAAATAAAGAACTTTCAGAAGAATTGTACTGCTGTATCCTCACCATTGTATGGGGCTAAAAGCAGAAATCTGAGTGATGGATATCCGAAAAGCAAATAAAACCGAACTGTCTGCATGACTCGATGGCTCCAGAGATAATCTGTTTGTGTAATTTGGGTGAACTGACCCTTAAAGGAGATAACATGTAGGAATAAGAAGAAAGGAGCTGGGCAAAAATCCATGGAAGAAACTTCTGGGAATGTTTGTCACACTGTGCATTTACTGTAGATGGTCATCTCACAACAATTTACATAATTTCCAGCCAGAGTAATGCACTTTGAAGGAGTTTGCTTAAATGCCACTAGCTTCTAATAAACAACTGTATTTTTACAGTCTTGGTCGCTCTTTGAAGTGGCCTGGGTGCAATACATTTCACAGACTGGTCCATATTAATGATTTCCATTCACTAACACCAACGTGGAATACACAAGACAGCCTGCTTGTCCTATTCTCTGCATTAATACACACTTCAGCGCACAAAGAAGTGACAAGGACAAGGACAACGGCCTGACAGGTGGAGACTAAGTGCTCTGAAACACCATGATTTACATGAGAATAACAAGGAGCTTTGAAGTGCTTTTCCTGGTAGAGGCAGCATTCACTGAGATGATTAGCTTCAATATGAGTGTTTGAAAAGGGCAAAATATCTGTATTTAAAATATACCATATGCACGACCTTACTGAGTGATCTCTACACCCTCTGTCCTTGCTTCCAGCATAAAGCTGCTACAACAGTGCTTATTTAAAGAGTAACCTTACACAGCGCTTACCTTCAAGTTCAATTTAAATAAAGATTTAAACAAAATGTGCTTTTTGTCTTTCTCACCATCACCTTACTGTCATGGTCTCTACAGCTACAATATTGCAGCTTTTTTTTTTTTTTAATATTACCCTACTTCACATTATTCTTATACACATACAAACCATTTATTAGTATTTATGCCCTACTCTAATATACAGAACGCAAAACTTTCACTTTCCTTTTTCCCCCTTATTTAAATAGCGCACAATGGTCTCTATATTAGACAATTTCTGTGGCCCCGAAACAACAGCAGCCAGTCAAGACAGGAAGGTATGCATGCAAATATCCGTTCATGTTATGCAGCAGGATAAAGAAAGCCAGACAAGACAGGGAGATAGAGAGCGGGTGGTTTTATGAGACTGCGGAGCCTAGACTTCAAATAGCAGGTCCGGATCTGCCGGCTCGGTGTCAGCTCATCAGTGCATTTCAAAAGAAGAGCCGCAGGACAATGGACCGACTAACACCTCCATATAAACCTGGAGCTAGACTGTCAACAGAAAGACAGGCATGGAAGCAGAGTGAGAGAGCCCGCAGCGGATTTGGCACATACTTGTTGATGAGGCGATTCCCACATCGCCTGCTGGGAATTAGACGCGAAAGTTATCGATCCGAAAATCTGCGCTCCGGGTATCTGTTTATTAAAATACTGGAGATATGCATAAAGCGTACATGCCTTTCCTGTTTTATGCCTACTGAAGTCTTCCTTTGTGACTGCTTCTTTTCCCCGTCTTTTTGATCGAAGGACTACATTTTTCGTTTTAGTGCGCCTGCGTAAAGTATACCGGCTTTTTTCACGGTAATAGTTGGGTCGAAGTGAATATTTCAGATGTTGTCATATGTTGGATTTTTAATGAGGTTTTTCAGTCTGAATTTGAGTTCTGTTTCTCTTTATTTTATAATTTCTTGGGATTGTTAATGGTCGATTTCTTTAAATAGAACAGCATGCGCTTGGCATTATCATGCCTAAAATGCGGAAATAGGAACATTTTGAAGGACATTTATTTTACACACATATTATATTCTAATGACACCACTTTTTATAATGAGAAAAAATTTGACATCTTAATATCTCTAAAAATAATTTTACACTGTCCTTATATATATATGTGTGTGTTTTATGTGTATTTATATGTTATATGTAGCATCTGGCTTAACACTATTTATGTGATATGTCTTTTATGCTAATCTTAATGCCACTGCACTAACAAACAACAATCTTTCCACTTCTACTGTGCTATTTCACCTCAAGTTACCCATCTTTTTACCACATAACTCATATCTATATATGCCATATTTTATTGGATACAATTACAGGCTAAAAAAATGTAATCAAAACCTGTAGCTACCTATTTTATATAATGTGACCAAAAAGTGGAATAAATCTTCTTTTTAAAACTGATAATCTTAAAAAAAAATCACCAGAATAAAACTATAAGAGAGAGGAGACATATGCTGCCACAATGAAGTAAGAGCTGTAGTTGAAAACGAGCCTTTGGCTGGATGCTGAGCCTCTGTTATCTGTTGCTTATATGGTGTTTTGAAACAGGCCATCACACATTAGCTGTGGTGCCGCTGACATTTCTTTATCTGTCTGCTTTGACTGAGGGCCATAAAACCCACACACATGTAATCTGAATTTTCTAGGATGGTAGGAGCTCAGTTTGAAATATCTTGTGTTTAAGAAGCAACAGAAACAGAGCTGACATACAAAACAAGCACATGTAAGCATTTATAGAATAGTTGGTGATAAGATTTTGAAAAGATAAAATCCCAGAAAAAGAACTGAAAACACAAGATTGTAATTTGCTGTTAGTCTCATATTGTCTGAGAGCTTTTAAAGGCTGTGTCATGCCCTTTTAATCACATTTTTTCCCTCCTCAGTTACAGTAAACTCACCAATCTGCATGACCCGCCCAAACACTGAAGTGTTGTCCACTGTGCTGCAGTTCCATCTCCTCTGTCTGAACTGGTACTGACATTCCTTGATGCCTGTCTTGGCTCCATCTCCAATATAGGTCATGTGGTCTTGGTACAGCTGGCACAGCTTCCTCTGACCCTGCAGCAGCAGAGATAAGATTAGCAGACATTAGCTGGTTAACAGTTTTATATTTCAGTGGTACCTGCAGGGAAATTGCGCTTTTATTCGACCAGCTCCCCAGTTAGGTTGCAAAAGGGTACAGAAAAGGAAGTGACAAGAAGATCAAGGCTTATTCTTAAAAAAAAAAAATCATGCAGAAGAATCAGAGGTGCAAAACTGAGATATGCTTTTATTCTAACAAAATAAAAGCCTTGTTGACTTAGAGGAGAATCGTTTCCAAAGCACACAGATACTAACTTACCTGGGAGAGACCAGACAGCTGACTGCAGAGAGGCTGAGCTCCAATAATGTACATCTCTGGCCGCTGCATCGGGGTCAGACCGAGTGACCTGAGAGACAGAGGTCATTTCAACTAAAAAACCGTAGATGTTGAAATTTAAACAGAAATGCCTCAAACTGAGTTTATGGAATCTGTGACTCCTTTGTGAGTAGAGGTCAGCACAGCAGAGGGCAAAAATTCAGACACATGCTGGGTTTATTGGTACAAGTGGCCAATAAAATATAGATAAGAGTCTTCTGGTGAACATCTCTGCAGCCACTTCCTTTCCTTTCAAATCTGACTGCCTAACACAGAAAAATCATGTAATAATCTATTCAGATCACCTGGGCTATGAAAGTTTCCCTTTTAGTCTTGAACATGAGTGCAAACTACTGAGTATCTCAGGCTGTTTTAACGGCTAGACTTCTAAGATGGACATCTGGTCCTGTAATTTCATTCTGACCTCTAGGAGTATCATTCCACAGAGCCACCCTGAACTGGGCCACCGCAGTAAGTTTTTGTAAGTCAAGAACAAGTGTGGCTAATTTGCGATCCTGTAGGCACAGCAGCAGCCCGCCATGCAATGCCATTTGGGGCTCAGCCAGAGTAAATATTGTGACAGAGCCTTCACATTTGTTCCATTCACTGTTAGTGTCCCACCACTAGCGCACCACGCAAAACTAACCCCCAAAACACACACACAAGCACAGATGCAAGAAGCAGCACAAAGTGAAGCCATGGCTCAAAGAAATTCCATTCATTATGCTTCAGCATGACAGAAATCAACAAAAATTGGTCTATTGTGCGAATCTGATGTTTTTCTTATTTGCTCTCTTGACGGCACAAAATTTGGGGAGGGTCACTCACCCACGTTTTAGTCGCCGTTACTCTACTAACCATAACTTTCAGAAACCAGTGCAAACCAGTGCGCAATCATTTACTTACCACCACGAGTTCGCGTCCACCATCAGCAGTTGCGAGCTGCAGACAAGGAAGGCGGCAGCCAACAGCAGATGTCGGACGGCACCGGTTCGTTTTGTCCGGACAGGCCTGTTGTCCATGGTCCGCCGCTTCAACGCCGGGAAAGTGCTCTGCTGAGGAGACATGAGCAGTGAATGAGGAGTCGTCCTGCTCAGTCTTTTTAGAGGCCTGACGGGAGGCAAAGCGGCGGGTTTGAGTACGACGAAATCTGCTCCTACCGACCACTTGTTTCTGCCTGCTGTATCCTCTCGTCTCTAGTTTGATCAACTATATTTACAAAAAGCAATTTTTAAAAATCCAATAAAAAGACGGAGATTGTAATTTTCAGGTGACCTTACTGTCGTTGGGTAATCTGAAATCACATTAACGTTTTCCTAAAGGTCAAATAATCCAGTTTATTCGCTGAAATCCCAGGTCTAAGTCGTGCGTAAAATACTTTGGTATGAGTTTGGATTTTACGCACAGAGCGATATGAATTCTCCCTGGAGAAATCCAGGGCCTTATGATAAAATAAATAAAACAAAAGTACAAAAGTAAAAAGTGCGATCCCGTTTTTGCCTCAAGAAAAGATTAACAAGGATATTAAAAAACTAATTGAGCAGCAAAGCGACTGTTCCTTGCCCTTCCTGTCCCCTTACGGCCACTCTACTACTACCACCACTATCTCTTTCTCACGCACACACACACTCTCTCGTATACACTCCTCCTCCTTCTCTCACCCCCACTTCACCTCAGAACCCTCTTCTGCCCTCCCCTCCTCAGTCCTCTATACATTATGCACCGGTGATTGTGTGCAAGAAAATCAGATGACTATTTAACACTGTGAACTTTCAACGCCAAACCACTTCTAACACCTGTGAGGACTATGAGGTTGTTGTTCACTGGGATTTGACATGAGCAAAAACTTGTTAGATAGACAGAGATTATCTCTGGTGACCATTTTAAGCATCACCTCCGGAATAACACAGCTAATACCTTTTCTAATCCCTTTCCCCCTCTCTGATCAGCGTTTAATAAACGGTCCATCAAGTTGGGACATTTTACTAAGTTAAATTAAAAATGAAAAGTGTTTATTTATTTACGTTTATGTCTGGGTGAAATGTAATCAGGACAGTGTTTCAGTGTTTAAACTGTATATATAAAATATATTTTAGTAGAGGGATTACTCTGGGGCGTTTAAACGCAATAAGCGAACAAAGTTGAAAGACGTGATGGGGGTCGAACGTTTTGGAAAAACCTCAATCAACCCTACAAAAAAAGTTCACGTGGGTCAGATTCCTTTGACTAGCTGAAGTGAATAATTTGTTTGAATAAAAGGTGAGTGCTTCAAAATCGCCTAATCCTCTCTCTTTTGGTCAGCAAATATAAAAGGCGATGCTACCACGTCTTACACACAAACATTTCACATTTGTAGCTGGACACACACACGCGAGCGCGTTCAGGAGTAATGAAAAGTCTAGAAGTAAAGAGAAGGCGTGTTGAAGCGAGTTCTCCTCAATTCATAACCCGGTCAAAAGCAAACTACGATGGGTCGGTGGGCGGTGAACCTGCGGAGGAATAGGCTGTTTAATGTGGTTCAATGCCTCTCAAAAGAGCGCGTCCACAACCGGAGGGAAGAAAAAGGAAAAGACTGGAGTTCCTGAAGTCCAGAGAAACTACTCAGAACATTAATCAAGCAGGTATATACTGGGCTTCGTTAGAGCATTGACCACTTTTAAAACCACCATAAGGTTCACCAAGTTCAGAAACAACGACGGGATACGAGAATATTACGACACACTGCCCACAGGTTATAGTGGCTATAGGGGAGACCGGGGATAGTTGTAACGTGGGTCAGTTGTAACACTTCCAATTTCTCCAATCAGGGCTAAGTTTCAAATGATGTGACTCATCCTGTGCATGCCCAATTCAGTTCTGCTATCACATGTGAAAAATCAGCACATTTTGTCAAACACAGACAATTTAACACGAAAAAAAGTAATTTGTATGCCAAAAAGTAAGTTTTTCTACTTTATTTCAGTTTCTAATAGCATTATCTGCTTTGCAGTTAAACTCATCAAACTTAAATTATGTTATTTGTATGTCTATGGGGATATATTCTGTGTAGGTCTTTAGTGCTAATGTTTTAGCCGTTGGCTGTAATGTTAGCTAGTTCATGGCTATAGGAGTCTGGGTCAGTTGTAACAGCAACAGTCTGGGTTAGTTGTAACAATAATGCAGATGTTACAACTTACCACACTATTACTTTAACTTATATTAAACAAGTTGGGGCAACGACATCAGCAGAGAGAGGTTCACTGGTCGCTTTTGTATATGCGGTTAATGCCATTGGCAACACAATTCCTCCACTGTTTGTGTTCCCACACATACATTATGCAGACCTCTGTGTCAGAGATGGACCAGTAGGAAGTACTGGTAGTGGAAATAAGTCAGGATGGATGCAAGAAACAGATTTCCTCATCTTTCTGAAGCACTTTGCAAACCACACCTAGGTAAGCCATGATAAAAAGTAATGGAATTGCAATGCTGGTGAACAACTACATTTTTTCAGCTTCATTGTTATGTTCAAAATTGGTGCAAGAGTTGTAAGTTATAATGCCCACTGAGCCAATGAGGCCAAACTCAAGGAAGACCAACCAAAATTAATTAAATATTCAGTTGCAGAAAATTCCATAATTTGTCTTTTTTGGGGGGTTGGAATATGTTCAAAAGCTAGATTTCTGCATTCTGTCACACACACACAGAGCTACATAAATGGATGTAAGTGCATTCATGTGTTGAATAAACAAAGATTACATGTTAATGTTTTGTTAGTACCCTTATTTCATTGTGTTACATTTTACCCCAGGATATGTTACAACTAACCCAGACTATGGGGTTAATTGTAACATTTCACTCTTCGTGTTTGAGACCATACCATGCAATGGGTAATTGTGCTGCAGAGAAAATAGCTGCACTATTTAATAGCCGAGACATGTAAATACTTTGCATTACGTTTTGAATCCACTACCTTAAAAGAGCTCCAATTTACAGACAGAAATGTCAAAAATGTTACAACTATCCCCGGTCTCCCCTACGTAACGAAACTTTATAGTAGCATAATTTAACACACAAAATGATGGTGAAAATCCTTTGCTGCCTATATATACACGTTAATTGTGTAAAATAAGACAAAAAATATCTAATTAACAACTTAAGGTGTATCCCGGGTGCGTAAAAACCTATGAGGATCAAAAATATCGAATTTCTCTTTTTAAACAATTCACTGAGAGAGGTTTAGTGAACGGGGATGTGTATTTCCCCGTTCACTAAACATGGAGTTTCTGTCGGTGTCAAAGTGGAGCGCACTAACAGAGAGTGGGGTGTCTCTCGTCTCTGCATAATAATAGACCTGCAATAAACTTCCCCAACACGCACACGCATACACACATTTTGTTTTTAAGTGATCTATGTGGCAGTCACATGTGACTGACATTCTGCAGTGTTTTATGTGAGCGGGTTAAAGTCTGACAGCGGAATAAACGGACTCTTCGAGCCCAACAAAACCAAAACTGCACAAAGTTGTAGATGAAAACTTCTTTATTTTGACTTTCGCCAGTGACATTTCACTCCGAGGTCTCTACAGGGAGTGCAGAATTATTAGGCAAATGAGTATTTTGTCCACTTCATCCTCTTCATGCATGTTGTCTTACTCCAAGCTGTATAGGCTCAAAAGCCTACTACCAATTAAGCATATTAGGTGATGTGCATCTCTGTAATGAGAAGGGGTGTGGTCTAATGACATCAACAGCCTATATCAGGTGTGCATAATTATTAGGCAACGTCCTTTCCTTTGGCAAAATGGGTCAAAAGAAGGACTTGACAGGCTCAGAAAAGTCAAAAATAGTGAGATATCTTGCAGAGGGATGCAGCAGTCTCAAAATTGCAAAGCTTCTGAAGCGTGATCATCGAACAATCAAGCGTTTCATTCAAAATAGTCAACAGGGTCGCAGGAAGCGTGTGGAAAAACCAAGGCGCAAAATAACTGCCCATGAACTGAGAAAAGTCAAGCGTGCAGCTGCCAAGATGCCACTTGCCACCAGTTTGGCCATATTTCAGAGCTGCAACATCACTGGAGTGCCCAAAAGCACAAGGTGTGCAATACTCAGAGACATGGCCAAGGTAAGAAAGGCTGAAAGACGACCACCACTGAACAAGACACACAAGCTGAAACGTCAAGACTGGGCCAAGAAATATCTCAAAGACTGGTTTTTCTAAGGTTTTATGGACTTATGACATGAGAGTGAGTCTTGATGGGCCAGATGGATGGGCCCGTGGCTGGATTGGTAAAGGGCAGAGAGCTCCAGTCCGACTCAGACGCCAGCAAGGTGGAGGTGGAGTACTGGTTTGGGCTGGTATCATCAAAGATGAGCTTGTGGGGCCTTTTCGGGTTGAGGATGGAGTCAAGCTCAACTCCCAGTCCTACTGCCAGTTTCTGGAAGACACCTTCTTCAAGCAGTGGTGCAGGAAGAAGTCTGCATCCTTCAAGAAAAACATGATTTTCATGCAGGACAATGCTCCATCACACGCGTCCAAGTCCTCCACAGCGTGGCTGGCAAGAAAGGGTATAAAAGAAGAAAAACTAATGACATGGCCTCCTTGTTCACCTGATCTGAACCCCATTGAGAACCTGTGGTCCATCATCAAATGTGAGATTTACAAGGAGGGAAAACAGTACACCTCTCTGAACAGTGTCTGGGAGGCTGTGGTTGCTGCTGCACGCAATGTTGATGGTGAACAGATCAAAACACTGACAGAATCCATGGATGGCAGGCTTTTGAGTGTCCTTGCAAAGAAAGGTGGCTATATTGGTCGCTGATTTGTTTTTGTTTTTGAATGTCAGAAATGTATATTTGTGAATGCGGAGATGTTATATTGGTTTCACTGGTAAAAATAAATAATTGAAATGGGTATATATTTGTTTTTTGTTAAGTTGCCTAATAATTATGCACAGTAATAGTCACCTGCACACACAGATATCCCCCTAAAATAGCTAAAACTAAAAACTACTTCCAAAAACATTCAGCTTTGATATTAATGAGTTTTTTGGGTTCATTGAGAACATGGTTGTTGTTCAATAATAAAATTATTCCTCAAAAATAGAACTTGCCTAATAATTCTGCACTCCCTGTATGACAACTGTGTCTTCATTTGGGATACACACATCTACTCCTCCTCACACAGTGACCCAAATACATGCGTTCAGATTTTCTTTTTCAGTCAGTCTGCATCCATGCCTTCATACAGCGCTCTGGTAGTACTCATGTAGTCATGCCAGTAAAGCTATTAGGATTAAAGTGAACTGAATACTTCAAGAATACATTTCCACTCTATCGGTTTATGACTACACGGAGACAGCATGTGCTGCAGGATGTTGCTATTTTATAGATGTAAAGTAAGCACATTTATTTAATCTCATTCTCAGTGCCATACACGCCATTATGTATATGGTACTGTAAGTGAACATAATGAGAGGCTGGGACACAGCACGCAGTTTGAACGACACTGCAGCTCCATCTACTGATGCCTTGCTGCACAGCATTTGTCAGTAAAGGTTACCTTTAACCTTTAACTTTAATTTTAAAAGTCAAATCAAATAAGAAACAAGTCACTTTCAGTCACTTCAAGTCTTCCGCACACTGTTTTTTTCTAACCCCTTTCCTGAAGCTGAATCTGCATTTTGGAGAAATGTCTACAAATATAAAGAGGACTCTCCTCATGAGAATCCGTGTAATTAAAAATAATCAGATTGATTTCGGCACTAAAGAGAAAAACAGGTCAACCACCTATTCTGGGACATGACCTACAGCTTCAGAACTACAGGAGCGGCGCAAGCATGATGTGTGTCAGCTGAGACTGGTTTACTGCCAACCTGTGATGCTCGTGTAGAAACACAAGGAGGCGCAGTTTATCCTTAGCGCTCGACACAGTCAAAGGAAAGGGTAAAAAAGACGAAGGGTGGGGTGGGTGAGAGGCACAGAAAAGTTGGACAAAGTGAGATGAAGGAGGGAAAATAGAGAGGGTGAAAGAGAGAGGGAGTGCCCAAGTAATGGATACAGAGAGAGAGAGAGAGAGGGGAGTGGAGAGAGAAGAGAGGGGGGGACTTGTCCCTAGAGGATATGAGCAATAGCCATGCAACAGGGAGCAATGCCTGAGAAAGTCGGCAGCTCCTCGCTGGATTAACAACAGCCTCACTTCTTATTGCCTACAGTGCCAGAATTCAGCAAAACAACCAGCCCGTTCTCTCCTGCAGGGGAAGCGGCAGCTGACGGAGCCTGAGCTGATTGCCTGGAAGCTGCTCGGGACAAAATGCTAAATATTATTTTTTTAAAATCACTGTCACTGCTGCGAACTGGTTGTATTTAGAGGGAAATATTTAAAGTAGACTCAGCAACTGAAAGACAATCGAGACTTTGTCTAATCATGTTGGGCACTTTTTTTTTTTTAATGTACCTGCTTTTATTTTTGTAGGAAGCAGGAAAACCTTGGCCTTGTGTTTGAGTCAAGGAGACCACCTGAGCTTACATCAAAATCAGATGGTGTTTCCTGTCTGGGCTACTGCATCAGTACTAACACAGTCCATTTAGGCAGTTTATAGTAAAATTTGATTTAAAATAGTCTATTATTAAAATTAAAGTAAAACCAATTACAACATTTTATTTAAAAGGTAACTAAATACTAATGCTGTGGTCAGAAGTTTGTATTCACTCATCATAAGCATGAATTTCATGGTAATTTCAGGCTTTTGTTAACTTCTTTGAACCCATCTTTTTCCAGGGTGAAGTGATTGTACAGCATACATCTTTGATGGCTTTAAAAAAGAAGAATTGGGTGTACGAGTTTGCATTTATTTGAGATTTTCTGTAATTCACAAATCGTGGTGCAACAACCTAAGGGATATAAATATCCCTTAGGTTGTTGCACCACGATCAGATGCTTTTGGTAGCCATCAACAAGCATCTGGCATATTTGTGGCTGGATATTTGACCACTCGTTTTGGCAGACAATTTCTTCAATAGTGTTGAGGTTGGGGGCTTTGGCAAAGCATCTTAATATTAGCCCGCTTTATCCATTCCAAAACCAGTTTCGATTTGTGTTTGGGGTCATTGTTCTGTGGGAGCACCCAGCTGTGTCGAAGTTTCAACAGTCTAGCTGTTGACTTGGGGTGAAGTTGGAGAATTTGGGGCGAGTCCTCTTTTATTTTTTCATCCGCTTTTTGCAATGTACCACTGGCAGCAAAACAGCCCCAGATCATGATGCTACAACCACCATACATGGCGTATGGTGCAGTGTTGTTAGGTTTGAAAGCCTCACCTTGAAAAACTTTGTCAGGTCTGACCGTAAAACCTTTCCTCAGAGGGCATTTGGCTCGTCCATGTGGGTAGCTGTGAATTTCAGTGGTGCCTGAAGGTGTTGATTTTTTTTTATCTTTCTTGGTCGGGATCCTCTCAGTCCATGACAATGTAAAACTGGCTTCACTATGGACAATGATGCTGGTGGTTCAGCATTTTCCAGTTCATGGCAGGCTTAAGCTTTGGTGGTTCCTGGACTGTTCCTGAACATCCTAACCAGTTTTCTTTCAAATGAGGCTGACAGTTCGGGTCTTTTTCCAGACTTGTGCAACGTGGTGACACATCTGAAGAACTTGGAATCTGCAGTTATTTAGAAATGGCGTCCCGCGTTATGAAATCTACAGTACTCCTCCATCAATCTTCACCGAGGTCCTTGGACTTGCTGTCAAACAAATCATTTTTATGCTGGCAAAGAGAAACTACCAGTTGCAGTCAATCATAATCATTAATGAGAGGTTAATAGGCCTTGGCCTTGTCAAATTAAAAGACATTGTAGAGGTTTCAGCACCACTTATTAAAAGATTTGACTCATTTTATGGTAATTTTGACCCTTTGTGATTTAGAGAAAATCGAAAATTAATTGTCCAAAACTTGTGCATCCAATTCTTGTTTTTGAAATTGTACGCTGTACAATTATTCCACCACAGAAAAATCACATTCATACCTATGATGAGTATGCGGGAATTTCCGATACACAATTTCATATATTATAATTACAACGTATCAAAAACTGGACCCAACAGTGACCGTTATTGTTTTGTTTATGATTATCACTAATGCATTCACATTTAACTTTGTATTATTGTAGGGTCTTTGTCTTACAATATAAAGAGTTTTTGTGATTTGGCGCAACATTTAACTGCATTTTAATTATTCAAGGCCGACTTAATATCACAAGTGATTTCCCATGCCTTCTAATGACTTACGACTGAAGCCAGAAGAGAAAAATCTGCAGATATGACATGAGAATTTTACCATCCATGGGTCAAACTCATAGTAACTACAGCTATTGGAAAAACGTCAAGTACGATTAAAGATTTACATGTTTTATGAACACGTAAAGCACAAATGCCTGAAATTCTCTTTGGTTGCTGCCCTCTAAATGCAAGAGGTGTTTATGTAATTTGTTCACAATAAAGATATAGTATGAGCATAAACAAGTTTATTGCATTCAATAGGCAAAAAAGACTGTGATTTTTCTGCTACTTCTATCTGAAGGTCAGAAGTCCTGCAGAGCTGCAGAACATTGAGCCTGTAGATGCCCGCAGGGATTCAAGGGTTTTCTCAATGAGGCTTTTGCAATGCAGATGTCTGGATATACAGCGAGTTCAAACACCAGTTGAACAGTTGAGGAATAGTCTTCTTTATAAACAATGCTGCCAACTAACAACTAATATTCTACGCACTATATAATTAATCCATTTCCACAATAAACACACAGCCAGATTAGATTTTACTGAATGTGTTTAATGAAGGGTTTGCAGTGATTTATCACCTAGCACACCTACTCTGTCTACTGTGCCATGACAGAAACTGTATTTTCAAATGAAGCCTCTCCTATTCCACGCACAGCTTTAAGCCCCCGCTGTTTTCTTTGGAAAACAACAAGAAGAACAAGCTGGAACAAATATATAATATTTACCAACTTTTGTGCAGACGCTCAACAAAGAAAGCAGCAAGAGAAAGAACTGAAATTCAGCCACAGCCGCACGTGATGACGAAACTACCTGCTTCGCTTACTATACCAGCGCCGCTCTCGCCTTCTTTCTGTCATCCCGAGTGCTCTTCATGTCTCTGTTCCCTTTCCAAAACACACACATGTGCACGTACACAATCACACACGTGTGCGGCAACAGACTGCTGCGGGGAAATCTGCTGCTTATATCATCCTCTCTCACTCTCACACACACATACACCCCTGGGGGAAGTTCAGCGGGACTTGGAAGCAGCTGAGATGGGCCCTGGGCTTTATATCTGTCTCTTTGTTTTTTCGGTGTACATGTGTGGTTGCATGTAAAATGGCCTGTGGAAACTCATTCTCTTCTATTCTGTTTTCCACCCTTCATCACCCCTCTCTCTCTCTGTGCTGTCCCCCTTTCCCTGTCTGTCGCCCTCCTCCGTCACACTTGCGCTCCCCTCTCTTCCTTCATCTGCTCCATCCCTCCTCTTCCCAGCTCTGTCCACCCCGCCACCACCCCCACCCCCTTTCCTTGTCTCCATCCATCCTTCTGTCAGCTGGCAGAAGATGAGTCATGCCTCTAGCTGGGAGGCTAAAACTCTCTCTCCCTCTTTCTCTAAATATATCTTCTCTACACTTCTCCATCGCAGTCTTTCTGTCTCCTTTTCCCTCGTTCTCACACATCTCTCTGCCCTGTATCACCATCTGTTTCTCTGCATCCTTCTGCTTTGTTCTGTTACTCCACTACGAAGCCCGTGCCTCCTTCATCTCTCAATATCTCTCACGCGTTTCTGTTTCTCTCTCTCAGTCTGAAAGTCAGATTGCCGTCTTTGTTCTTATCTGTCCCTCTCTCCAATCAGATGTGCAGAAAGGCGTCCATAAGAAGTCGCTCTCACGTTCCCTTTTCTTTAATGTCACGAACACCAACACTTTCTTTTTACTCTTTACTGTTCTTCATTTAACATGTCCATAAAGTGTGTCTCGGTACTGTATATCTGCTGCTCTGTGTTACCACATGAGCAATTTTTGTTAGCCTTGATTGCATATCTATTTCTATAAATATATATATAGGACAACTATTTCTTGTATGTCAACATACTTGGACAGTAGAGTTGGTTCAGCTAAAGGCAAATCAAGTTAAAGTATATGGTTTTGTATTACTTTGCCAAAAACAAAGCCATTTAAAATATTGCAAACAAGTGCACAATAACTGGGTCTGAGAATTAAAGCCGACAGAGGAAGTACCAAAAACCACAGTTGCCTAAAATGGCTAATTGTGAATGGCTCCAAATGTGGGTCAATACTTGTATCGCCCCATTTCAAATGCCCAAATTTACAATTTGCATAACCAGCTGTCTATGAAAGTCTTTACAGCTGATGTGCCTCTTTACGGGGGTCAATTTTTATGCCATTCACCCAATTAAATTGTATCAAGGCATAACGTGTGGCAGCTTGGACTGACAAATGGGTGCAGACTAAAGGGACTTTGGTGGTTGGTCTACACATTGTACTTGCTAGCTGTCATCAACAGCTACCCAGAATTAAAATAAATAGGAAGTGGCAACTGCAGCTGCTATCGTGTTTTTCATGCAGTTTTAAAAAAAAGAAATCGCTACTGTTTTTTCGCACTTCTCTTTATGTGGTGGACTCTGCTGTCGCTCCTTTTCCTGTTCAAGCCCATTTTGTAGCCAGTCAGCATTTAACCTAACTGCAGTGTCATCTCCGTCCAACTATGTGCTTTTCTTTGCACAGAAGCACATATGCATAGGCAACCTACCAATAATCCTGTTCCAGGTTGATTAGCTGTCTGTTAGGTACCACCTAAGTGAACTGGACTTCATTCATGTTTGTGCCAATGGTGACCACAAACAACCATTTTTAATGAGAGTATGACACAAATGCTATGATTTGCTGTTATTTTCTGCTCTGTTTTGTGTCTGTGTGATGCATACAGCTTATGGATTCACCTTGCTTATCGTATTAGCAAGCAATACGTGATAAACACTTCGATCTGATTCAAACGACACAAACAGACACTTTAGTCAAACTCAGTCCTTCAAAGCTGTACTCCGCAAACAAGGGGTGACATCAGGATGATTAAATTCATCTTCTAAAGCAGCTGCTTGTTAACGCAAATATTTAATCAGCCAAACACATGTCAGCAACTCAATGCTTTTAGGCATGTAGACATGGTCAAGACAACTTTGGGAAGTTCAAACCGAGCATGAAAAAGGGGAAGAAAGGTGATTTATGTGACTTTGAACGTGACATGGCTGTTGGTGCCAAACAGGCTGGTCTGACTTTTTCAGATTTGCTGATCTTTTGGGGTTTTCCCCACACAAACATGTCTTCGGTTTACAGAGAATGGTCGGAAGAAGAGAAAATATCCAGTGTGCAGCAGTTCTCTGAGCAAAAGTGCGTTGTTGATGTCAGAGGTCAGAGGAGAATGGCCAGACCAGAGCTTTGAACCACTTCAACCAGAAGCATCTTTGAACACAAAACACCTTATGACCCCACCATCTGAATGATGATGGGGTCATAACTTGGTGTAAACAACATGAAAGCATGGCTTCATCCTGCCTTGTATCAGCAATTTATGGTGTTGCTGGTAGTGTAATGGTATGGAGGAAATCTCAATCCAATGTGCAATTAACAAATCAGCAGAAACTGTGTGATGCTGTCATGTCAATCTGAAGTCAAAAGCTCTCTGAGAAATGTTTACATACCTTGTCAAATTTATGGTAAATGGCCTGTGTCTGTATAGCGCTTTACACTACATTCAGTCATCCACCCACTGGTGATGGCAAGCTACATTGTACCCACAGCCACCCTGGGGCGCACTGACAGAGGCGAGGCTGCCAGACACTGGCGCCACCGGGCCCTCTGACCACCACCAGTAGGCAACGGGTGAAATGTCTTGCCCAAGAACACAACGACTAAGACTGTCGGAGCCAGGGCTCAAACCGGCAACCTTCCGATTATAAGACAAACTGCCAACTCTTGAGCCATGATCGTCCCACGATCGAATCTATGTCACAAAGAAAAAAGGTTAATTTGTTGCTCGGATTTAAATCAACTCTGTTAAGAGTAAAATGGCATTGTGTTTTCTTGGAGTGTGAGTGCAAGTGGCGCAACTGAGAAAATTCTTGTTGGCACTGGACAGGAAACCTGGGAGAGGCTGAATCCCTGATCAGAAAGCCCAGGGAGAAGCCACTGAGGCTGGGCCAGATCCCCAGATTCCCTGTGCCCTGGAGTTCAAAACTACACTGGTCTCCTAATCCCCTCCCTGGAGAAATTAACACACAAACAAATACGCACACACAGCAGATGTGCACACATACAGAAATTCATGAGCATGGTCATGTAGAGAAAAACAAACACTCTGACACAAACACATTTTTGCTCTCTGCCTCACTCACCCTTATACACATGCTTCAAATGAATGTCAAAAGCAACTTCTCCACCCTCTGGGACGGAGAACTGAATGTCTTTGTGACACGGAAGAGCTCTATATGCACTCACACATATCAGAGTAACACCAATAAGAAATTGGCCCATAGAAAGTTATAGTAAGACACACAGACACGGTGTGGGTCAGAACAACTTTCACATGCTCATCAGGGGATGAAACAGCGGAAGTCTCGGCTGGTCTGGCCTGATTTAATGCTCGTCTCCGAATTGATTCATATGGCCTGTAAATCCCTGGGAAGCCTTCTTCTGTGTCAGGTCAGAACACACGCAGTCCTGTTGCCATCACTTGGGAGGACATTCAGTTGACTTACATTCATTTCTCAGGGCTGTACTTTGACCCAAACCACAATTTCTATATGCTTAGCAGAAGTTGTACCCTCGCCTTAAAATAAACCTAGTATACTCTCACAAAGTTGACAGCCTTCCAATTTCAACTCTTTCAACATTTTTTTATGCTTCAGAATCATCTTAAAATAGATTCAATTCATGTTTTATTTTTAATTTTTTGTGTTACTAATCTGCATAAAACAATTTTGGGGCGTTTTGTTAATTTACTGATAATAACAGTCTGATATAATCCTTTTATATATTACTCAAGGTATCTTTTGCAGTTATGAGAGCCTCAAGTCAACCCAGGAGTGATTCGACAAGCGTCACAGATCATGCCTTAGCTTCAGGACCAGACTCTAAATCAGGTCCAGTATCATTAGATTTTTGTGTGTTGTAGTGTTTTTGTGGCAATATGCTCCTCCCCACATGAATGATCCTACCACCACCATGCTTAACTTTAGCGGCGATATTAATGGGGATGCTCAGTGCTGGCTGTTCCCACATAATCTGTTTTGATTTTTGGCTAATATGTTCAATCTTTGTTTGATTAAGGCATAATCAAAAACCTCTGGGAGGCTAACAGCTGGCTGTCATGTGACTTTTTATTGAGGGATGGCCTCCAGTTGGCTACTTTGATGAAGGCCCAGTCGTTGAAGTGTAGCACTGATGGTTGCCCTTGGCTCTCATTGCTAGTACCCATTGGGATCCTGGTTACCTGTTGGCCCAGGATCATTCATTGCATTCATTAATAAGACCTTGAGATGGAGCTGGACACCTTCAGTTTATCGTTCGTTGACAGCATCCAGTTTTGTGGGCCTCCATGTAATTATTTCATGCCTTGGTTTCTACTTTGATGTACACTGTGTAGACAGCTATGTGCATTTTCTAATCATTTCCAGTAAACTCACTTAGTTACAAGTATTTCAAGTAGCACTGAGAGACGTAAGACATACAAAAGCTTAGGTGCAACCATCCATTCATCCATTTTTCTCCCTTGTCTTGATCTCACCTTGGCCTTCTACAATAGAACATCAGCATTGTGATGTTCATATTCTCTCAAAGATGAATTGTGCAGAGGTCGATTACCATTATCATCACAAAGTCCAAGGTTTTCTTCAACTCTCGTTCTCATCATCTGGACGTAATTTTTTGCCATAAACCCATATAAACATGCATACTGGTTGCTGTGGAAACAGCTATCTGTCATTCAATGTTTATAACGAAGACACTGGGACATGTCACTGTAGGCAAATGAGAGAGGAGTCCCTGCAGTTTATAGAAAATTGTATTATTATCTTATTTTTACTTGGGAAGACGTACTTTGCTAAATTTTATTTGAAAAGGATTGTTCAGAGGATTCAAATCTAAGCTGTTCTGTGTACGAGTGGCAAGCGACCAAAATAATGTGAGATTAATAAAATGAACGCAACCTAAATTTGGAATTAAATCTTTTTCGTTATTTAAAATATCTTTGATGTGGGAGCCAGCTGGTGAGTAAAAATCTGTTTGGCAGCACATTTATCAACTGTTGGCGAGTCATCTGTGTCCTGAATATTTTTTATTTTTCTCATTCAAGCGTTGATATTTCAAAGACACGTCTCGGTATGAAAGCTCAAGTATTTTAAGATTTATTTTGGTCTTATGTTTGGTTTTAGATTTTAACTAAGTCCAGTTAGAGTTTTTTTAAGACTACAGCTTGCTTGAGTGACTTTTGCTTTTCTTAAAGAAGTCCCGTGTTTTCCAGAGTGAGTTTCACACCAATTTAACACAAGTCTTAACAGGTAAAAACATTTGAACAAATTCTGGTTAAATTGTTTGAATAGCTCTTGTCTTGCGGGAGGACTCAGGTGATTGTGCTCAGTCTCGTATTTGCTCATTGCTCTGGCATTGGCACTGTATATCCACACCACCGAGAGTAATTTCTAGGATTGAAAATGAACTGTTTTACACTTTCATGGGTCCCGGTACAAACACAGAGACATGGAGAGATCCTGTCAGGCTAATGCATGCACACACACATCCACAGACACAAGCACACACATAAACACACACAACAATATGCAGACTATTCATGCCAAAAGATGACAGAGTGCATTGAGAAAATGCCAAAATGCTGACTACTGAGGGAGAGAGAGCACACGGACTGAAAAATCTCCTATGTCAGACTGCAGAGCTGGCAGAAAAGAAAAGCATTGTTGAAGGGACACACACACACCTAGGCAGCCTGTGTGGTGCAAAAAATTGGAGCAAAGCGGCAGTGCATAACATAGACACACACTCATAGACATGCATGCACACATGCAATCTTTGAGGCATTGTGGTGAGATGGAAGCACAGAAGAGCTGCCAGAGAGGGAGAGAGAGGTAGGAGAAAGTGCACAAAAATGAACAAATAAAAAGAAATTGAGGTAAAGATAGATAGATAGAGATGGATGTAAAAAAGAGCGACTCAGATACACAGAAAATAGGCTTGCAACTCCTGGCATTGACCTCCTGGTGTCTCCACCCTTTTGTGCATCACCCTTTTTGTCTTTTTGCTCTTAATGGCCATGTATATTGTGCCATAACAGAAGGAGTAGAGCTGTGACTGTGCAATAATGAAAGAACATCTGTGGGAAGGAGGCATCCCTAAAACACAAATGCCAAATGGCTGCTGGACCAGAAAGCAGCAGCAATCCCTCAGATCCAAAGCAGAAAAAAGTAACATCACTAAGTCAGACAGCAAGGCGTGAACAGCTGGACAGATGGACAGCATAAAGATCTGATCTGATTATATGATTACCTAGGAGCAGGCAGGTCCCCACAGGGGTACAACTCCTTCAAACACCTAGTTGATAACCTGCCTCTCAGGCATCATAACAGCACAGGAATAATGCTCAGAAGGGCATCAGAAGGAAAAGCAGAGGACAAATCCACCAGCACTATACGACAGAGCAGTCATCCAAGACTCTAGCCAGACTAATCTGAGCACCCCCTGGATTGACTGCAACAAAGCCTCAATGCCCTCGCGGATCCTAGAGTTCTTGACACTTTAACCCTCACTGATAACCTTCAAGAACTCAAGCAGCTGAGGAAAACAACACTGGAAGTTAACTCAAAGGCCATTGCACAACTCACCACCAAGTGTCGCACGTACAAAGGTGATGCTGCTGTTTTGCTGTGTCCCAAACTCCCCTCAGCCAGCTTAAAGAGTGAATATGGAAGCACACTCAAAAATGGAGTGACCATCAGCCACCTCCTACGCATGGATGACATCAACTCACTGTCAGTGCCAAAGCTGGATGAGTGTAGCAAATGTCATCAGGACACTTACAGGACACCTACATGTACCTGAGTATAGTACACACCACAACGGTCTACAACAGTTAAATAGTGTGGTAGTGGTAAGAAGAAGACCTCAGCCTTGAAAATCATTAGATAATCAGCTAGAATAGTAAGCTGGACACAGAAAGAAATACATCATAATGATGTCAAGACAGGAAAACTTCTCACAACACACAGAGGGTTTAACCCTAAGTCCAACACCTCAAGGCTCTATGAGCAATGCGATGAAGCAGAATAAGGAGTGTTAAAACCAAAACCTGGGATGAAATAAGGAACATCTAACCCTAACTACATCAGGAAGATGGCCCTTAGGATAACCTGGTCTGAAAGTGCTTCAGGCAGAAGACATATGGTGATAAAGATGAGGAAAAGCAAATACTTTGAAAGACCAGAGGTGGAAAGAAGTGGCTGATATCAAGAGGTAGTACCGGAGGCTTAAAAAGGACAAGGAGCACACAGAGACTCTGACCATGACAGGGAATGAACAGGTCCCAAGTACCATATCCATGAAGGCAGATGTCTATCACAGTTGACAGGACCCAAGGTTCAGGCTGCATGACGATGCCCCTGAGACACTCCGGTACACAGCAGGATGTAAGATGCAAGCTGGGGCCAGCGTAGACTGAAAAGCTCAACCAAGTGACCGGGATAATGTACAAAAACATCTGTGCCTCATGCGGATTATACGTCTCCAAGTCCCGCTGGAGCACGGCACTAAAAGCAGCTGAGAATAACGGGGCTAAGACCCTGTGGGACTTCAAGTTCAAGACAAGCAGCTGCTGGTTAACCAACCAGATATAGCGGTGGCTGATCAGAAGCAAAAGAGAGCAGTTGTGATAGATGTGGAAATCCCATCTGACAGTATAACATCAGAAAAAATGAGCACAAGAAGATTAAGAAGTACCTGGGGCTGAAGGAAGCCTAAAGTGATCACCACAATGGAAGAGTGGCTCCAGCAGCATTCCATCCACAACATCAGAGGTCTCTGTCCATTAGAGTGCAGTCCTAGGGACAGCTAAGATACTGTGCAGAACCCTGAAACAAGTTTGCCTCCAGAATTTTTTCATAGGGGTGGCCATATGGGGGCCACTAAAAATATTTAGGTGGCACACCAAAAACAGAACAGTGCAGGGGTTCAGTAGAGGGGAGGGGTTGATGACAGGAAATCTGGAGGGACATACAAAGTGACGTAATACGAAGGGCAAAAACTGTATATTGCAGGAACAAATAACAAGTTAATGTTTCAACTCATTGTAGGATGTCATCCTCTCTCTTGTGATCATGTTTTTTTTGTTGTTTTTTTTAAATTATTACCAACATAGGACAATCTTGCCAGGGGGCCCACTTGGGGACCAGCAAATTTTGGGGGTTGGCCAGTGCCCCACCCCCTAGTGGGGGTCCCTGCTCTGAAGCTCACTGGCCTCTTGTAGAGAACGTGAGCTTAAAGAAGACACACCAGCCCCCATGTGAGAGGGAGATTATTAGAGAGGGAGAGAGAAAGAGAGATGCAAGAAGGGAGCTGGGAGGGAAAGAGGGAAGAGAAGAGCAGAGAAGCTTTGAAGGCAGGTGTAAAACACACACACACACACGCACGCACGCACGCACACACACACACACACACACACACACACACACACACACACACACACGCACGCACGCACACACACACACACACCCATGTTTAAGTACTGTACAGTTGAAGCGAGGAAAGACCTGAAGGAACATAAAAGATTTAAGGTGTACAGTGTACAGCGTGCATATGTGTACACACCCACATGCATCTTAGGGCCATTGAGGTGTTGTTACTGTTTTCTTTCATATGCTGGTGTGCATGCATGCATGCGTGTGTGTGTGTGTGTGTGTGTGTATGTGTGTGTGTGTGTGTGTGTGCGCACACGCATTCTTTATGTTTTGTTTGTGTGCTAAAAAGAAATATAATCTACCGAGTCATGGTAATATCCTTTCAGGAAGGTGTTGCCATTCAGGGATATGTGTTGACACACGCCCATGTAACCTTGGCAACCAGCAATCGCTGTGGGTGCAGAATCACATTGTGGAGGAGAGCAATTATCCAGTTAGAGTCCTCCCCTGAATCATCAAATACAGACACATAAAGTTACACACAAACACATACACAAAAAGACAGACACACACACACGTCTGGTCACATGACGAGTAGAGTCTTGTGTTATAGAACACTTTGAAAGCACACTGTCTCTTTCTCTCTCTCTCTCTCTCTCTCTCTCTCTCACACACACACACACACACTGATTTTTTCAACCTCTATTTTAACATACTGACACTCTTTTCTTCCACTTCCTTTTTCCGTAGTCATTCCTCCCCCCCCACATCTCACTTTTCGTCTTCCTTCTCTTATCCATCTATCCCTCTTCCGCTGCTCTCTCACTCAGTGTGAGTGCTAGCTTGGGCCCAGCGGGTTTTCTAAGAGGGGTATGACACACCACAGCAGCAAGACGACGCACACACACACACACACACACACACACACGCACACAGAGCTGTGATGTGAGGCAGACAGAGGGAGACAGGAAAACAGGAGAAAAAAAAATGCAGTGTGCACACCACACACACACAGAGACACACACACAGACACACAGGCAGGTCATGCAGAGACAGACTCAGCTACTGCTGCTGAGGAGAAAGCCTGTGGCATATAGACCTGCCTCTCAGTTTTTATGTCATTTCTAGACTATTTATTTACGCATCTTTTACCTCATCGCTCTTTCTTTCATGCTACAGATGACGAGAGCGACAAACCAAAGACACTTTTGGTGATGCATATAAAGTTTTTTGAACAAGCCAGTCTGGCTACAGTCTTAAGGTCAATTTTTGGTATGAATACACAGAAACAAGTTCAAAATCCATGTACGGTTTGGTTTAACTAAACAGATTATGGCTTTCTTCTTTCACCCCTGTTGATTTCCGGGAGGTTTGTCCAGCAGACCAGAGCTGGCCACAGTTTAGCCACATTTAACTGAGAGCTGGTGTTAATAATCTCCCACCATGTTTAGATCTCAAGGTGTTTGCTGTATCATTATATGGCTTGGTATTCATGTCAGGTTTGCTATTTTGAAAATGCATGACACACTCTGTGCCCGGATACCAAGGACGTAGGTGTTGGCAGCCACAGGGGACAGTGCAGTTAACTGCTTTGTTTTTGCCCTTGATGAAGTTACAGAATATAAGCTAAAAGCAGAGTGGGACATACTAGGTGCTTTGCATTTATAAATACAGCCTTTATGTTTCTTTGATGTGTTTTAAAAAGCTCAAATCGATGTTTGAACCAAATACTACTATGTTATCTATACTTGGCTACTTGCAAATAGTAGTAATAATATTCACACTGTATATTTTAAAGCCTAGAAGCGGTCTTCAATATAAGCCATGGTGTCGCAGTCATGGTGTAGTAAGACAAAATTAAAGAAGTCCTTTTAATTTTTGCTTTTATTTTTCTTTTTTTTCTTTTCTTTTTTAATTATTATCTTTTTTTTTTTTCTTTTTTTTTTACAGAGGAGTCTCCCCCTGCAGCCCATTAGAAGGACTACATATTAAAGCCTTTTTGACATTGGCTGCACCTCATACTGCTGATTTAGACTTTTACCCACACCGGTTATGATGTAACCTATCTGAGGGGCCGTAGCCATTATTCATGCCTGTGCATGGTGTTAATTACCTTGTGCACTGCTAACCACAATAGAAAAGAAATAAAATCCTGGGACTTTGTTGTTTTTCTCTCCTGCCTCCCCACTCTTCGTTGTGATCACGTGTTTTTCTTGGTTTTTTTGTTTAGCTAATTTTGTCAATCTCTCACATCTGTCAGTCCTATGCCTCTATAATTATTATTCCTTGTTTTGAGGTGATAATCGTTTTTCTTTCACTGTGAAAAAGTAGCCGTCAATGCATAGGAGGAATCAGGCCAATCACGATAGCTGTGATCTGCGCTGATGTGATGTGCGCATCAGGTTCCAGCATAGAGTTTCAGACGGTTTTGCAGTTACAGTGTACCAAAAGAGCATATTTAAAACAGAAACCTAAATCCCCTGTTAGTCCCACACTTTTTTTTTTTTTACGCAGTTTATGACTCTGCACTGTTCCTAACCAGAACTTTGCAGATGGATCTGCTAATTTTTGTTTTTGTTTTTTTTTAGCTTTGCCTCTGGGAAAAGGCAGAATTAATAGATGACAAAGAACTTATTTGTAGCAACCAAGGGATAAAAACAATTAAAACTGTCCACTGTGCTTCTCATCAACACTTCTTTCATGTATTTTGTGTTTCTTCCTCTGCTGAGTGAATTTCCCAGTGGTTGTTCCCTTTACTCTTAAAGCCAGCAATCAGTATTTAACCTACACATAGTATCATTGCCCAAAGGTGACTTGCAGTTGAGTTGTTGCAGGCAAGCATGACTCTGTACTGGCTGGATCCCCATAATACTTCTGTGTTCACACTGGAGGCACGAGTGTTTTCCAGCCTGAGATAGATATTTTGATGAATGTTTATACTTTATGAGGCACACACAGTTACAAGCAAAACTCACAGAGAGCACCTTGTTGTGGAGTGGGTTTAAACTGTCGGGCTAGTATGAGCAATTCTTCGTGCTAAATTATAAACACTGTCATAACACATCTTGTATACGTGCTCATTCTAATTCATGTTGGTAATGTTTTAACGCTATAATTCATGGCAATAATTTGGAAGAATTGTGAAGAGAAGCAGAAAGAGAAAGTAGTGAAACAATGTGTGCATACAGTACAATTTCAGAGAGACAGAACAGACAGTAACACAAATTAGACTGCGTACTGGAAAACATTTGTTTGATGTTGTTAACGTAGAGTAGGGCATATTAGTCCCAGCTCAGCTGAGCTGAGACTAATATAAGTCATTTGAGAGTTTTACATGGAACAAAGACAGTGAATTTTATTTTCTATGTCTTTCAGTGCAGATGCATATAAAAGGATATGGGGAACATGGTCATGCAAAATTATTAAAGAGATCAACAGCCCTTTCAGTAACATTTGGGCTTTGCATTAAGACGAATCTGAACATCCATCATGAGGAAGGAGAACAAGAGAATAAGAGGGAGAAGTGGGAGAAAGGAGAGTTGCCGTCAGTTGTGCATGGCTGCTTTTTTTTTTCCACGTAAAAGCGGCGTTTTCTGCAGCCCCTCTCCCTCTGTCTTATCTGCACCTGATCACTGTTGCCTCTCTCCTATCGCTTTGCCTCTATGTTTCTCATCAGCTCTTCCTCTCTCTTTGCTATCTCGTAGCCACTCTGCCACACTCCACGGGCTACAGCAAACGGCTCCCCTGTCGTTTTATCGCACATACACGCACGCATGCACACAAACGCGCACACAAAGAAGCTCGTGCGTGCATGTGTGTGTGCTTGAGAAGATGCGAACATTTAAAAACAATCGTGTTTACATGACGAAGGCTACAGAATCACATAGATATCCTGTAATGTGTATGCATATAGCAACTGACAACCTCTGCTGCTGAAAAAATTAAGCCATGCAAAAAAATAGAGTTTCTTATAAGACTGCCTACAAAAAAGTTTTAGTTTCATTAGATAATTTAGAAATCAATAATAATAACTGAGACGAGTGGTCTTGTTTATAACTAACCCTTTTCAATTTGATTAAGACTTAAAGTAAAAGGCTTAGCTGTAGTCAGCATCAGTCTGCTCTCTAATTTAATTGAATAATGGCAAATAATATGACTTGCTGTGAGGTATAGTCCATCTGAGAGGTTTGTGCTCCAAACTTCTGAGCACAAACTTCAAGTATTTTATTAGTGTTGCACTAATAAAAGATATCTGTATCTGTGCCGTGCAGTTTATGAAGACGGCTTGCTAACAAAATTTCCTAGCTTTTTCTTCTTCCAGCTTATCACTTTAGAGGTTGTTACAACTGTCTATCTGCCTTCATTTTACCCTATCCCTAACATCGTCCTGTCACATCTCAGTCACACCAACCCTTTGCATGTCCTCCTTCACTACATCTTGAATCTAAGTCTTCCTCTTTTTTCTGACCTGGCAGCTCCATCTTCGACATCCTTTGCCTAGTAAATCCACCATCTGGATATCTCCCAATCATCTCACCCCCTAACTTTGTCTTCAAACTACTCGATTTGAGCTGCCCCTCTGATGTACTAATTTCTTATCCTTTCAATCCTGGTCACTCCCAATAAACATTTTACAATGTTCAGCTCCACCTCCTGTCTCTTTGTCAGTGCTACCATCTCCAAATCATATCAAAGTAGGTCTCTCTACCATCGTATAAACCTTCCCTTTCACTCTTGCTGCTCTCCTTCTCTTACAAATCAAATCTCATCTCCACTCTCTTCTCCTCCTCCCTTGAGCATTGCCTCTTGCTACGGATGGTTGAACCCAGGTATTTAAACTTATCTACTTTTACTACCTTTGCTCCTTGAAGTTTCACTGTTACACCTCTGTCCCTCTCATTCACACAGATGTATTCTGTCTTGCTTCTACTGACTTTCACTCCAGAGCATGCCTTCACCTCTCCAGGCTCTCTTGCACCTGCTCCCTGCTCTCACTACAGATCACAGATCACCTGCAAACATCATAGTTCACAGTGACTGCTGCCTAACCTCATCTGTCAGCATGTTGTTGGCATGTTGTTGGAAAATACTGACAGCGCATGGACGGATAGCCCAACAGATGCCACCACTGTCTCACCATCCTCATACATGTCCTGCACCACATCACATCAATAGTGTTCTTTCTCGGCATGAAGCCATGCTGCTCACTGATCATAACCTCTCTTCTTAACCTAGCTTCAAAAACTCTTTCCCATATCTTCATGGTATGTCTCATCAGTTTCAACCCTCTGTAAGAAAAAGTTTGCAAACATTAGTTGATAATTTAGCACTACACCCACGATGGTCACTTTGCAGCAACAAAATTACACTGCTGCTTTGAGATGCATCCAGAAAATGTCACATCTTTTAATTTCAGTCTACACATACACATATAGACACAGCTGCCTTAGCAGTGGAGGATATGGAACACTAGCATTCCTGCTACTAAACTAAGGCAATAAAAGTTATAGTTTTGCCAGCCATATCTTATCATCATTACACAGTCCCTGCAATCATCCACTAGTCCCCTTAGTCTTAACCACTAAACCTGCCAGGGTCATGGGGGATGGAAGCTATAACACTTGGTGAGAGGCAGGGTATACTGTGATCAGGTCAACAGTCCAGCACAGGGCTAATACAGAGAGACAGAGAACCATGCACACTAATTTAGAATTACCAGTTAAGTTAACATGCATGAAACCACAGAAACTACAAACTACACACAGATTCCCCAACTGAGCAGTTAAGCAAATTCATAACCAATAACGCTCTGGAAAATACTGACAGCGCATGGACGGACAGCCCAACAGATGCCAGACAAATCATGTACAAAGCAAGAAATATCCACAAATCTATCACACTGTAATATATTCACATGCACGCCGCTCCAAGTGAGCGGCTGCAGCACAACGGCTTGCCTTTCTCTTTCGTGCTGTGTGCATGCAGAAAGAGTAAAAGTTTCAGACGAACACTCTGAAACTTTCTTGCAATTCCCTACGGCTTTTTGATTCATCCAAATTGTTAGCACTTTGTTGCAGTTAGTAGATTTTGAAGATGCGCTCATGAGGACTGACTCTCAGATTTAAGACTGTTCAGGAAGGTTCACTTATCCAAATCATGTTTGAATTTGTTCGTTGGCTATTTCATTTACAGAAATCTTTTTTTAAGATGTCATATGGGCTACACAATATATTTCTATACTGAAATATCCATTTTTCCCCTAATAATCATTCCCTATCCTTATCGACTTGTCTACATAGGTTTCAGATGCATTCTTGGTTTATGAAACATCCTAAATCTAACTAAATTAGACTAGTGCAGGTGATGGTTTCTTGACTTAGGCAACAAAGGTAAATTTTAAAATGTACCTTTATTGCTATAATTGGTCATTATTATGGTTTGATACACTGAATAAGCAACATTAGAAAACATCTATATATAGCAATCTATTACTGAAACTCACACACACTGATTGATATATTCTCAGTGCCATCAGCTGAGACTAAAATAAGTCTTTGATTATTCAACTATCAAAACATAACCAATGCCAGATGTGAGACAACAGCTTCAAAGTTTGCTTCTTTATGAGAGACACATGAGAGAAAGAAAGCCTTTGACATTTTATTTGCTTTACACTTTATAGAATATTTTATTACCATAGTAATCTATGCTCCAACTTTAATGTATGTATCTTGTACATTTGTATATCATGAGCCTATTAGTTGTAAAAAGTGGCTGTAGAACAGCAACCTTATATGTGTGTGTGTGTGTGTGTGTGTGTGTGTGTGTGTGTGTGTGTGTGTGTGTGTGTGTGTGTGTGTGTGTGTGTGTGCCTGTGTAGTGAAGGGAGTGACCCACACACACTGACACAACCTCTGATGTGGTCTTAAGGCTTTGGCAACTTTCTGCCAAATACCAAGCCAATAAAGCATGTTCAAATTAATTAAAAGGGATTTTACTCACGGGTTGTACATTGTTTTCAGCGTTATTTAAACTATTCTTTAAACTCAGTTTTGTTTTATTGGAGCCACAGTTATTCTTCCCAGTATTTGACTGATGACATGTTGATTGATCGTCTCTGGAAAAGTACGTTTATTTTCTGGTTTTGCAATAAAGTAAAGTGTTGGAGGAGAGTGGACGGAGAGGGGCTGTTTACAAAAAAAGACAATGAACGCGGCTGGCAGCTGTAGAAGCGCTCTAGTTACAACACCAACAACAATAACAACAAATTCAGAATAAAAATACTAAACGTTCATGCCAAGTAAGCGGACTGAAAGGAGCTTCTCCACTTGGCTTCCCTGTGTTTCCCGTGTGGTCCGCTCAAAGGGTTAAAGCCCAAAGTGAACTGAATTGTAAGAAGTTGGTTTCCAAGGGAAACTGTTCGCACCGTTCCAGCTGAGGCGGGACAAACCAACTGTGTGACACGGAGGGGGTAGGGGTGGGTCGATAAAATAGCGAATTAATTTCAAGCTACATCTGCTATTAAATCATTGTAAGAACGTTTCGGTGTAACGACGTGCTATTAAAACGCCCGTAGTAACGGTGGTTGTCGTTAAATACATTTTAAAGAGACGAGGGTGATATTATTACTTCCCTCCACCCCTTCGGTACAGCTAGAGTGCTGGGGTCCCTGCCAAGTCGGTTTGAAAAGAGCAGACAAAGGCTTTGAGCCCAGGACGCCCCTCTCTCTCTCTCTCTCTCGCTCTGCCTATAAAGCCGCTCCAACTCTATCTTTTTTGCTTTTCTACCATGGGGTCGCTTCTTAATACGTGTCGGTAAGCGAGTTGGTTTTGTTTTTACTTTCTTAATCTGAAATGTATGACCGTCTGGATCCTCGCACGGCGGAGAGAGGAAGGCTTTTTGTAGGTATAATACAAGGAAGCGTCGTCTGAGAGAGGGAGCGAGAGGGGGAAGGATTGACGCTTTTCCTCCTCTCCTCCTCCTTCTTCCTTTCGCCCCCTCTCCTCCTCTTTTTGGCGGAGAGAGGGGTTGAGGCAGGAATAAACGCTCTTTTTTGTTGTTTTTTCCCCCTTTTTTCTTTTTTAATACATTTGAATCCTACTGCGCAACCAGACCGGATCACGTGGCACTGGAGGGAGTTTGATCGATTTTGCACAGTTCAGTGTGAGAAAAAGAGAGAAACACACAACTCCAATTTCTTCTTCTTTTTTTACTTCTGTGGATAGCTGGGACTGTTGATACTTTTGCATTTTGTGCGAGAGGAGGGTGTGATTGAGTTAAGTCTTCTGTTTTTCTTTTAAGCCTTGGAGGTGTGGAGTATTAATTTTTATATGCCTGGGTTTTGAAAAACAATGGAGACGCACATTTCGTGCCTCTTCCCAGAAATTTTGGCAATGATTTTCAGTTATCTGGACGTGAGGGACAAAGGCAGGGTAGCCCAAGTGTGCATCGCTTGGAGGGACGCATCCTACCACAAGTCAGTGTGGAGGGGGGTGGAAGCCAAGCTGCACCTCCGCAGGGCGAATCCCTCCTTATTCCCCAGCCTCCAGGCCAGGGGCATCCGGAGGGTCCAGATCCTGTCTCTGCGCCGCAGCCTGAGCTATGTCATCCAGGGAATGCCAAACATCGAGTCCCTCAATCTGTCCGGCTGCTACAACCTCACGGATAACGGGCTGGGCCATGCGTTCGTGCAGGAGATCCCATCACTTCGGGTTTTGAACCTAAGTCTGTGCAAGCAGATAACAGACTCTAGTCTAGGGAGGATTGCTCAGTATCTGAAGAACCTGGAGGTGCTGGAGCTTGGTGGCTGCAGCAACATTACCAACACTGGGCTTCTGTTGATAGCCTGGGGCCTCCACAGACTCAAGAGCCTCAATCTGAGGTCCTGCAGACATGTCTCAGATGTGGGGATTGGACATTTGGCGGGCATGACCCGTAGTGCAGCAGAGGGCTGCTTGAACTTGGAGTACCTGACCCTCCAAGACTGTCAGAAACTGACAGACCTGTCACTCAAACACATTTCCAAGGGGCTGACCAAGCTCCGGGTACTGAACCTGAGCTTCTGTGGGGGGATCTCAGACGCAGGGATGATCCACCTCTCACATATGACTTCCCTGTGGAGCCTCAACCTACGCTCCTGTGACAACATAAGCGACACGGGGACAATGCACCTTGCTATGGGCACCCTAAGACTCTCTGGGCTTGATGTTTCGTTCTGTGACAAGATAGGAGACCAGACTCTGGCGTACATCGCTCAGGGGTTGTACCAGCTCAAGTCCCTGTCTCTGTGCTCGTGTCACATCTCCGACGACGGGATAAACCGGATGGTGAGGCAGATGCACGAGCTGAGGACCCTTAACATTGGACAGTGTGTGCGCATCACGGACAAAGGGCTGGAGCTCATAGCGGACCACCTCACCCAGCTGGTGGGCATCGACCTGTATGGATGTACCAAGATCACCAAGAGGGGACTGGAGAGGATCACACAGCTCCCCTGCCTTAAAGTGTTGAACCTGGGACTCTGGCAGATGACAGAGAGTGAGAAAGTGAGGTGATTGGAAATGCTTGGTTTTTTGTTTTTGTTTTGGGAGTGTGTGTTATTTTTCTTTTTTGGATGGAGACAGAGTGGGGAAAGGGAGGGATGTGTGGGCAGAGGAGTTTCTTTTCTTATTTAAAAAGAGAGAAATCCTTCCTTTTTTTCCCCCTTCTGTGTAAAGTGTGCTTCTCCCATGTGACCAGGATGTATGCTCAAAATGTTTTATTTTTCTTTCTGTTGGCCTTGCAGGACTGAAATCAGTGTTTGACTCCAATATTCAGCCTGGCAGAAAGCAATTCAAAACTTCTGTCATGAGCTCACGAAAATCCGTGTTAAACGCAATGTTTTGGTCTCAAATCGAGTTTTAAGACCTCACAAAAACTGGACTTGGGACTAGAATAACTTCAGCTTGTTTGCCAGATTTTGTTTCCAATCAGGTGTCGTTTTCCCTAATGGAAGAATCGGCTTCTCTTCCTGACACTTGCTTCCAGAAAATTCTGGATGCGAAAACTTGCATCCATCCTTAAAAGTCAAAAACAGAGGTTTTAAAACTTTACTGTGGGACTTTTATTTTTGCAGTGAGTCTGAGGCATTTACGACTAATCTCCGCTACAGCCATCACGCCTAAAAAAAAAAAAAAAACCAACAAAAAAAACCCAACACAGACACACAAAAAACATTTGGCTACCTCGTATGTGGTTATTTTCAAAGGGTGTATACTGTTAAGAAGGAAAGAGAGACTGGGAGAAAATGTGCCTAAAGGGACTTGTGTCTGCCCCCTCCCCCATCCCTCCATCGCCTCTCTCTACCCTCCCTCCCTCTTCCCTGAGCAGAGCTAGAGAAAGGAGACCAGGACACAATCTAACTACCTTTGTTAATTTACCCCCATAAACAAGAGCAATTTCCCAGAGAGAGCCACGAGAGGGGGAAAGGGGAAGGCGGGCTGTCAGATCCAGTCAGAGAGTGAGAGGACGTCGCTTTATGCAAAATACATTAAAAACCTGCTTGAGTGCAAGAGCTTTTTATATTGTTAAAATTTTCCTATTTTTTTTTTTTTTTTAAAGGGATAAAGTCCAACTTTACACCCTTTTAGAGATGCATTGCATTCAAGCTTTGATCAATATAAAGGAGATGCGATTGCAAGCCTATACCTGTAGTGATTCTATAACGATAGATGCATGTTAAAGGTATGATCAGACCGTCATTAAAAACCCAGTGTATGTCCTTACAGGATTATTAGGCTGTAGGTATTTTTGTTGTGAAAGGGATGCTGGTGGAGATAAATGTCAAGTGAATGTTGCTCAGAGCGTCGTACTTCAAATTGAAGTGATTTCTATATCTTAGCCTTTATTCGTGGAAACAAATCAGGGTTCGTGGCTTTTCTTTTCCCACGTTTATACCGACACATTCATATTCACGTTGCTCTCACCGGTATATAGAGAGAGGAGGAGGAGTTTTTTTTATTTTTTTTATACCCTCTTCTTTTTCCTACCATCTCTCACCCTTCTCCCCCTGAATAAAAATACCCCAAATCCATTTTGAGACATGCTTAGAATAAGGAGTAATCGATTATTTTTCTTTCTCTCCCTTCCCATCTCTGGTTACAAGCAGACTGCGTCTCTCTCACTCACTCACTCACTCACCCTCTCTCCACCTCGCTATTCCCCATCTCACTCTCTCTCTCTCTCACACACACACGCATTTAGGCTGTACACACATGCACACGCGCGCACGCACACCGCCGCCAGTGTGTGCGCGTTTTAATGTAATGCAATGACCTGCTAGAAAATTAATCTACGGATGTGCGTCCTGCTGAAAAAGCTGTGTGTGAGTGAGTGTGCGTGCGTGTGTTTGACAATAAAAAGATGTACTGTATATTATGTGTTTGTAAAGAGAGAAAAAATGCAGAATCCCAAAATTAAATTGTTTTATATTCTTACGGTTAAAACAATTAAAGATATTTATATAATGAACGAACGAGAGCGGTGTGGATTACTTTTGTGTAGGTGTAGCGCTCCATTGTTTTCTGTTTTGTTTTTTTTGGAGGGGGAATATAAAAAAATACCCACAAGGTATTTTAATCTTGTTTTCCATAAAGACAATCACAACTGCTCTGCTCTTGTCCTACAAAGATATATTCCATATTCAGGCGCATTTAAGACAATAAGGTCTCTTATTTTCATACATTACTCCCAATAATCGCCCACGCATCTCTGAGCATTGTCCCTCATCAGTTCTGTCTTGCTTCTCAAAAGGGCTGAAAAAATTTCTCTTGTGTTGTTTTATTATTTATGAGCAGATTCAAAATGGATGCTTGCCGTCTTGATTTGGCTGCCAGGGCCTGTGTAATTAATTATCACCAAGGCGTTTATTGCAGGAAACTGTTCTACCCTGCTGATTTTTTCTAATCATAAACGTCTGTTTTGTTTTCTTTTTTGTCCTCTACAACGCTACCAAAAGGTGTTTAGCTTAACTGAGTTCCAGATGCAACTCTCAGGGTTTTTTTTTTTTTTTGGGGGGGGGTGTATTTGGTGGATTTCCTGGTTTAAATGAAGGGTTTGGGGCATTTAGTCTGGATCCTTTTCGCAGTGTTTTACTTCACATGTGGCAGAGCTGCGTCTGTGCAGCTGCATGTGCGGCGTAATGAGATCTAAAAGTTGGTTAGAGCAGATCTCCCTCTTCTCTGCTTTCCATCAGGACGTGTCCTGTGTGTGAAGTGACACCACACACACACGCACACATAGGGGGTTGCCAGGCCAGTCAGTAGCCATTGTCTCCCTTTAGAAGTTAGAAAGGCAGGTTTGGGTGCTTTTTTTTTTTCTTCTCTTCCTCTCTTTCTCCTCCTCTTGTTCAGTCACGCATACCAGATCCTAGACCAGGCAAGAGACCCCTCTCCCCCTTACTTTGCCCCCCCCCACTTACCACCATGCACACACGCACACACACACAGACTGCTTTTTAGCATTCCACACCATCATTCAAAGCATTTAAGCATTCCCTCTCCCCTGACTCTCTGTCCATGGGGATTTGGGGATAAAGGCCAGCAGAGGGATTGTTGACCACAGGGACAGAGAAAGACAGAAAGAAAGACACACACACACACTCACAGAATGCCAGTGTTTGCTGTTTCTTAAGTTTGCTTTAGCTGGCCTTTGGTCTTGTGCAATAACGCTGCAACCAGTGCACACTGAGATGTGGAAAAAAGAAAGAAAAAAGAGAGACACAGTCTGTGACATTTTGAGCAGCTTTGTCCCAGAAGCATCTCAAACCTGTTTGTCAGCCACAGAATGCTATGAGCTACTGTTGCTGATGTAATTTGACCCTGCATTAGTGTTGCTTTAAATCTACCAGAAAATGTGTGTTTATGTGCTAAATGCCTGAGTTAGATTAGGAGTTCCTACATGCTGCAGCAAGGCGACATGAAGCCATAGGAGTAAAGTAAAAGAGGTGTGACACTGAGATAAAATGTAGCTTGGATGCTGTTTAATGAATAGAAGTGGGAGACGTACAACGCAACTAATTGTTTCTTTATCATTTGACATTTGTGCATGCAGACCTTTACCGAGCAGATACGGAAGAGAAGGTCATATCGTGGGTTTCTACAGAAAGGTCGGCAGGCTGAAGTGTAGACTGACGAAGATGCAATCAGCTACATTCAAATGATAATGCAATACTTTAGTAATCCCTACAGGGAAAATCCCTTTTTGTCCACTACACTCCATAGGGAGGTCAAAGGTCAGACTCTGCTCCTGAGCCCCCCGCTGCTGGGTGCTACTGGGGGACACGAACACAGTGAAGAGCTCTCATGTTTTAACATTATATCTGCTTGCTCCTCACTGTTTTGCTGTAAGTCCCTGGAGGTTGTCCGGAAGAACTAAGAGGCATCGGCCCTTCCTACTTTAAAATATTGAAGGTTTTCTTCTCAATTAAAAACAAAATCTCATCAATAATTTAGGAGAATACAAACATGAATGTTATTGTACAGAATGACTCAATTTGCATTTTGAACAAATAGAGAGAGAGCTGAGTGAGTTTAATGCTGGGTGTTCAGCATTATGTGCTTAGAAGGCATGATATATCACTCTGTGCATAGACTGCAAGTACAAAAAACAGGTTATACAGTAAAGTAACTTGCATGAAGATATCGTGATTTGTGTAAAAACTAAACACGTGAGCTCATTTGCACTGAATGTTCTGAGTGCACACTCTCCTTTAGGACAGTTGCACTTCTCTTTGGTAATAACTGTACAAATGCACAGCAGGAAAAGCCGTCCCTCTTCCTGCAGTTTTGGTTCGTTTTTTGCACATGACACGTGCATCATTTATAATCCATCTTAAAAAGCAGTGAACAGTTTGGCTCCTGCCTGATCCTATACTATAGGACATATAGGGTCACAAGAATGTTAGCTTTTGGGAGAAGAAGCTTGTCTGCTTCAGTTAAAGTCAATTAAAACTGCATGCTAGCTTACAAATTAAAATAGTTGTAATTTTCACATCCAATCCAAGGTCCTATCTTCTATGGTTGCTTAATGATATAATCTCTCTTTAGCCAGCAAAACCAAATGTCCAGACATGATTGATCCACATGGCTAACAAAGAGGAATTTACAGCTTCAGAATAACATTGAGAGCCACTGCTATGCTTTTAAGCTCTACTTATCCTTGTTGATGAATATCACAAAAGGCTGATCACCTGACTACCACCACTCTCCTCAGGTTTTCACTTTGTCGTGGATCCTAAAGGTTCAGCATTGCGCTCGGGCAAAGCAGCGTGTGCACTGTAGGAAGCTCGGATGAAAAGGACTTCATGTAAAGAACATGTTGTAGCTTCCTCTCAGTGAGATTGTCTCTTCCCCCTCACAGATTCTGCCTGCCTGCCTGCATGACTGACAGCTCCCAAACAAAGTTACTTCAAAAACTTACAGGCACTTAAATCAGACAAAACCAACATTTCTGCTGCATATAGGTCACTGAGAAAACCTTTTCATACTATTCATAGTGCTGTTTTTGCTTTTGAAATCTGTTGTGTGTGTGTGTGTGTGTGTGTGTGTGTGTGTTTGGCCTGCAAGTTGTAAAAGTTGAACTGTGACTTGTCACGTTGCGCTCTGAACCACATTTCCTGTCAGGTGGAGAGGAACGGTGTTATGTATGTGTGCGAGAGTGTTTTACTGCTATCATTAAAGGAATAGTTCGCCATTAAAAGGCGAACTGGGGTTTTTCACAACAAAGCAGCAGGGATATTAGCAGCGGAGTGCTACTGCCCTCCCCCACATGCCTTTGGCTGCAACAGCTTCTGTCTCTCCCGTCTGCTGTGTTGTCTGTCTGTCTTTCTGGCCTGTTTTTAGATCTCTGCCTGTCTGCTGGTCAGCTTTCATCCTCGCCTTTTTTTCTTATTCTTCTTGTCAACTTATTTTGAAGCCTTATTTCCTTCCTGTCTTCTCACCTCTCTACTTCCCATTCTTATCTTACCTTTGTCATTCTCTTTTCACCACCAACTTTATTTCTCTTTTTCCTTTAGTGCTCCTTTCTTATCTTTCTCATTCTTCAGCCCCCCTTACAATTCTCATTTCTTTCCCCACTATCCCTGCCTCCTTCCTCCTCTTTGTGGCACCTGGTGTTGAGGTGTTGCTGAGGTACAGTGGACTGCTCTACCGTCTGCTGTAGAGCTGTCCCCGGGGCCCTCGGGGGCTCAGTGTGTCTATGTGCTTTAGGAAACGTTTTTTTTAAACCAGCAGCTCCAGTCAAGAACATGTACTGCTGCTTCTGATTTAGGCATCCATGCACATACTGTACACACTTTTCAGAACCAGTGTTGGTCAAAAATAGCATTAAAAGAGCAGAGGGGGGATGGTGTGGTTTTACTGTAACTTACTGGTTTTAAAGCTGGCATAGTCAGGGAAGAGGCAGAGAAGCGGAAGAAAAAGCACCTCTGTCCGACAGTCTGCTGTAGTCAGCACCCAACCTGTAGATAGGAACAGCAGCAAGGCAGTAAAGCAGAGAGAGGAAGATAGAAAAGTAGAGAAGTGGTAAAAATTGAGGAGGGGAACGGGGAAAGAAACAGATGAGAAAAAGTTGAGGTTGGTGAGAAAGAGAATGAGAGGGAGAGAGGAATCTGTGAGTCACTGTTTAACTGTGGGCTGCAAGAAGTCGGCTAGCCATGTTAAAATACCGTCTGTGCGCACACAAACACACACGCTCCAACAATATCTGGCGCAACACACACGTGTGCACACACATATTAAAATGACCTATGTAAAAGAATAAAATAAAAAAACAGTTGTGCTTTTTTTGCCCAGTAGACCAGCTAATTATTTTCAGTTGCACACGAGGCACACACACACACCTCTGCTGCACATTCCTATCAAAGGAATGAGCTGCTTTTCTACAAAGGTAAGACGTTAGGGATAAGTCAAAAGAGTTTTTTCCCACTTCTGAAAATCTAACTTTTACAGGAAAAGAAGGAACACTGACATTATCCAACCTGTAACTGATGAATTAGTGAAAAACCTTCCTAACAAATGAATTTGATTATTTTTGCCTGCTAGACAGAGGCGAGTCTGTGGTTCTAACTGCTCTAAAGACACACATCTAACATTTTCATGTCTTCATCTTAGTTTTTACTTTTTTTTTTTAAATTTGGTTTTCGACTGCAGCAAATGTCTGCTTTTATTACGAGCCAATCAGCTGATTAAGGTATAATTTCCTAGAGGTGCTAAAGGTAAAATAGTGGGATCACCAGACAGGATCCCATTATTCCTTTGAGGAAAACAAACAAACTGGAGAAACTCACTGATAAAAATCTTAGTATTTATTATTAGGCAAAACTTATTAAGTTTTATTAAGAAGAATACTTTTCAGGGACAAGAGGTAGAATCTAAATCTGAACATTTCACCTCAAATTATCACAATATGCACGGAGGTCAGGAGAAAGGTACAACAGTGAGTGCAGCGATGTCGTCAGAATTGACAGAATTATGGATGCAGAAAAAACATCAAATTTTGATGTTCCAATACCATCTGGATTGATAACAGCTTCATCTTTCAGAAAGCAATGATCCCAAATGTGTGAAAAAAAAGAAAATAATTAGTAATCAATTGTCCTCCCGTAGCTGGACCTCAACATTACTGAAGCAGTGTGGGATCATCTTGAGACACAACAAAACAGAGGGCAGCCAACATCCAAAGAAGAGCTTTGAATGTCCTTTGAGAAACCTGAAGAATTATTCCTGAAGACTATTTAACGAAAGGTCAAAGTTTGTCTAAGAGGGTTTAGGGTGTGTTGGAGAATAAAGGTGGTCAAACAATCGCAAACATTGACCTTCAAGCTCATTAGGGTTGTACAAACTCTGTTTTCGCCTTCTATATTGTACTTCTGGGTATGTTCACACATGCTTCAATAAATCTGTGCACTTACTTTCCAAATTTTCTTGCAAAATATAAAGAAATGAAATGTAACTCAAAACTTCTGCACAGTACTGTAACACACTGCTACTTTGTAGTGAATCCTCTTGGGACAATAAGTGCTTCCACTGTTTTATGCCACTGCACACTTGTTGCATTTGAGATATTTCACTGTGCACAAATTGGGTGACTAAACAAAAGAGCTACATTGCCATATTCTGGTAGTGTGGCGTAAAGAATCAGTTCAAGTTATGCAAGCACTCAGTGACACCCAAGATGGCGTGTTATTGGCTCCCCAGCTGTCAAAACCCGGACATATTCAACATATGATTAAAATAAAAGAGGACTTTTTGCATATTTGATAATCATTTCACAGTGACTAAAGCAATAAATCACTCTTCAATCTTAGATCCTCTGGGTGTTCAACTTTTTATTAATCTCCCACATGCTGTTATCAGGTCATATACCGCTGTGGGCTCTTTGAATTTTCAGTCCGTCATCACCATTATGGCTATATAGTATAGAGTTTTTATAAAGATATTTAAGCAAGAGCTATGTTAAGAAAATGATCAGCGTCGTTACATTTGCCAGACAAGCCATTCTGTGCTGTTTTCCGACAGATTGGATAAGGAAAACAACACACTAAATCTTTCATTTTAAACATAAGATGTTGCTTTATTCAAAATCAAAACATGGACGTCGTCGCTGAATGTTTTATGAAAGCCTTGGCAATTACAATCGGAAGACTGAGAATTATGCAGCATGTGATGCTGACTTCTGCTCCCTATTTCTGCTCCACACGGAGAACGGCAGGAAGGAGGCGAAGGACGGAGAGAGGAAGAGAAAGAGGGAGAGAGCGAGAGAGAGCCTTTCTTTGTCTTGATGTGAAACCACGTGAAGCTCTGACAGAAATGTGACAGATACCTGCAAAGTCAAAAACCAACAGGCTCGCACTCATTCTAATTTGTCAGGTGAGACAGTGTGTTGGGAGCGTGGGTGGTGTGGTGTGCTTGTGTGTGCTTGTCTTCCCGCATACGTATGATTGAAGGCCCGCGTGCATAATGCATGTGCGTAGACACTCGCTTTGTGTGTGTGTTCCTCTCTGCCAGCTCTCCGTACCTTCCTGTCAGTTGAACTTGTCATTCAAGCATCAATAAAGTGAAAACTTTTTCTTTCTCTTTATTTTGTTAAAAAAATTTGTCATGCTTTTCTCAAACGCGGGAAGCGGGCAGAAAGGGAGACAGAGAACTGCAGCAGCAGTCGATGGGGTTGAACACGTGTTTGACAGGGAGCACTGCGCAATGGAGCAGATTTCCCTCCATTAAAATGACTTTTCAGAGATGTTTTTTGGGGGGTGGGAGTCTTTAGAGGGCAACAGAGGGCAGGAGGAAGATGCTGAAAGTGATGCCATCACAGATACCTGCGTTACTGCAGACAGTGAAACATGTATTTAACAATGTAGAAACGGCATGGCAGAAAATGGTGAGCTTTAACCTTAAAATGCATATATTAGACACTTTAAATGTCCCTAAAAGTTATGCGTTATGTTTTAAAAGCCAGTTCTAACTGCAGAGGTGCAATAGCTATGAAAAAGAAAGAGAGAAAAAAAAAGATTCAGGCAAATTTCTTGGAGTATGGGCAGTTTTTCACCAGAGAGCGCAAACATGTTGAGATCCAAAAATCTATATTGATGCAATAGCTACGAAAATTCAAGGCTGAAAAATAAAAACACAACAAATCTCCTCAGACTTTAACATCAGAGGTGTGGAGACCAGCTTTCTTTGGCATTAGTGGTCTTGATAAAAACCTACAACTCCAGTCAGAGGTGACTGGTATTAGAATAGTAATCACGAGCTTTCCTTCTATAAAGGAAGTTTAAAAAAATACAAAATACATGCAGTAGCCCTTTAATGCAGCACACTGTGATACGGGCTGGACTCAGGTGTATGCATGGACTGTTAATGCTCTTGTGAAAGTGAAGTCAGCAATGTTGGGATTGACTAGCTCTCACTGAGAAGGGAATTAAGCGTATTTGTTTTAAGAGGTGCTGGCTCACCTACACTGAAGGTTTCTAAAGGGCAAGGTTAGGACGCTCTAAAACCCTTTACACAAACTGGTTCCACTAAATGATTAGGCACACACACATACACACACAAGTCACATCTTCGGAAGATCAATACATCAAACCTTGTTCGCTGAGAGATAGAAAAACAGCTGCATCAAATATACAGAATCCACTAAATAAAGAATGCAAGCTATGTGCAAAAGTCCTGTCAAAAAGAAGCCCGTCTAGCAGCGGTCTCAGAGGATGAGCAGCAGTCTCTAAACCGCTTTTCTGAAGAGGACACAAGACAAATGCTTGGGGTGGGCTCAGACCAGCATTTCACAGCAACTGACTGGGGGAAAGAAACAGTGCGACTGACTGATAAATCCATGTTTATTTCGGGAATAAAGCCAGTAACAGATGGGTTAGGAGAGATAATAATACAGCAGTTTATTGAACCCAGACTGAATGCTAAAATCTGGGTATGTTTTGCTACTCTGGAGCTGAACACCCACAGTGACCGGACTGTGCTCCCACTCCCCACCTTCACAGCAATCGTGTTTGCATCTTTGGGAGCATGATGCACACTAAGAAAAGCAATTCCAAACTCTTCAAGCTTTGCAAGAACTCTGTGACACTGTTGACACTGTTGTTCCTCCAAAGCCATCACAGCCTTATAACACATTTATAGGTGCACGTGAAGACTAAGGTAAGCCAAGCCTTCAGGAAGCTCTTACCATGGGTTATCTGGTTGTGCACAGAGGGGAAAGCTCAAGTGAATGCTGTTGTTAAACAAAAAGGCGGGGATAGTGAATAGTAAGATACAGAAAAAGACCAGGATGATCAAAAGCAAAAGGGACCCTGAAGTGATCCAATCACAAGGGAATTCTTAAAAATTAGCCTGCGAAGGTGTAAACTGGTTCAGAGTACTGGTCTATCCCTGTTCATTTCAATTAACCCTGGAAGTGGACATTTAAACCATAAGAAAATCTCCATCAAACTGTTATTTAATATTCAGTATATAAAGGCATTATTGAGACAGAGTGCTCTTATCTCCCTTGAATTATAGTTTCCCAATTTGCATGCTGAGCGAATTTAACTCAAAGTGCCTCAGACTCACCAGAGTGAGTCCACCAGAGCTGTAATGTCCCTGCTGATAAGCAGCCTGTCAACTGAGGATTTGGTAAACGCTTGATTCACACTTTATAAGAAATATGGGGGTTTTGATTGGTTTCTATGTGTAGGCGTGCGTGTGTGGATCTGTAAGAAGTCCTATGGGAGGAAAAGAGATTCACACTGGAAATCTTTCCGACTGTTTGCACTTGTCCAGCCTTATTGCTAGACCTTTGGGTTTTTTGTGTGGGAAAAAAAAAGAAAAGCTGTAAGGCTTTAAATATTACAAAATGCTATTTAAATAATTTATGTCCTTGGAATGTTTTATTTTGAAAAACAGCTGAACGAACGTCACTCTTTTCCAAGTTTTTCAAGACATCCATTTTTTAATAGTTCTGACAATACGTTTGAGTAATGTCTATTTAAATGGAATATATTTCTATTTGCATAATAATATTTATATTAGTTTTTCTTTGGTGGTTAGCACCATCGCCTCACAGGGTTTGACTCCATGAACTAGCTGGGGCGTTTCTGTTCGGAGTTTGCGTGCATGCACCCACAGTCCAAAGACATGCATGCAATATTAGGTTAATTGGTGATTCTAAATTGGCCGTAGGTGTGAATGTGAGCACGAATGGTTGCCATAGATTGGCAACCTCTCCAGGATATACCCCTCTTGCCATATGACAGCTGGTATAGTCTCAAATTGTGACCCTGAGTTGGCTAAGCAGAAGAAGATGGATAGTTTCTCTTATTTCTTTTTTCAGAAAAGTACCACATGTGGTCAGTGTTGAGAATTTAAATCAATACTGGTACCATAGATACCAAAATTCAAGACCAGGCTGGACAAAACCTAAAACCCGTCTGTAAGGAAGAGGACTCCCTTACTGCATTTATATTATATTATATGTATAGCACTTTAGAGCACACCTTTCACTTTATTAAAAGCACCTTATCAAGCAATTTATGAGCATTGCACTTTAAGCATGGATTTGCACACAAGAAGTTTAAATATTTATTGACTATTTATTGGGAATTTTAAAATCAGTTGGTAGCCTTGTTTCAGATCCTGCACAGCTGCTCCTCATCAAGGAATGTGGTGGTTGTCTGTCAGGAGAGAAGAATGGTGATTGAGATTGTTATTAAGGTTTACCAATAAGGAAAACTAATGCAAATGTGTGTGTGAAATCTAGGGATAAAAGTGGTGCAAATAAGTGTTTGTAAGTTAATGATTACTCACCTTTCTTGCCTGTGTCCTCTTCAAGGTGTTTGGGCAAATGTTTCCCTGGGGGTCCAGACACCATTTAAAGGTTCCGGGAGAGTCCATTGGTAAAGAGAGTGTGGTGAATCTTGTTGTGCTTGGGTTTCTGGGTTTTTATAATATTGGGTTTGGTGTAACATTAAGTGTGAAATATTTATTAATATGTAAATGTGAAATGTATTTATGTATTTATTTATTCTTATTGATATATTGTATACTGTGGTGGAAGGTTGGGATTTAAGAATTTACCTGAGAGTGGAATAATGGTTTAGTCTGTGACAGCTGAACATATTTAAGGCTGCCAGTTGTCATTAGAGGATGGATTTTTGTGCTGTGAAGAAGCTCGACAAGTTGATGGTTTTAAGGAGAGCCATATAGCAAATAAATACTTTGTTCCACTACACTTGCTTTGGTCTGTCTCACTGTGTTTCCAGCCACTAAGGGCTGCCCTGTTACACCGTCAGAGGAAATGAATATTCTGACACTCTGACAAAGGGTGTAATTCTTCCCCAAATAATAGCAATTTATTACAAACATTTTGATCAGAATAATTGCAGCTCGTTGCAATAAAGCATGGATTGAGATGCATGGCAGCAGGTGAGTGATGGCAGATTTATAATATATATCTTTTGAAATATCAGTTGAAACATATGAATTGATATGGTTCAACTGATATGATCAAACTTAAAGAAACCCGCCTTACCAGGTTTGTTACCGGACAAAGAGTAAATTAGGCAGCGACATACAGGTGTATACATGATTAGAGCTCGAACTACGCGAAAGAGAAAATAGATATTTTAAAAAGAGACTAATGTAAGAGTGAGAAAGAGATATGGGAAGGGGAGTGAGAAGATAAATAGAGAAACTGAGCGTGGAATACAAAGAGGAGACTGTGCGTGCATGTGTGTGTGCACCAGGTGCGTATCTGCAGTCCCCAAGGTCCTTCTAGCTGTCTTCTCCTATTGATTAGTTCATATTGATCTGGCCTGACACACACACACACACACACACACACACACACACACACACACAGCATGATTCACTTGATTTAGCCAGGCTTTGACACAGGGGACATGAGGGTACATTGTTAATATACACACACACACACACACACACACACACACACACACACACACACACACACACAAAAACCCCGAATCCTTCCATCGTTTGGCCCTCTTAAAAGGACAACCATCTTCTCTCTCTGACACACACGCACACACACACGAGCGCACGTGCGTGTGCGTGCTTGACAAGCAGCAAACATTCACTCTCCCTGTTTACTCATGTGCATTGGTTGTCTGGCAAACAGGAAGGAGAAACAATGAGACTGTATGAGGCAAACTGTTGATAAATCTTTTTGCCTGTTTTTATTCCCTCAAAATTGTTGGACTCTTCTTCAAACACCATATGTAGCACTGTATGTTTTGTATGTTGCAGATATGCAATAGTAGCTTAGATCATATCACAGCTAACCCTAACTGTAAAGCTACTGTAATCAATATTTTTAACAAAAAATGTGATTAATTATATTTGTGGCCTCTTTTTTGACAGCAGTGTTTAATTATATTTTAAGGCTTTCATTTATGTATTTTTTAGGCGTGTGAGCATAGGAGTGCCATTTCATCTTATTTAGCATTAAGTATTAATGACCTTATAAGGGCTTGCTTTGCAGTTTAACTGATAAGTACAGTACAAAAGTCACCCTTTATGTCTTTATATTTTGATTCCATGGAGCCAGACTTTCTTTTCATTTTTAAGGTGGTATTGAAGAATAGTTCTCCAGGCATTCTGAAAATCTTTCAAAGTGTATTCACTCATTTTCGGTCTAGTCCTTGTACCTGACTATATTCAGAGGAATGATTTTGATTGTTAAGCTACTTAACACAGTTCTGTGAATAAGTTTGAAACCATTTGACAAGCATAAAATAGTATTTTTGCACCAACATGGCACATCTCAGCATGGTGTGGCGTGTGTCCTTAAAATTTGAGCAAGGCGAACAAATGGAGGACAAAAGAAAAAGTGGCAGGCCTGAAAAACTATCCACAGTAGATTAACAGTATCATATGAAAGTTATGTAGGAAATAAAATCCAGCATTGACCTGACACATAACCTGAGGTCTTGCCCTTCAGTTGATCCATCCACTGTTCAGTGAAGCCTCATTAGAAATGACAGAACTATGAATGCAAAAAGGTACTGTCAACTTTTGAACCACCATCTGGAAAGCATCTGATTGGCTACAGCTGGCAACTCCCTGGCAAAATAAAAACGCACAGTGAAACACTACCGGTCATGGATTGGCTACTTCAGAGCTTGTACCTCAACATTATTGAAGCAGTGTGGGATCGTCTTAAGAGAGAATAGAACAAAACGCAGCCACAGTAGCTAACATACTTTATACACATTAGTTGCTTATGTCATATCTGCTGTTGTAGCCATCAAAATTAGTCATTGCAGATTTAATGTATTTTTTTTTTCACAATACCCTGATGCTCTGACAAAACAGTTAATCATGATACAAATAAGCAAATGCAAATACAGTCGACTGCGACTGCAATCGTAGCAAAAAGCACAGGTTTGCAACTGTAGGGCCACCGGTGCTTAACAGCGGTTCCCGTTTTCAAACACAAGAAGAAGAAGAAAAAGGCATTCACTTCAAGACAAGGTGCCCTTGAGCAAAACATCTCACCTCCAGCCGCTCCTGAGTCGTTTAGTGGCAGCTGCTGAAGAGTGTTTTTTGTTCAGGCCAGATCCCAGTGTGACTGTGTGGAGGTGTGTGAAGGTGAAGTAGGTCTAGGCTCACAAAGAGTTTATGCTTGCTCTGTCTGCGTCTACGGAGATGGAAGGGAGAGGAAATAATGTCAAAAAGGTGAGAAAATGGTGAAGCAAGAGTCTGCTCATCAACAACCCTCTAATGAGAGGGTTTGGTCTGCTTGCAGGCTTCCTGACACATATCAATATGTATACTCAATATGATACACACCACACACAGACACAGCCCCAGATCTTTTAAAAAAAATGTATTTGTCCTTCATCCAGCCTCTGTGCTACACTTTCCTTTTCCCCCTCTTTGTCTCTGAATCAGAAGAAACGTCACTGTCTGTCTCTGCCTTTAGTCTTTCGTGTGCATGTACGCATACACATACACCGACACACCAGTACAGTACGTGCACAGATACGCAACCACCTGCACCCACAGAGACTAAAACACACACATACACAACCACACACACACGCATAGACTGCCTTCTGCTGCTGTGATGGCTCCGAGCTGTCAAAACACCCTTGCTTTCTCTCCCTCTCTCACCAAAGCAGCTTGACTGAGCTTGTCTATGCAGGTTCACAGAGACTGCTGTCTATCCACCCTCATTCTTTCTTTCCTCACATTCTCCTCTGCAGTTTGCATCTTGATTTTGCTTTCTCGAGCTTTTCAGCCCTTGCCCACATACATTTTAAATAATGCTTTATTGTATGTCCCTGTTTATTGTATTAGGCTATCATTCAAATGTCTCGGTGGAACGTTAAGTGTTCATAAAGGTTTATACTGACTTGTCAAGGTCTTTGCTCACAACACATTCCCGCATTATGTGAAACAGTCACAAAATTGAATCCATTGTTTTGTTTTCCTCCCCCCCCCCCCCCTTTTCTTGCTTACATGGACACCAACTTTTATCCTCCAGTTTGTATCCATGCGTGTGAAGATTTTTTACACATTATTACTCACAATACAGTTTGAAACCCAGTGAGTTTTGGATTTTATTTGGAAGGGCTTTTACATGTGAGTTGTGCTTTTTCTTGCTGTTCGGTTAGGTGTAGGCACCAGAACTAAGACCAGAGGTTTTGGATACAGTGTCACGTTCTTCAAAGCTGTAATGTGCCCCCCTTAGAGAAGCCTCAAAAACATAGACAATGTAGACACAAATCCTTCTTCCCATTGAAATACATTGGGAGGTCGTGTCCACAGTGAGGCAGAAAAACAGACGAGGTGCTGTTTACGTGTGAATGTGTAATTTTTCCAATAATGAAATGGTTAAATGGCATTAGAACTCTTAAATATGGTCTTTTGCGGCCCACCTGTGGTGCAGACACAACCTGGTTATTCTGTTTAGTCTCAGTTTGCACTATGCTGGCTTAAGTTGCTGACATAGTCCATAATGGACACAGATGTTGGCAGCAGGGTTCATGGTGGATGTGCACTGGGTGCTGTTTACACTACACCAGCTGCTTGTCTGCCTATGTGGTTCACCTATGCACAGTCAGCCTCGTTTCATGTAAAGGAGCATCAGCGGTTCCTCTACGTGACATTTATGCCAGTATGATTTAAGTCTGAAAATGCTGCTTAGATGTGGAAACAATGTGCATTCACATCACTAATTTCCAGCTGAATTTTCAAACCTGTCCACTCCTGGACATCCTGTTTTCCACTCCTGGATTTGTTTCACTAAAAATGTTATCTCTGTATGTATGAAATCCTGCAGCTTCCAAATGCTACCATTTTATTACAATCCTCTGCTTAGCCTGGTAATCAAACGCTGCTTTATGCAGAGGGAAAGTAAACTGACCACACAGGCATTGATATGGGTTGATGAGATGCCTCCCGGCATTCAAAATGAGTTGCTGGTGAGGCAGTTGGTTCCTTTCTGCTCACCTCTAGAGGTGAACAGAAAGGTGCCCTTCTGGGCACATCTTTTTCTTTAGCCTCTCCAAGGATTTGAAAAGTAGTAACAAATTGTGACTCGGAGGCATAATTTGTGAGGAAAAAGGCGTGCTTTTAAATTTAGCCACCTTGTTTTCTGCATTACAGGCATCACATTACATGCTTATTAAAAATTAATGTAGTACTCAAAATATATAAGACATCAAGGTCATAACACACATGTGACCTGTAAAATCTAGTACAGAGCACACAGATGATTTTACTGCACAAAAAAACATGATGTTAACAAGTCATGTGTGCAAGGCAGGTAATTTTTTTCCCCCTGAAATAGTTCTTCCTGGTAAAATATATGCCTGCTCTCTCTCTCCTAGTTTGATTTGCTTCCCTTTTCTTTTCTCAGTCTCTGCTACCACACACACACACACACACACACACACACACACACACCACACGCAAGTGCTGTGTGTTTGGCCTGCAGCGTGTGCACAGTGGGGAGGAATCAACCGTATGGCAGGCATGAGGACGAAGCCAAATCTGGCTTGTACACATGGTGTGTGGCCGTGTTGCCCTGTGAGTGTGAGTGTATATGTGTGTGTGTGTGTGTGTGTTTAGCTAAAGGCAGCCTGCACTTAAATATATATCAGGGGCAGCGGTTGCCTAAAGGTGAAAGCTATGTGGTTTTCACTGGAAGGCTGCTGAACGAACGAATGAAAACCACTCTCCATTCCCTCGCCAGCTACTGTCACTCTGCCCCTGAGCAAGGCACTTAACTGCTGGATAAGAGCAGCAATGTGAATAGAAGCTAACTAGCATTTCTCATTGCTTAGAATAAAGTCGTATATTTTCTGTGTTACTGATTGCACTCTAATCATGAAAGCTGAGATGTTGGGAACAAATTTATAAACAAACAATGGAAAGATTTTTTTAAAAACGCACCATCTAAATGGTACTAATCACTAATAATAACCTCTCAGTGCATAGGAAAGCAGTGGCAGGTATAAAGGTTAGACTTGTTTTGTAAACTGCAGACAGTTTGAGTTTGGGTCTTCAAGCTTGAATTGTATTGCAATGGCAATAACAAACTAGAACATTTCTGTGAACATCCATGACAAAAATCCATGCTACCTGCATGGACACCTGCACAAGAAAAACACATGACTATTCTTACACAATCCCAAATCTGATTACAATCAAGTATTTAATTATGCATACAAATGGTTGACAATTTCAAAGCATTACCACTGGTCTGCGTGGAGGAATATTAGAGCTTCCTTGAATATACAGATACTGTCTTTGCACTTTCCTTGTGCATGCGCAAAGCGTCAAAACACTTCTCATAAGGCATGGAGAAAGCATGTGTTTCTGCATGCGTGTCCAGGTCTGTGTCAATATATGCTGCCTGCAGGAAAATATGCATGTAATTTAATTGTATGCGCATGTGTGCGTGTATTGTATACTGCGTTTGCTGCCAATATGCAAACACACATTGAGCGCATATGTGTGAGCGTCTCGGCTCGTGGTGGTTTTGTAAGTGCATGAAAATCATTTATTCATGTTTCACTCTCTCTGTGTCTCTTTCAGTGTGTGTGTGTTGAATACAGAGTCAATTTTTGTCTTGCAAGCGTGCTCTAATAGCTACTCTTTGCTTACATGCGAAGCTAAAGGTTAGGCTATCATGTCTTTATTTTTGAATACTGAATGGTGTGTTTATGTTCTCCATCTCTTTTCCCTTTTATATCTTGGCAATGAATATATATATATATATATATATATATATATATATTTCTTTACACTAAATTCTCGCCTCTTTGCCCCATCTACTCTTTGACTCCTCTAAATAGCTATCAGAATTGTGTGTGCGTGTCTGTGTGTAAGGAAGCTTTAAAAATGCATATATTCTATAAGAGGAAAGAGGAAACAGAGCGTGGTGAAAAGAAAAATACAGCCTCTGTGTGTGTTGTCAGTTGACTTGACATCTGATCTTGCTGAGTATGGTAAAGAAGAAAGTGCTGAAAGTACTCTGTGTGGGGGATCCTCTGTGTGTGAGCGAGTGTGTGTGAGCTAAAGTGTGTCTATGGTATTTTGTGGCCTGTGTGTGTCCTCGATTCTGTGTGGGTGGTGAGAGGAGGGAGTAAGGGAATAGGGTGTGTGTGATTGCATTTAGTTTAAGTGTCAGCATGCCTTCGTGTGTGTCTGTGTGTGTGTGTGGTGAGCAGGAAAAAGAGAGGGGGAGTCAGACAGTGAAAGAGAAGCTGAGAGATGGATGGCAGGGAGGGTGACGAGGGAGGAAGAAAGGAAAAGGAGAGCAAAGAAAATGCTGAAGAGAAAGTGAAGGGAAAGCAGGAGATAAGATGGAAGGGTGTTATGATGGAAGGAAAGCCAGTGCCCGTTCTTCTTCTCTTTCTTATTCCAGTTTATGTTTTAGGCTTCTTCACTGTTGTATAAATGTTATATGAACTGCGGATGCTATGAATGAATGTTACATAAAAAAACCTCTTTCTTTCTTCTCTTTTTTTTGTTTTGTCTTTTTCAGAAAAGATCTCCCCAGAGTTTCTCCTGACAAATAGACCAGTTTGATGCACACATGAATACACATCACATGTGACCAACTGCTTCTTTATTGTCTACAAGCAGGAGAAATCCTTTTACCTGTTTCTTCTTTATTTGTGTCCTTGTGTGTATTTTATGAGTTCCATCAACAGGAAAGTGTCCCACTGAAGGAAATCTATCAATGTTTAATCCCCTGTGTTCTGAAAACGCACTCTTGACAAACAAGAAACAAGGCAGAGTGAGAAGGCATGACTCAAAACAACGTAACATATCGAGTACTTGTACCTTTTGGTTAGCTGAACAAAGATTTTGAACATACATGCAAAAAAACAGGGTAAAAAAACAAACAAAAAACAGGTGAATGCAGGCAAGGCAGGCAAAGAGGAAATTTGCATGTTTCTTCTCTTCTTTCCTTCATTTGGATTGCAGTGTTGATCTGTTTCCTGGGTCGTTGTGCTGGCATCATAAAAAGCCCATAAAGTCACCAGTCAGGAAAATGTTTAGTTTGTACAGCAAGGCTTCGATAGGGCTTCTATGGTCATTACAAAGGATAGCGGTTTAAAATGCTTAAAAAAAGTGGCTTCACTTTTCAGACTTAAAATTAAAACTACAGTCTTTGTTGTCTTTTGTGCTTCTTTCTCTTTCTGCTGTAGTAGTTAGCATTCCAGTTCAAGCGAGATGTTCAGCCAGTTAGTATTCAACCTACGCATAGCGTCATTGTGTAGAGGCAATGCACTGCTGGCTTGTTCAGGGACTGCACAAAAGTGCAGCTCTGTAACCTCCACACTGGTTTAATTCCCATAATCCTCTCAGCAGAAGTAGAAAGCTAGTCAGACAGGCTGGAAACCCCCTGGCAACCTCTGGTCACTAAGGAAAAATGTGTATTCCTTGAGGGGTTGGTGAGCGGTTGCTGGGTAAAATCAGACACAAAAAAGGTGCAGCACCAAAAGCTTTTTGTGATTGTATATGTCACCAGAAAATTGCTGTGGTCACCCCATCTGCACGTCCCACTCTAAACGTTTCATTAGCAGTCAGCGACTAGTTGCAGAGTTTTTGCAGAGAAGTCTTATACAAACTATAAGTGACTGTGACAACCTGCTAACAACCAAGAAATCACAGCCACTTGCCAATATTTCCCTGACTCACCAGCTTTCCATGACTGGGGCTTTAGCAATCAATATCACACTTTTGTCCAGCAACCACTTGCAATCATTTGGGGAATACAAATTTTTTCCTATACCAGTGGTTGCCAAGTGGACACCAACCAGTCTGTAGGCCTGTGTAACAGTGACCTAAGCAATATTTGGATTTTCTTTCCTGAATTAAAACAGATTTATATTACTACAAGCTCATCATTCTTAGATTTGAACATCTTTTTCTACTTCTACGTCTATTGTTACACATGAACCCTGGACAGTGTTTTGAGAATTCCAGAAACTTTAGCCATTGTCCGCAACTCTGTTAAACTCAGGGCTACAGTGTGTGTTTGAGAACAGCATTAGATGTCAAAAAGAAACAAAAGAGAAATATCTCAAACAAAGCTGATGTGGATCAATCAATAACTATAATTTGTCTATTTGGATTGGTGCTAGAGTGAAAGGTGTCACATCACTTCATTCATCTGCATCTCCCTCATGTGTTAAAAGTTTAGCTGGAAACAAAATGAAACAGGGAGGACACTTCTTTGCAATTAAATGCGTATTTGAAAAGGAACAAGAGGGTAATTTTAATTAAAAAGCAAAACACACTAGGGTTTCATGGGCATCTTCTTCCATCCTTCCTTTTTTTCAGAAGAAGGAAGGAAAACACACAAAAAAAAACATGAGCCGTGAAAGAAAGAAAAAAAACGCAGATGTCTGATGTGTTAGAGAGATGAAAGTATGTCACACCACATTGACTGAACATCCCATAGGCTATGTTACTATGGTGCTGACACAGGACTTCAATTAAAGCTAAGAGACCACTGCCACAAATGCATGCAGACAAGACAGTGCAGACAGGCCTATTGACTTGTGTGGCAACACTGTCCTGTCACCACATACAGAGCTACTCTACCTCTGTGACCTCTCCCCCCTCCCCTCCTCTAATCTCATGCATGTGTGTATGTGACACTTTTCACCTCCTTTTCACTTCTCCCCCACCTCCTCTCCTTTCCTACCATCTCTCATTACTATCTCTTCCCCACATTTTAATCCCGCTCCTTATACGCCCCCCTTTTTTTCTTCCTCCACACAGCTCTATCTTCCCCCGCTGTCTTCCTCTTGCCTCTTCCTTCCTTTCCTTTTTTCCTCCCTTCCTTGCCTTCATCCAATCCTTTTTTGTCTTAAAAGAATTCTGGTCAGGATGAATTGATTGGAGACACAAAGGTGGAAGATGTTGGCATTTGTTTTGACATTTCTGCGCATATAACACACACGCATGCAGAAACCCACATAAATACACGAGTGGCTACATACACAGATAAACCCGTACAAATAAGAGAATGTCTCACCAATCCCCCTGAGAGCACGCTCGAGGAAGAGACAGAGATTTCCTGCTGTGTTTGGAAGCTCTGGCAACACTGCTTCACAGTGATGCCAATACGTGAGCAGAAAAGAACAAGAGGGAAAAAATGCACATATAAAGGGGGTACAAAGAGTAGAAATAAGGCTTAGAAAATAGCCACTTGCTCCAGTCATTTACACTGAAAGCTTTAACACTACGACTTCATACTGACAGTTTCATCCAGCCAAGGTATCACTAAGAATGCCAAATCAGGGGTTTCCTATTAACCATTAACATTTTAAATAGTTGGGTAGCTGCACTGTGAGCATGGTAAGTGACCATCTAGAACCTTCTTCTTCTTCTTCTTCTGGCTGCTCCCTTTAGGGGTGATCACCCTCCATTTCATCCTATCTCTTGGATCCTCTTCTGTCACACCAAGCATGTCTTCATTTTTTTTTTTTAATGTTTTTTAAGATTTCTATATAACATCCATATATTCCAAATTCGTTACAGATAATTTCAAGCCTTTTTATGTTTTCATTACAATTACAATTTACAGATCATTGAAATCTGAAACACACATTATTAGAATATTTACGTTTTTTAAAATTGAGTAAATTATTTCTCAAACAGTATCAATACCATGTATTTCTCAGTCAACCATAATCAGTCTGCTGACTTGACAGTTGTCCAGATGACTATTGTCGACACCCTCCACCAGGAGGATAAGCCACAGAAGGTCATTGCTGAAAAGGCTGGCTGTTTGCAGAGTGCTGTATTGGAACATATTAATGAAAATGTGAGTGGCAGAGAACAGTGTAGTAGGAAAGGACTTGAGGAAGCTTCAGAAGGAGTGGAGTCAGGCTGGTGTCAGTGGATCAAGAACCACCGACACAGATGTCTTCAAGAAAGGGACTACAGGCGTTGCATTCCTAATATCAAGCCACTCCTGAACTAGAGACATCAGAAGCATACCTGGGCTACAGAGAAAAAGAACTGCTTCTCAGTGGTCCAAAGTCAGACTCGAGAAAGAGTGGAGAGGGACAGAATCCAAGGTGTTTGATGTCCAGTGTGTCTAGAAGTTGATCTTGAACTACTGTGGCTTCCAGGTTCTTCATGGTCACGTTTCTGCTGAGGCTTGCAGCGCAATGCTGGGAGTTTGGTATACATGACGACAAAAGCTCTGTGGGGAACTGCCACTCTAATTTTTTTTGATTGAGCTCAGGAAATATTATAAATGCAAGATAGTGGAGTTTGGATTTTTATGATCTAAGATCCAAATATTAAAATTAAAAAGAAAAAGAGCTTGAAATAATCAATTTTACATATAATGAATATAGGAAATATTACCTTTTTTAATTAAACTAGGAACTAAATGGGCTTTTTTGTAGTTTTACAATTTGTGAGATGCACAAACTAAGTGCTCACAATGCATTCTGGTTCCACGGTGTGAAGTGCTACCGTTCTGTCAGAGGATACCGGCGTTGTAGAAATATGCACAAAACGTTTTTTGGCAATGGTAATCAAGGTCTTTATGCAGTGAGACGATGTGAAAAAAAAATGTTAAACTAAATATTTTGAAGCAGAACTTGTCGTGTTCTGCTAACGATGTGCTTTTTGCAGAAAATTCATCCTCAAAAAATGCACTGTGAAAAAAATGAAGTCGGTATCAGAAAAGGAAGAAACTGAAAATCTGGATTCATCCACACTGATTGCATTGGTAGTGGAAAGATTGAACTCTTAAGGCCTTTACACACTGGATGCTTAAAATCTGTGCAACTATTTCATGCGTTAAAAATAATATTCAGACTCACCTAGACACACAGCTAACAAGTACTCTGGGTCAACCGGCTCTCTGAAATGATTTCTTTGCCTCCTTAGAGTTGGTGGTCCCAGCTTTGCCAAAAAGAGCTCAACTGCTCCACTCACATCCTGAAATATGTGCAAAGATGGTTGTGACACAACTCCTGGATTAAACCATGTAATTCTCCCAGCTGTTGCCTCCATGTGAGAATTTGATGCACTGAGAATTTCCATTTCTTTCTTTTGCTGTTTAGAAACATCAGAACCAGTTAATCATGGCTTGATGTCAACTCCACTTTTTTCAGATTTTCAGTGTGTGTGCATACATTACATGTCAAGTCTGGATCTGAAAAACTTGGAATTTCGTGTTTTTTGAGATGAAATGTATTTCTGAGTTTCTTTTTTTAAGAGCACCAAACTCAACGGCTGGAATGTCCTTTTTTTGTGTGTGTTTTAAACTTTACTTTTGCTTCCACTTGCTGGTTAGTCGCTGAAAGCTACATAGCTAGGTTTTGGTTAAAATGCACCCTGCATTAAACCTGCAAAAGGAATAAATTACACTTTACATGTTTGTCAAAACAGGACCCAAATGCAGAATGGAGGAAGCAGAAATACTGAATGAAAGCAAAAATGTCCAAATAGTCCAAACAAAACAAATACCTAAGGGCAGGCATAATAGCTTGAGGAACACAAAAGAGTATGTGGAAAACAGGTGGGAAGGAAAATAGACAGTCTGATAACTGATAAAGGGACAATGCATACACAGGGTTGTTTGGTGACAGGTGAAAAAAGGTGAGTACAGATGCAACCAATAAGGACGGGCAGACAAATACAAAAGTGTGAAAACAAAAAGGAAGCAAAACAACCACAGATGAAAACAATAAGTCATTACCAAAATAAAACAAAAACTGATTATAAAGAAACCAACACATATGCAAACAGACGGAGGGACAAAGAGCTAAAAGGATGGAAAAGCTATCAAATGTTTATTAGATTACAAAAAACAGGAACAAAAATTCAAAGAACAAGAAAGAAACCTAACACACGGTATGTTTTATGAAGACTTGGTTTTTGTCCCCAGAAGGGAGGTGCGTCCCTACAACGACTAAAGGGATTCATGTCCCTACAATGTCAGTAATACAAGTACACCCACACAAATACACAGTTGCCTGTCTGTAACGGTGCTATTTATATTTAAAGAGTGGGTCTTTTAAGTGAACCCAGTGTGGGACACACACACACACACACACACACACACACACACACACACACACAGAAAAAGGCACACAGTCTGTCTCTGCAGGCAGGTATTCACTCAAAAAGCTTAACCTCATTCACACTAAAGCTTAACTTTAAAGAGCTACTATTTTAGTATTATATAGGGATTCAGTCCCATGTTGCTTTCTTCATTAAAGAAGCAACGCTGCAGCACTGGCCCTTTTGTGGCTTTTGATCAGTGGAACAAATTAAAGTAAAACCTTCAAGACTGATTTTACTGCAAATCACTCTGTCTCCATAGTTAAAATGAATTTTGTGACTGTAAATGCAAGCAAGCATAAAAACACGACTCACTGTGGTTGTTTATATTCAATGAATGTCTTCTCATTTGCTTTGGGTTTTACATTTGTGTGGATGTGTGAGGTGGGTAAATGACTCAAGAGAAAAAGAAGAAAAAAGATCAGTCAAATCGATATCTGTAACAGATCGGAGTGCCTTCACACATCTGGACCTGTGGACTGTCTGCAGGGGAAGACTAAGGGTAGAGGGAATACATTAGAGGAGTATTTTGCACTGCCTTATGTTTCCGGGACCTCCCACCCTCCCATCTACTCCCCTTCTCTCCTTTTCTCTCTCCAGCCAAAGGAAAACTCCTCCATGCCCTGCATTCCTCTCACATTCCTGCTCTAGGTTTACCTTCTCCACCTCTCTTTCTGCAGCAACATCATCATCTCCTCCTCCTCCTCTCTTGCCTGTGGCTGTCTGTCTGTTTCCACCTCTTTTCCTTCTTCTTTTTCCTTTCTCTTGGGGTCTCTGTTTCTCTCCTTCTCTTTCATTCCCTCCTCCCTCTTTCTTTACCAGCATGCTCCAGTAGGCCGGTGAAGGCAGGGGGCTCGCCTGAACCCTCCACCCCCAGCAGGGGCCCTCCAGCTCAGCCTGGCTGGCTGGCAGGCTCCCTGGCACACTTCCAGCACACACAAAAACACACGCACACTCACATAGCTTCTTTCTTTCTCTTCTTACTGTCTTCTGTTTATCAGCCTGTCTTCCTTTTTAGAATTCTTCCCTTTTTAATCACTTTTCTTTTTTCCTTTTATCTGGTTACACTTAGTGATGTGTGCTCTGGCTTATTTAGCACTGACTGCCCACAAAGATGACACATTCACTGCATCTTTAATCGATTTCTTGTCCAAGCTCCATCATATACAGCACAGTATATTATCCAGTATAATTAATGTAACTAGATAGATCGATAGAGAAGAGAACTTGCACAGTTACATGCTCTCTTGTCTCTTATATGAGAAGAGTGAACTTTGCTTATATATACACACACACACATATATATATATATATATATACATATATATATATATATATATATATATATATATATATATATATATATATATATGTGTGTGTGTGTGTGTGTGTGTGTGTGTGTGTGTGAGAGAGAGAGAGAACCTCCATAATTTGGTATTTCCTTTTTAGACAGTGGAGGAAGGGCCAGTGCCCTCACTCATGCACATGCGCACCACACACAGCTCCTGTTTTAATGACCCCTACATCTGCCTGTAGGCACTATGAGAGAAAACAGCTAGATAGATACATAGATAGATAGATATGCACTGAAGGTCAGAGTTGAGAGTTCATAGTCATGACAAACAAATGCACACACACACACACACACACTGAAGTAAACGTGTGTGTGAGTTCAACTGGAGGTTAGACCTTCAGGCTCCACAGCTCAACAAGAGAGAGAAACACGGAGAGAATTCATAGCAGCTGATTCAGCATGGAACTGACTGGTGTGATTATTGTAGACCAGAGGGGACAAACAAGAGGAAATCTTCCAGTTATATAGATAATTTCTAGAGGAACAAAATGAAAATTTAAGGCAGATGGTGGCACAAAGCAATTGGTACTTTAGTGGAATGAAGGAAAGGCAGAAAGAACTGAGAGACTGACAATAACTCTTTTACAACTTAAGCAACAGCTGAAGATGTTACTGTGTCTCCAGACTGTCTCTCGTACAAACACACACTCACAGGGCCCTGACCTTGTTGATGGCAGCTGTCGACAGCACTCTCCGTGCACAGTCCAGAACTACAAATTCCCCCTCAGTGTGTGCACACAATAATCCACAGAAGACATCTTTAAAATGATTCTCTATTTGAGAAGGCCTTATGTCTCTAAGTTTCCACATACTGCAGATTTTCTAGCTAGTTCATACTTTGCCAACTTCAAGTCAAGTAATTTTACCCAACGTGGGGCTTGAACACAATGAGGTTAAGAGCCTCATACTCTTAAACTCAGCCCACACATTCACAGCTAACGTGAATAGTGACACAGACTATGGTGGCATTTTTATCAAAACAAATTATTGACTGAATTATCATTTTTAAGCATGTTTCTATTATTATGTTTAGTGAACACAGCCAAAATTTCACCTTTGTCGCTTTCTTTCAAATCTGCATATTGCTCTGCTTTCTTCGTTTTGCTGCTCATGGTCTTTATGATGGGATTTATAGGTTACACAAATATACGTGACTGCTACATGGCTTGCGTGCTTGCTTTGCACATTGTTGCATTTGTACGACATTTGTGTTTGACTCCTCCTTACTCCGATGTGTTAGCCCTTTGACAGACTGGCGACCTGGACAGGTCACATAAAGTATCTTCCAGGTCCAAAAAAACCAAACCCCCCCCCACCAAATACAGGCTACAATGCTAAAAGCCTGACTGCTCATCACTGCCTTTGTTGCTACTTTAAAATCAGTATCTGGCCTCTGGGCTGGGGTCAGCATACACTCTGCTTTGCAATCAATCTGTGTTCGTGGCTAGCTGTTAGCATCTGTTTGTGCAGATGTTGTTTTTTTGTGCAATAAAAAAAAATGTCTACATCTCCACTCCTCAAAAGTTTCAGACTGCTCCACCATTTACCTCCTCCCTGCACACAAACCAAAATCGACGATTATAGCAACTTCTCTGTATGTATTATTGTAGTGTCTACCTTAAAGCGCCTTGAGGTGAGTGTTGTTGTGATTTAGTGCTGTATAAATAAAACTGAATAAAACTGAACAGAATTTAATTGGATTAAAATTACTGTGATTTCATATGAATTTGTCATGAATACTGAGTATCGCGAAGATGTTCCCTATAAAACCTTAAAAAATGTAGCACTGCTGGAAAATCAAATAGATAAAGATTTTTTAAAAATCCAAGTATCGGCTCTGCTTATCACTTAGGCTTTCTTACCTTTAAAGTTCACAAGAATAAATAAGCTTTACATGTCATCAACTGAATACAAAGCAACAGAGTGGCAGACTTGTTGGATGAGTTTTTTTTTTTCCAATAAACAACATGTGTTAAAAAACTTCAGTGCCAAAAATACTGTCAGGAGCAGGATTTGAACCCACGCCTCCATTTGGAGACCAAAAATCTCATGAGTGAGGAAGGACTGCATCCTTGTATCTGGCGCCTTAGACCACTCGGCCATCCTGACGCCCACACTGCTGACGGCTCAGCAAAGTCACTGATGATTTAAAGCTCAGAGACCCTTAATATGTTTCGCAGTCTGTTATAATTAGTCACTGTAAGGAAAGTGACGTGTTTTAGCTTTTTTAGATCAGATCTTTCCATCTGATAGAAGAATGGATGGGGTGCCTGATGAATGCCTGGACAGATGGTCTCGTAAAAAGACAGATAGGTGAAGGATGGATGGATAGATGGATGGAGGATGGAGAAGGGAGGGTGGTTAGGGGAGGGGGGGGCAGGCGTGTTTGATCCTCCCAGTAGAAATAATCAGCAAAGCCCTGGAGCCCTAAATGTGTGTGCATATATGTGTGTGTGTGTCTGTATATGTGCGCTGTGGGGTTTTCTGGCTGCATGCCAAGACCAGCTCCTACCAAGAGATAGATCAAAGACTGCGCTCTCTCTTTCTTTCTGTCTCTATCTGTCTCTCCTGCTCATATTTCTCACAGTCGTTTCTTCCCCGTCCCTGCTCTGTGCCCTGAAAACACTCCTCTATTTTATACCAGAGGGTAGAAAATTACAACTTTTCCTCTGGAAAAAGAGAAAAAGAAAGTACAGCAATGAAAAGACCAAAGCAATAAAGTGCAATGTGAAGACAAAGAAAGAAAAGGGAAATCGCACAAAAATCCTCACTTTTTTCACCTGGTTTTGGAGTTGAGGTTATCAAAGGGTTAAAAGTTTGAACACATTAACACTGACTTTTTTTGTTTTGTTTTAAGGTCTTAATTTCTGCTCTTCTAATTTCTTCTGTTCACACCTAACATCTGCACTACTCCAGAAATCTTTTGGAGACATAAGACAGAAACTTCTAGAAATGCTGCTGACCCAGTTTTGGTTTGAAAAAACTCACAGATTGGGTTTTAGCCTTTGGGCACAAGCTGAGGCTGTTAGAAAGAAATTACGGGGACACCCTTGTAAACTCCCTGATTCGATCTTGGCAGCCACAAAAATTAAGGCAAGGCTCACACAGTGATGTCCTCCTATTTGTGTATGTACTCCTTTCCGATTCCCATGGCTTCTTCTGTTGAGGTTAAATCTAGCACACGATTGCTTTGGAAAACGTTACACCCAACACTGACCATTTTTCAGTAGTGTAGTAATACAGTGCATTGCTGTACTAAATTCAGTAATTACCTTACAGTTACAATTATGGCCTTACTTGAATTCGGTTTGTGTGCAGGGAGGAGGTAAATGGTGGAGCAGTCTGAAACTTTTGAGGAGTGGAGGTGTAGACATTATTTTTTTATTGCACAAAAAACAACATCTGCACAAACAGATGCTAACAGCTAGCCACGAACACAGATTGATTGCAAAGCTGAGTGTATGCTGACCCCAGCCCAGAGGCCAGATACTGATTTTAAAGTAGCAACAAAGGCAGTGATGAGCAGTCAGGCTTTTAGCATTGTAGCCTGTAATGGAGCTGAACATGTTTCTGCAGTAGACACATAGTGGGGATTGCTTTATTTTCACACTAACCGAACGTGTGTCATCATTAGAGTAGGGATTTGTGTCAGCTTGTGGGACGGTAACCTAAGGTTTTCTAACTAGTAATCATGGCGCAGTTCCAGCCCTTGATATGGCGCCAGGGGAAAGCAATGTAACAAATAGTGTAACAAATGACTTTCTTCGGAAAGTAACATAATCCATTACATAATAAAATGTTACAAGTACTTTTTTTGAATGACAACCCATAAAGAGATTTTTGTCAGTGACCCCAATCCTCCTCTGTAGCAGTGTCATCAAAGTTTGATCAAAAGAGTGTTGGGACACGTACATGTGTTTTCGTTTTTTGTAAAAGTCCAACTTCATCTTCTGCCTAAGCATAGCGCCAAATCAAAACAAAAGATAAAGACCCTATGATAATACAGAGAAAACCCCCAGAATCGAATCAACCCTCAATGAGCGAGAACTTGGCAACAGTGGAAAGGAAAAACTCCCTTTTAACAGGAAGAATCCTCTAGAAGAACCATGCTCAGGGAGGGGCGGCCAGCTGCCATGACCGGTTGGTCATGTAATAACTAATGATTTAATGAAATTACATTTAAAGACATGTCTGGTGTTACCTTTTCCTTACTCACAGTACTTGATGTTCGTCTTCTCAAGCATTTTCTATGTGCAACTAATGCTGTGCTATCTTGTTTACATCAACCATGAATATTTTTGCAGCTGTGCCGAATACTTGTCTGGGTGGAGAGTGCCAAAGTTTTTAAATAAAAACATCTTAGTTTGTAGGGATTATGGCTAGGACAGGGGTCTTCAAACCTTTTCTGGCATGCCCCACTTTATATTTTCCCACAATTTTATCAAGCGTTAACAATAAATCAGGATGCAGATAATCTTACTGACGACCCATCTAATTTTAGGGTTTTGTTTTAGTCATGTGTAAAATTGGCTAATCTTCAGACACCAGAAGATGTTTAATTTCAAAAGAAGTTCCATCCTTCCTTTTTCTTGTTAAAAACCTTTACATTTAGGAGTTCTAAATAGGTGACATTTTTATAAAAAGATCTTGACATGAACCACACTCAAACCTTAACCCAACTCTAGATGCGTCACCAGACACCTGGTTGTTGCTAAGAGGTTAATTATGAGTGATACAAATATCAGGGCACCGGCATTCATGCAACTCAGTTTCATGCCACATTTTTCCCCCTTATCCAACCTGCGGTGGCTTAATGAACACATTTTATAGGTTAAATTGTATGAGATCCGTTCAAAGCCCTTGCAGAAACGACTCCCATGCTATTAGAAAACGTGGTTTTTAAAATCATCAGCCAAGCAGAGGATCTTCAAAACTAATAATGAAGCATTAAAGCTCTAAAATGTAACATAATAACATCTTTTATTTCACAGCTTGCAATGACATTCACAGTAATCATCGGCGCGCTTGAATATTCTCCTGGATATTGTTCGCTTTGCAGTGTTATTGATCAGGGAACTGAGGCTCATTTGCACTCTGCATATGCCGTTCTGCATAACAAAATCCCCTAAACGTCTAAAGATGTAAATGTAATTGTGAAGATAATGTATTTTTGCTATCGAGCATGCTGCACTGCGTGAACTGCACTGTGTCATTAAACCAACACGTACTAACCCTTCGCAAACAAGAGCTAAACTTTCCCTCCTCCTGTTTCTCCTTCTCTTCTACGTGTCTTTTCATGCAGCTTGCAGATTGGGTCATGTTTTTTCAGTTTTTTTTCTGCCATACTTAAGCAATATGCAAATAGAAACTCAGAGCCTCTCACAAAATCCCAATCAGTCCCTTTCTGACCCTTTTCCGTTTTTCCCTTCTTTTTTTTTTTTTAAAGGCAACCTGCCATCACTCATCTTCTCTCTCGTCCAATGCCTTTTTAGCTTTGTCGCTCAGACCATCTCTCTTTCTCTCGCTCCCTGTCCCTGCATCCCTTTGCCTCCTGTCACCCCCCCATCTCCCCTTCTTTCCATCCACAATCTATCCTTTCCAATCTTCCCTTTTCCCCCTCTCTCTATCATGTTTCCCCCCCTCACACACTCACACTCTCTTCCTCTACCAGTAGTCATTCTACTTATAGCCTCGCCATAAATCAAGCTGTCATTCTCCGTCATGCTCGCTGCATCTCACTGGGGCTCATGGCACATGCACACACACATGCACGCACGAACACACACACATAAAAGGGATAGCAGCCCACACATACACAAGCTCAAATGCAAGAATATACATATAGACCAGTATTATGCAGATAACACACATGCGCTGCAAGTGTATAGGCTATACTGATTACAATAAAAAATACACACACACAAACACTTCCTTTTTTAATGTGACACAAACATACAGTTTTTGCACAAACTCCAGTGTCCAAAAAACAAGCTGATATGCAGGATATCACACAAACACACACACACATACACACACACGGAGCAGTTGAAACTGAGATCTCAGGGCCCAACCACCACCTAAATTCTTCCCTCCTCTTTACCGGTTCACATCTCTGTACTGCTCACCCGTCTCTTAGGCTGATCTTCTAAAAATACATATACAAATTTTTACAAAAACTTCATGATTTTCATATATTAAGTAGTCGTAATCGTAAGCTAATTTCACACACACACGCGCGCGCGCACTGCAGGCCTAAACTTTCCAGGACTTTCCCGACAGAGGTGCAGGTGCAAATGCAAATGTCTGACGCAGCCACACTGGACATTGCTGTAATTAGGAAAGCTCATCTAGACTTTGACATAAAGTAACATGAAAACACAGGTGTTGCCAATGACATTAATGAAGGTTCTGTTCGTTAGGTGCAGAGCCTCAGTTAGCATCATTAGTATCACCTGTGTTTACATGTCAAAATGACTGCTAGGAAAAAAGGTCTATTAGCATGGTGGGTGGCAGGAGCCAGTGTTTACCCCATTTCCCCTGAAAGTTACAGAAACTAAAGGAAGCAAAGGGAAGCTCGCTCTAAGGCCGAATCTCGCTTTGAAAATTGCTGGGGGGAAAAGCACGATAATGTAAATACGCGAGTCTACAAAACACATGTCCAGGCTTTTTCAGACTCATTAATACCTTTCTTCTATTATTCCTTTTCATGTACGCAGACTTTCTCTCGATACGTGTCCGGAAACACACTTTTAATAATCACACTTCCCCTTTGGCTGTTATTCAGACAGAAATTTGGATATTATTTGAAACAAGCAATAATAGCAGCATGTAAATGTATTGTGCTGAAGATATATTTGCTCTTTTTAAAACCACAGACCATCAGTCTATTTCCTCCTGTCCTTCCGTGACCAAAGCAAGAGCCTCATAAAGACCCCTAGGAGTTTGAGGATTTCATGGGGCTTTGTGTTTGACACTGTGTGTGTGTGTGTGTGTGTGTGTGTGTGTGTGTGTGTGTGTGTGTGTGTGTGTGTGTGTGTGTGTGTGTAAGATACATGTGGAATTCAAGGTCATGTAATCCCACGGCCTTCACTGTTATTGACACATACAGCACATTCTATGACCTGGACTGGCCTTGCATGCATACACAATCTTTAGACATTAAAAACATTCATACTGATACTTTGTGCGTAGTTGACAACTTATACATACACAATAATTCTTTATCTGGTGATATTGGATATTCTGCTTATTGGTAGTTAAAACATTTAAAAACCTGCCTGTGTAATTAATAAGCTAAAGCCAGTGGCATACCAGACACACAGAAGGGGTCCTTTTGCATCTGTATCTGTACCTGGGTGCAACGTTAGCAACTCAGCACATCAGGTGGGATGCCTCCTTTCTTTTTTTTCTTTTTTTTTTGAGTAACCTATTATCTTATTAATAAATCCTACTACTAAGAGAACTACTGACCAATCACATTTGAGCAGGCTGCTTGCAGCAAACACATTTGCCAAAATTCAGTTTGAATCCCTTTGGCTGTGGTCATTGATTTATTATTTTTCCATTAGATTTGAGTTGTCCAGGGTTGCTGTGGGCGCTCCCATGATGCACTGAGCCTCTCTCCTCTGTTCCCTTTTTCTACAGTTTCATATAACTATTGCCTTTTCCCCCCAAACTGGTCGAGAAAGATGAGCTTGAGCATCCCTAACCGTCTCTCTGTGTCACACACATGAATTAAAATTTTGAAGCTTCTCTCATATTGCAACTCAAATATTGTGCTTCGACCCAGACGTGGATCAGGGTGCTTTATTTTCTCGTTCACAGGCAAACTACAGGGTGGTACAGCCCAGCGTCTAGCATCAGACTCAAATGCACTGTGATATGCAAACGACAGGTCAATCAATCAATAAACACATGTGTTAAAATGTACTAATGTATGCAAAATCTGTGCTTCAGATAGCTTCCTTTGTCTAATAATACCCAGCAGTAACTAGAGATCTAGTGCCAGCAACGAGTTGTAACTCACAGACACAAATGCAAAGATATAGATTTCCAAGGTCGCATTTCAGACATTCACGACAGTATCTTATACAAGTCCCCCACTCTTTCTCTATGCGCTCCGCTGCTCTCCTCTTCCTCCTCTTCTGCATTCTTCTCTCCTCCTCCCTCCATCTCTTGCCACTGTCTTTCACACAAACCACACACACACTCACACACACATAGTCTCTGGAGACATGTCCGTTGCTCTGACCTATCTCTCCTGGGAGTGCTGGCTGTCTGCCCGGCTCTCTTTTTTCTCTCTTGCTTCACACATTCTCCCTCCCTGCATCTTTCCTCCTCCTCTCTCTGTGTCTCTCTGTCTATTGATCTATCTGTTTTTCTAATCTCCTTTTGTCTTCCCCATCTCTAATCCTCTCCTCTGTTGCATGTCTCCCCTGCTATTGCATCCTCTTATCTCTTTATCCTTTCTCAGCCCGATTCTGCACTTCTACTTTTCTACCCCTTTTTCACCCTCTCCTCCTTTAAAATCCGCTCCTTGCGTCTCTTTTCTCGCAATGCTTCTGCTTTACACATTCTCTGCTCCTATTGCTTTCTAGGCTTACAGGGTGCCAGTGTGGCTGCGGGGCTCAGCCCGGAGCTCTCTGCCCTGCTCGTGCTGCTTCCTGGGCACCGTGCCCACAGAATAGTTAGGCAGGACTGAAGAAGAGCTGGAGGGGTGCGCATGTGTGCGTTTGTATGTATCGAATGATGTGGATAGGGGGAGGGGTGGGACAGAGAAAGTGGATAGGGAAGAAAGATTGAAAAGAAAGGAGGAGGGGAGTTGTTGACAGGCAGAGAAAAAAGAGGCAACGACAGAGAAAGAAGAAATGATTTTTGATGAGTCACACTTTGCTAGCTGGAGTTTACTGTGCAGCACTCGGCGTGTGTTCAACAGAAAAATGTGAGTGTGTGTGTGTGTGTGTTTTTCAAACGACAGTAAAAGTTTTAACTATATTTCAAAAGAATCACTCTGCATTTATTACAACACATCTCAAATTTGTATCTACAGTCTTTTTTTGTTAATTGGTTAATTTAGTCAGAAATACTTTGATTTCTGCAGCAAATTCAGCAAACACCAAGAAAATCTAGTGATGTAAGCGAGGCGATTCCGTTAACTGTCTCAGAACTGCTGCAATTACAGTTTGTGGGTATTGTCAAATTTTTTGGAGTGACTATTACTTGAAAAAAACTCATAAATGAGCAAAATATTCCAATCCCAAGGAGTCACATGCTGCTGTTCTGTCAGATGCGGCCATGATTCACTTGCTACTGCAATATTGCACACCTAGAAAGGACGGTCCACTTTTAAAGCGATATGAAGTCCATACTGGGAGCCTAGCAGCCTAAGCAGAGAAGCCCAGACCTCCCTCTCCCCAGCCACCTCCTCCAGCTTGTCCAGGGAAACACCAAGGGGTTCCCAAAGTAGCTTAGAGATATAATCTCACCATCGTGTCCTGGGTCTGCCCCAAGACCTGCTCCCCAGAAGGGCATGCCAGGAACACCTTACCCTAGAAGCCCCCGGAGACATCCCGGTCTGAGGCCTGAACTACCTAGAGTTGCGCCTTGTACAGCCCGGCTAGCTCAGTCGGTAGAGCATGAGACTCTTAATCTCAGGGTCGTGGGTTCGAGCCCCACGTTGGGCGCATCTGTTTTAGAACAAAATTAATTTGAGTTGGACCATATCACCACTATCACCCCCCATCCCTTGTATCCTCACAACAACCCCCTGTCATTGGCATTAATGCCCTTTGCTAATATATCACTAGCCAATCATGTCCAAGCTATCTCAGCTTTGCCTCTTCTCATTTTGATGCTGTGGGGGCGGCACTACCGCTTTCATCAGTTGGTTCCTATCGATGTGGCGATATAGAGGCCGATTAGTCCTCACCCTGTCTCTAAGGGAGAGGGCAGCCACCCTTTGGGGAAAGCTCATTTCTGCCACTTGCATCTGAGATTTTGTTCTGTCTCTCACTCCCGACCGTGTAACCATAGGTGTGGGTTTGTGATGAAGCCAACAGAACCACATCATCTGCAAAGAGCAGAGATAAAATCCTGAGGTTTCTGCCACCTTTGGCTTTGCCTAGAAATGTAAAGATTATGAACAGAATTGGTGACAAAGGGTAGCCCTGGAACCCTCCAACAGCCAGGCAACGATTGTACAGATACCAAAAACAATTACTGCTCAATTTAATATTGTTTACAAAAGGAAAAGTCAGGAGATTTTACACACGTATCAGGAAAATATACAGAAAATGTACAGGTTTTATGGATTTCATACATGGGGGGGAGCAAAATGGGCAAATTGCTATGGAGGAAACCAACTGCTGTGTTTGATGCCGATATATGACATTTGGTACACACATGTAACATCCTGAGATATACAAAAAAAAAATCCTCTTGAGGCCATGCCCTAAACCCATCAGACTGTCAATTTCAATCCAGCATTTACCATTTCTGGGTTTTCTACTTTAACAAACTCCTGCTAGACATGAAGTTTGACTTTTTTACTTACCTTCTACTTCTGCTTTTACTTGCTTGTTAAGTTTGGATCCCAACACCTTTTAGGTATTTGTGAGACTCCAGCAACTCTGACAACACTGCAGTATTTCATGCTCTGGCAATGAGAGTGGGCTGAAATAACTGCTACCAAATTAAAGTGGGGGAAACATGCAGTGCTGTTAATTTAACTTCTATTGCACACATTTGGAATGTTATCAGCGTGCTGAATAACCAGTTGCTATCAGCTGCTATCAGTCCCATTCATATAGTCTGTAGATGGCTCCTCCACTTGCAAATAAGTAGTTATCACCTCACTCAGCGGTGGTTGTTCTGTGGATAAAATAGGTACTTCCAGGTTAAAATAGCAACACAATTCTAATTTTTGGATGCTGGACAATCACACATTGGTTCAAGATCCATTTTATTCACATTATATTTTATCACATTAAGTTGTTTACTTTTGTTTTCAGATGCTATTAAGATGAAGAAATAGCGGCTTTTAGTGTTAAAATAAATGCCTTTACCACGTGAAGCATGCAAGCAGGCTTACAACATTTACCATCTCCTACATAAGCACTGCTGTTCCAACTGAGCTGGCAATGTGTATGGGACTGATAACAACTGATAATGGGCATTCTGTCAGGATGTGCTGCGGAGGACCCAAATGGAGGACAAGGGGAGACTGAATACTGAACAAAAGCAAACCTTTATTGTGGCTGAAGAAATTTCCCAAAACACATAAAGGAAGAAAGAGGGAAAAACAAAGAATCCACACTGGAAAAACACAGAAACTCACAGAGTGGACAGCACAGCAGGGGATCTCTCTGATTAGGGATGAGCTATGAGTAGGTGGGGAAAACAATGCAAAGGTGGAAACTGTGAAGAAAACAGGAGGGAAGACAAGGAGCAAAAAACTGCAATGATAGAGACAGAGAAACACTGGGGATAAAAGGCGATTGAATTTGTAACTGCTCCAGTTTAGTTGTCTATGTTCATGTTCAGACACAGATCAAGCACACAGCCCGGCTAGCTCAGTCGGTAGAGCATGAGACTCTTAATCTCAGGGTCGTGGGTTCGAGCCCCACGTTGGGCGGAGCTATTTTAAGCCCAAAAAAGTTAGAGCTCACTGTCATCGCTCTTTATCCCTCTTTCCCTTACATTCTCATAAAAGCCCTTTGTCATCCAAGATGGCCAATCTACCTGCAGAGAAAGGTGTGGCACCACCAGTCTGTGAGCCCTTTCTGTCAGAGAAGAGTTAAGTAGAGCTGAAGTGAAATTCAGTGTTAAAAACAATAGAAAGGGTTCACTGCAGCCAGTCTTCGCTTTTCGTACTGAATATGTGGTTTGTTTGTTTTTTCCAATGTTTGTAGTTCAATAGAACAACAACAAAATCAAAACAAGCCATAACTCATGAGATTTAAAAAAACAGGACCATGAAAATTTGAAGACAGTTCAGAGGAACTGGCAGGCAGACCGCAGGTGGATGAAGCAAAAAAGAAATCATATGAGAGAAGGAAATTTTTTGTTTCATCCAAGGGCTCTGGACCTCTGTGTTTAACCTCCCTTCTACAGATATAACCAATAATTTAATTGTTTTGATGTTTGATTGTAAATGTAGCGCTCCTGATGACTACACTACATCAGATTTAAATGTCCACAGTGACATTACATAATAAGGAAAGGCTTTGATAAACAGTAACCAAACTTACAGGCTGAACATCGGCCAGAAACACCTTCTACCTTTGTTTTGGGCTCCTTAAACTTGACTGATCTTATTTCCTGTTTGATGTGCATTCTGTACGGGCGACTGCACTTAAATTGATGCTAATGGAGAGAGACTGAATGACAGAGAGAGCATCACCACACCTGTAACCAGCTGCATGCAGAGAAATGCAATTCCCCTGCTGGTCACTAATGGTACGGCCCTGCTGGAGTGGAAGCAAATGGCCTGGACCCAACCACGCATGATGGGAATGAAGAAGGGGAGGAGGATACTGGTCAGGCAGTGGTAGAGTGAAAGAGAGGAAGATGTAGTAAAGAAAGGTTGTATGAAGAATAGCTGCGATTTGCGATTTTTATTTGATCAAAGTGACCAGGACAAAAAGGAAATCCACAGAGGACGATGGGCAAGCGAGTGGGGGAGGATTCACACCAGCGCTTAAATGCCGCCTTCAACTGCCATCTCTTCGTAGCACTGATTATCTCCTCCATCTCCTGTCCTCGCATTCCTATCTCCCTCAGTTTCCCTCCTGCTGTATCCTTTCATCTCCCCCTTTAACCTCTCACCCCTGCCCGAGCCTCCCTCTCTTCTGCTCTGTTAGGTGTCCAGTATATCACAGAGGAGCCCCAGTGATGCAGTGCCCTCTGTCTGCGTTCACCGTTACTGCAGCAGCAGCTCGTTTGAAAACTTCAGCCTCTGTAAACCAGCAGAAAGTCCTCTGACGGTGAACATTTGAGTGCTGTAGCTTTAGAGCGTTGTGATTTATGGCAGCTGTGGCTCGTAAAGCCACATAAAAAACAATTATAAAGCGAAACAGCGCCATAAAATTGTGATAAACTTCAGATGTTACAGACAAGAAAGCAACTTGTGACAGTGTAAAACGTGATGAATGACCGTTTAGCAAGAGGCTGCTTCATATAAAGGCATTTTTTAAGCCGAGGTCCTGCTGTCACTGCACCACGACACGACAGACCCCTGAACATTAACTGAAGGTGATGACAAACACAATTCTGATCTCGATTCAGGCAGCATGTGCGCCTGACAGACAATGCGGCAGCTCAGCAGTGGCAGACGCTGATGTGAAATATATGCTGCCGGATGTGTTAAAATATGCAGGATAAAAAAATTCAGGGGCTAAGTGTTTTAACCCTTTATGCCCGAAGATTAGCAGGGTTTAAAAGGTTTGTGAGCTGCTGCCCAAAACAGCCACTGCCAACAGCTTTATGAAGCAGTGCTAGGATATCGTTACTGTTTCACTGCAGTTTGTTAATGCACTCCAAAGTACAGTCACTAAATTGTCTTTTTTAACAAAGCGTTTGCAGAGATTGCTTTGTCTTGATTTTCGTTTAAAGGATAATTCAAACTCTTTTTTTTCCTCTTTTCATTAACAATCTCATTAAAGAAATGGATTAAACAGTGACAGTGTTTTAATTTTAGCATTGTGAAATGATGTTGGTGAACAATTTACTCAATTAACTGCAGGCCCTGGCCTCTGTTGATGTTCAGTGCGGGGTATAAAGCAGCCCGGAGTCATAAAACCTCAAAGAAAGTGGACAAACATAGGTGAAACAGTCTCCTCGTTATCCAGAAAGCTCATTTGGCAAAGAGTCAGTGTCCTCTTTCTTTTTTCTTTTTATAACGCAATGCAGTGCTCTGCTCCTGTCTGTCCAGTCTACAAAACCTCAGCAACAATCACTTCCTAATAAATCACTTCAGCCAATCAGTGATGGATGTGTTTTTGAAAAACAAAAATTGCGCACGTATTTGTGTGTAAATCAATGTCGTGTGCTCGCTCTGTGATTTTTCCCCCTCCCACCAGACAATGCACTAATGTTTTGTTGATCCTTCTGCACACACACACACACACACTGCAGGCAAGAGTGTACGATAAACACAAGGAGGATGCTCAGAGGAGAGAGACTGGGAAAAAAGAAAATAAAGGAATTCTTGAAGAAAAAGGTAGAAAGAGGGAACAAAACAAAGATTCACGACTAAAATGACATTTCTTTCTTTTTTCTTTTTTTCTTTTTTGTTTTGCCATCAGAAACAAGATAGTGGGAATAAATTTCTGATTTAATCCCCCGCCCCTCGCCCTCGTCCCATGAGTGTGTGTGGGTGTGTTGACAGATTTGGTATTGCCTCATTTCAGAGATTGGCTACAGAAAAACACACTCAGTAATTATCTAGAAAGAACACCTGGGCACTGGGAATCTCATTATATTGTAACCACTCCTCCAACACACACACACGGAAGAAAATACACAACAGAGTGAAAAGAGACCAGAAAATAAAGGATGATTTTTTGCATAAAACAGAAAATCAAAAGACAAGATGAAAAATAGCAAGAATTCAAAAAACACCTACATACACGGAGAGTGAGGAGCCTTTCTAGTTGTAAGAGCTTGAAACTCACTGTTGTGAGACTTTGTGGATCATACGCCGGCGTTTTATTATGCGGTAAGACTCACAAACAAGCGAAACCCGGCGATGGTGAAGGGATCATTTGAATTCATCTGTTGCCATTTCTCTAGCTGACTTTCTTTATTCCACGCGGTTTATATATTTTTTACAATTCTGCAAAGCACAAAGAAAACCGCAGTGACTGCAAAGTGATCCAAATCCGTGATGCATAAAACACAGCGCTGCAATTATTAAGTCATACAACACTCTTGTGTTCTCGTTTTTATTCCCTTCATGTTTCCTTTGATGTGCTGCAGTAGCAGATCTTCACCAGTAAGAGGCAGAGTTTCCTCTCATCTGACTGACTAAACCTCACTCATTACCATCACTCTTTCTTTCTCTTCATCTGGACTTGTGCTTTCCTCTGCCCTTTCTTTCATCCATCTCCCTTTACATCCATCAGAAACAGTGCTCATTATCAATTTTATGAAAATGTTTTGCATTTGCTGTAAACCAGCTCGCATCCTCCAAATGGGAGTCAAGTTGGGGGGTGTGCGTGTTTGTGTGTGTGCAAAGGAAAACCCTGCTGATGTGAACAGATGCATTCATTGCTGTGTTTTGACAGGCTGACAGCAGCCAGAGTGAGATGACCAAAAAGGGTCAACAAACAAGCGACCCACCAGACACACACACACACACACACGAACTGTGTCTGGTCATCTAAGGTAACATGGCCAAAAAAATAGATCAGTGTGAAAAACTTGATTTTTTTAAACATCTTAATGACACAACAAGGGGCATATCAAACCTCTAAGCAAGTTTCTTCTAAGAGAGTTTATTAAACACTTCCATCAGAATAAAAAGTTCCAAGCCGATTAAGGACAGGGCGATTTATACCTTTTCAGAAACTGGTCAAACAAAACTTATCATTAAACAACAACAACAAGGGTCGTGGGTTCGAGCCCCAAGTTGGGCGCAAGATTTTAGAACACAACACCCCCTGCACATGTCCACGCCATCTAACCCTCTAACTAATAGGCCTTTTCCACTTGTGCTTTCACTCAGTTTCAAACGTTTTCCATTCAATTGGGTACCACCTGATGTGCATGGTTATAGCGCCGTGGCCAAAAGTGATGTCATATGTATGCCACAGACACACAACAATGGAAGACGTCGCAACGATGGTATTCCTGCGGCTTTTTGTCAGACTTAGGGACCATGGTGCTTGTTTTTATGTGGCCATTTTGCCATTGCTGTGCTTCAAAAATGGTGGTTTTGACTTTTGTGAAGGAGCATCTCTTATGACTCATCGAGGGACGCCACTGACTAACCAATCGGTGGCATGCAGTCTCTTGACAAAGCATTTTCTTCACTATCACTCTTGCTGCTATCCTTCTATTCAATTCAGTTTTGATGATCTAGCACCAAATCACAAAAACAACACACCCCGGGGGCTTTATATTGTAATGTAAGGTCATTTTATGTAAGGTAAAGACCCTACAATAATACAGAGAAAATGACAACAATCAGATGACTCCCTAAGAGCAAGCACTTTGGTGACAGCGGCAAGGAAAAACTCCCTACTCCCTACTATTAGCTGGTGCTACAGCCCGGCTAGCTCAGTCGGTAGAGCATGAGACTCTTAATCTCAGGGTCGTGGGTTCGAGCCCCATGTTGGGCGAGAATCTTTTTAGAGTAGACTTCAAATAATTGAAAAACAGTATTAAGTGAGAATGATGGGCCGTCCGCACAACAGACATTTGGTTCTAAGAATGCAGAGCACCTCTCCGTACACCGAGTCCAGCAGTAATGATGTATTACAGTAGAAGACTGCCATAATAATAAAGAGCAGAACTAACTGCAATGCCCTTTTATAAACAAAAGTTAATATAAATCAATTAAGAGGTGAAAGAGTTCAAACAACTATTACTATGTCAAACTGGTCTTGGATAGAGTCCTATGGTTAATGCTCAGTCCTATCACTATCCACACATGCTGACGGACATTTTTTTTAACAGTACATTGACATATTTTTTAATTAAAAATGGGAATAGGGAAACTGCTCTGCCTCATGAGTGTGACAGTCTTAATCTTCGTTGTACATTTTTTGACAAAAATAGAAAACGCCTTCATTAGGGTTTCAGCCAAAATAGTACTGAATCACTATTCAGTCAAAGAAGTACCGAGGCACACGGAGATGAAGAGAACAAACAAAGAGGAAACTAGGAAAGCGGGACAGAGTTAAAACGAAATGAGAACAGACCTACTGTAGTGAGCATGTGCTAAATAAAATGCTTGTTTGAGTTTTTGTTTGTGTATTGTCTATATCCTGCGCATATGTGTGTGACTGGCTTTCAACCTCAGTGCAGGTGTGTTGCTGATAGTTTTATCAGTGCTGGATCAGGGCAACTGAGGAGAAGGGAAAATGAAAAATGTGTTGTTTAGATTTACTGTATGTGCGGTAACACAGTTTTATTTCAAGAAACTTTCTCAGGTGTGCAGACTGCAGGTCCAAACTGAGGGCAGGGTAATGTTTCCAACACTGATGTCTTGATGTATTTTCAAGTAAACGAACACTGATAATTCTCAGTTACACAGAACTATAAAATACACAGTTTCACAGTCAGTTTAAACTTTTTTGCATTTAATTTGCATATGAAAAAACTACAAATATATGAAGGTGAAATTGGTCAATTTAAAGTGAAGATAAAGGAGACAACTTCTGGTTTCCTGTTTCCAGTACAGCAACCAGTCACGACAACCATACACAGGCATTAAACATCATCAACCGGACTTAGACATTTGAGTGTCCCAAAGAACAATATTACAATATGAACACCTACCAGATAATTACATAAAACATTGTCGATATGATGAAATGCCGTACAGAAAGAAGTGCTCGTGTACATTACACTTGCAGGAGGTGTTCAGCCACAGAAACCCACATCATGAAGTTACGAGCGCACCGTTTTGCGCTGATGTTAATGCCAGAGGAGGTTTGGAGCTCTGCAGTTATTGAGTCAGCACAGTGTTGGCAACTTTTACACACTATGCACCACAACACTGACAAATGATACTTTTGATGATAGAGGATTTTAATGAAAGGCTTCTAAATGAGATGAGGCTCCATGGTTTCTACATTTTGAAGGTTTCATGTTAACATTTTGGCCTTGTTGGTTTTGTAAATACTAGTTTCACCAACCGAAACTGAAGCAAACATTTACACACAACCCAGCAAAAGGTGACAGTTAGCAGACAGCCGTCCGCTACAGCTGCTTGTAACAGTACATCAATCGATCAAAGCACCCACGCCCTGATTTTAAGCTGCATCATCAAAATAGGTGAATTTTAAACAAATCACACGGTTATTATGAAGGGGGGAATTAGCTAATTCTTTGTACTAGGCTGTAAACATGCTATTTTCACAAGGTGTTCATGTTAACTGTTGAGTTTATGGGCATTGGTTCACTTTTGGAGCCTGCCTCAAGTGGCTATAAGAGGAACTGCAGTTTGTGCCACATCTGAGTTGCTTTCATTTTTCGACCGCAAGTTGAAGTCTCTTCAAAAGTGAAATAAACTGATAATTAATACTAAGAGTTATAGTCTATACTCATAGTTGGCTCATCATAAATTCTATTGTCATGGGTTGAAAGCATGTGAATCTATGGTGAGGAGAGACATTTTCTCCTTTTCCTAGTTAGTTAAGACACAACAGTGCTCAGTAGCTGCAGCTCCTCTGGTGTTGTGTGTCTTGTGGCGGCATGGTGTGCGTCTCTCTCCGTTGTACCAGCCGCCGGATTTATAAAATGGTTTCAGGCCCTGTCAAGTGCCCAATAAACCACTTTTACTATTAGTGTAGGACACAGCTAGCATACAGCTGCTGACCACTGACCATACACATCCGCATACGCTGACACACTGAGGCTGACATGCTCACACACGTACGAGCGCACAGACAAGCGGGGCCAGTCACATACTTGCTGGTCAGACACATTTTTAGGGCTGCTGGAGTCGGGATCTGAGCCAAGCTCTAACCCCATCTCACTCCACCCTGTTGCCCCGAATGACATCATGTCATATCCTGAACCGTCGACTCAGAAGGGCCAAACACACACACACACACACGCGCACTGCCTTCACCTTGTAGTACAGAACTTTTTGGAGCATCAGCCTTATTAAAAACTACAGCATTAATAAGTAATTTTTAAAACACTGTACCGCAGTGCAAACGATGCATGTAGCCACGGTAAGGTCCTCCTGTCCTGTTTTTAAAGTTTTCTCACCGTCACCATTTGAATTTTCTGCACGATATGACCTGAAACTAGTGCCTGGGGGCGCAAATACATCAGGAAATTACTCACTGAGGTCACAGATAAATGGCTGTTTTTCAATGGTCTTTTTGCAAGCACAAGAGTCGCCCCCTGGTGTCCAATAAACAGAATGTAGGCTTCACTAAACAGACCTAGAAGTTGCGCGTCTTTTATGCTTATTGATTTTTTTTTTTTAACCATACCTGAGCACATCGCATGACCGATATCATGCGATGTGCTCGTGAATAATAGCACTGTAATGTCATATTACAATCAGTCACAGCATGTCTGTGCATCATCCATGCAGCCCGGCTAGCTCAGTCGGTAGAGCATGAGACTCTTAATCTCAGGGTCGTGGGTTCGAGCCCCACGTTGGGCGTAAGATTTTTCTCAAGTCAATGGAAAAACATGTACTTCCGTGAGATCATGTGCACACAGCTAATGTGGCAAATCATGCTAATCTGCATTTCACACCTCTCATAAATGAGGAATTTTGGGATGACAAAATAGTTTTTGCTAATATTTTATAGGGCATTTATTTTACAAAACAAAGCAACTTTGTTAAAAAAAAATGTGTCGCTCGGTTCGCGACACAATTCGTTTTTAAATTTTAAAAGAGTAAGTTGCAAACCTCTTCACTGAAATCAAAAATACATCAGGGGAGGACTGGAGGGTTACACACTGAGAAGAATTCCAAAGATTCAATACAGCCAATCAGAAATAAGAGTTTAAAACAGCAGCTCTTCAGCTAGAGAGCCGAAGAGGCCATCCTCTTCAAACTGACCACCATCTGTGTGTGAGAGAGAGTCCAACTTAGTCATTATGGCTCCTGGAAGGCTGAAATACACACACGTGTGTCACATAACACACTGAGTGCAGACAATCCATTCAAAAACTTAAATTTGATTATTTTCACTTTACATGAATCACATGTTTGAACAGCCACTTTAATGAAATATTCCCAATTCCTATTACTCATTCCCAAATCTACTGCTTCTGAGCACGTGGGACACACACAAACACACACAGACCTTCTTGAATGACCTTGAGGACCCATTTGTGCTTGCAGACAAGCCATCTTCTCAAATGTCTAGTGCGGAGACAAATACACATACTCACTTACTCCCCTTCCCTAATTACCGAGTCCCAGGGGATGAGACACTCAAGAGGCGCTTCAGTTAAAAAAAAGGTCTTTCTCACCAGTTAGAGGGCAGACAGGCGGAGAGAGGTAAATGAATGAGAAGATGTTCAGAATACAGATTTGCTGGCACCCAAGTATATTTTAACTGCTCCACAGTTTCCACATGTTACTGTTGCATAAAATCGGGTGAGTCTAAAAGTCTGGTTCACTGCTCACCAAACCCAAACCAAACCCAAGTGGAGAAAATGAAGAAAAGTAAGAATAGATGAGGCACGTGAAAAATGAAGGTCCTGAGTGAAACAGTGAGGGGGATGGAAGAGAAAGAACAGAAGTTGACTGAGACGGGAGGGCGGAGGAAGAGAGATTATCTCTCTCTAATGGCTAACTTGTTGACAGCAACACTTTTCAGCACCCCTATCTACACATCTAATGTTACTATCTATCCTGAAACACACACACACACACACACACACACACACACACACACACCCTCTCCTCTTGCAAGGTTTATCAGCCCGGCTGTCGGCTCGGGCCACATTTCATGTGGGTTTCGGATTTTAAAACCATGAGAAACACAAAGTGAGCCGGAGACGTCACTGCCAGAGACGACCTCGACATTCTCTCAGCTCGTCTGCAGCCATAACATCGTCGAACATGAATCTGATCTGAGCCCGCTTTCAGATCCCAGGCAGACGGTTAAAAAAAACCTCATCCTCTGCTAGGTCACCTTCTTGCAAACATGTCTCGGTTACAACACCAAGCTGCATTTGTCACCAGTTAATTTAACTTGTCTTTATAAATGATAATAAACTGCTTTTGGCTGCTCCATTATTCACAAGGGGTCGCCACAGCGGATGGATGTGTCTGATTTGGCAGATTTTTTTAGGCTGGATGTCCTTCGTGACACAACCCCAAAGGTGGACATGTGAGAGTTTGAGGATTTATCCTCTCTCTTTTTCCTTTAAACAGAAGTGTGCCACAATTGATTCTGCTGAAATATGAGTATGAATTTATTTCTGTTTTGTAAGGAATGAAAAAGACACATCAGCCTCAATAACACTGCTAGACTATACAGCTAAAGTTTAAGGAGTTTATTATGAGAGAACACTTAATGGATATTAAAGTTATCCATGAATTTGGGATGAAAGTGTATGTGAAGAACTAGACAATAAGGTTAACCCAGATGCTATTCTTTATGTTAAATGGTTTACTTTTCCCACTGTTAGTGGTCAACAGTCACCATAAAAACTTGAAAGTGCATAGGTCAGTGAGTGTCTCATTAACATGAACACACACAGAAACTTCTACATAAGGACACAATAATCTATATTATCAAGACATTTAAATACACTTTCATAGTGCTACGGAACATTTAGATCTCACTAATGAACAATCCACCCTTTATAGACACAAAAAAGATAATTTTTATTCAAAACTTGGATAGTCTGCTATGGTTTCCCATTTCCATGCATTTTTACCTGCTGATTGCACAGCTGGTCTCGAAAATACAGCTGTGACACTAAATTCAGAGGCCACAAACTGTATCATAAGGTAGATATTCAGTCAAAAAAGAAAAAGAAAAAAATAACATTCCAGCTGCTACATCCAAGACTTTCGCGCAAAATAGGGAGAGACTCCTGGTTCAATGAGTTTTACGCTGGGCAGCAAAATTAAATGGTGAACCAACATTCCCTCACAGTTACAGTCGGACTTAGATGCCATCCAGTCCTCTGGTCCAGATGAAGGCAGAGCAATTTCTCTAAACTGAGAGAAACATTTGTGCAACATTTCGACCAAAATAGTTCTGGTCTGCACCGCAAAGCGAGAGGGCTGCCTTCATTTGGGCCGATGGGGTTGGCACACGCACAAACGCAGAAACAGACACACTCTGCATTTCACCACTGTCATGTGCAAGCCAAATTCAATGAAATAAGCCCATTCTGCAAGTAGACTGTGACAACGGAAACATCGAGGGGACAAAAAGTTCAAATGGAACAAAGTCCCAAATGTTTTCACACTGACTTCAGATGTCCTGTTCAGAGAGCGCAGGAACGGCGAAATTTCAAGTTCAGATCTATGATTTGAAAACCACATCCACTCTTGCAAAGTTTGAGTTTTAAAGTTTCCTCATCTTGTGGGACAAAGATCAAAGTCAGAAAAGAAACATGACACTGTAAAACTATCAGAAGTCATGGCACAATCACTGAAAAGTTAAATCACACACCTGAAATCCACCGCTAACATTCCCATTGTGTACTTTGTGTTATCACCTCGTAAAGTATTTAAAACGAATGCTCTTACCTGGTGTGTTGTGCTGGATTAACGTCGTTGATCGGTTGTCCAAGAAAACTTTCTCCACCCACCATCAGAAGCGCTAACGACCGAAAATTGTTACTCTCTGTCCGGTTGGGAAAGTGCAGACAGATCGCTGTTTTCAATGGAAGGAGATATCCCGTTCGGGAAGATCCCACAGCAGCACGCTTCACAGTCTGACTTTCACTCCTCGATGTCACACGAAAGTCGTTGTTTGAGTAAAGAAAGAGCAAAAGAACAAAGGAAAAAAGTTGATTTGTGGGAATGTACAGAGGTTTGCGACTGACAGTATCCAGAAGTCCCGACAGAAAAGAGTGGCACTCGCTGCGCTGTGAGCTGTGCTCTCAGCAACAGGTGTCAGAAATAAAGTGAGATTTTTTTCACGGCCATCACAAGTTTCCAAACACTCTCCAACTAATTACGCACGCAGGGAAAGGGGGAGGAGGAGGAGGAGGAGGAGAAGGTGGTGGTGGGGAGGAGGGAAGCAGAGGGGAGGGTGCTCCGCAAAGTTTTTACGCGTCGAGAAACAGAAGGAGAAGTGGAATGAAACAATAGAGCCCAGAGAGCGCGCTCTCTCTCCCTCCTCAACAACTGCGCTTATGTGAAAACTGCCCGCCTGGCCACCGGAGGAGAAAAGGAGACAGAGGCGTAAAAGAGGGAAAGGAGGTCGTTTTACACAGAATGAGAAGGAAAGATTCGCCTCTTTGAGAGTGTTTTTAACCAATGGGTCTCCATTTGGAGTCCATTAAACTCATAGCCTTTAAAACAGGGCTTTTACCCCTGAGTCTGGCCCCTCTCGCTATATTCTTACAAATAAACTTCACTGCAGTGAGTTTATAGGGCGAAAACTGTTGTTGGGTCAGCTATCTGATTGCGTTTCAATTTTAAAGGACTGTGTTTTATCAGACTGTGTGCACAACATTAACGTCACTTCAAATAAAAAATGATTGATCAATCAATGTAAAACACCCGGCTTTTCAAACTCCCGACAGAGTTGAGTGAAAATCAGCTCCCGATCTGTGCAGCGGACTCAAGAGTTTTTGCAGTACCGCAGGTTGTTAATGAAGTCATTTTTTGATGGCACAGGACTCTGGTAATTTTCGATCTTAAATAATGTTTATTTACTAAGAGGCAGGAATAAAGAAAGCACTTCTACAAGTAGAAAACATAGCAGCACGCCAAATCCAGCTTTATCTTACGGGAAAATACATTTAATAGCATAAAAGGTGTTGTGCCGATGTTTATCTGTGTGTTCTTTGTGTAATGTCTCTGCTTATAACGGTAAATAGATTATTATCAACAAACAGCTATATATAAAAGTTATTATACCTGCTTTATAATACAATTAAAAAGTCAATTTTTGGCTACTTGAAATATTTTTCTAGAACTGTTATGTTTGTACAGTTTCTGCTGCCCTCTTGGTCAGATCTTTCTTTAAAAATTTGATATTTTTAACCTTTCAATTACACTCTTTACCTGGGTAAATAAATCCATCCATCCATCCATTTTCTTCCGCTTATCCGGGGCTGGGTTGCGGGGGGCAGCAGCCCAAGCAGAGAAGCCCAGACCTCCTTCTCCCCAGCCACCTCCTCCAGCTTGTCCAGGAGAACACCAAGGCGTTCCCAGGCCAGCCGAGAGATATAATCTCTCCAGCATGTCCTGGGTCTGCCCCGGGGCCTCCTCCCAGTGGGACATGCTCGGAAAACCTCACCCATGAGGTGCCCAAGAGGCACTGTGGAGGAGCAGCGGCTCTACTCCGAGCCCCTCCTGAATGCCCGAACTTCTCACCCATCTCTAATTGGGTGAGAAGAAGGGAGAGGCCAGCCACCCTTCGGAGGAAGCCCAAGAAGAAGATAAATAAAGGTTATACAAAAGTCGCTTTTAGCAAACTGATGGCAGCTCCTACAGGAATGTTATTTGTGGCTCAAAATGACCCGATATCAATCATGAAAGATATGTTTGACACATGCTTCACAGATTATAGGCCAACAAGTCATTTACAACAGTTTAAATACAGGCAAACACTTTTTGGCACGGCACTCTGGATACATTGTCATGATTATCCCATTTATACTGCAGACCTAATCTGCTCTGGAGAAGGTTAAGTCTGGAGATGACCAATCAGTTCTCTGGAAAATTGCATCGTAATTACTGGAAGATTAGTCAGACATCTAGTAAGAGGGTAAGTAGGGGTAAGGGTAAATTCTTAGACTATCAGCTTTATTTCTTGATTTTTCCTCCTGGTACCTGCAAACAATTTTACAACTCTCTATTATTCTATATGCCTCAATATATAATCCTAAAACGTGGCTTATGCCGGTGGACCTTCTATCAAATTTTTCAAGCGCATAATTCCATGTTTTAATTTTGTTCTACTTATTCTTTACTTGCTCTCAGACCATTAAACACCACTGGGGTTGCAGATGAAAGAATAAGAATGCAAACTTTATCATGCACATCCAGATATAACCTTAACTCACACGGTCAGCATTTCATGCGGCCTTGTCTCCCTGCTTCAAACAGTATAAACTTCAGTCTTTTTTTGTAAAATCAGCCGCTCTGCTGCCAGTCGACTTATCCATGTCTGTGACTAGTCAGCCGCTGCAACACTGCCCTATTCGTCTGAATGGACTTGCAACTAAACTGATAAACCCTGGGTTAACTTATTCAGGTAATAACCACATTCATGTGACCAGTCGGCCTGACTGCCAGCATTAGGGTAAGTAAAACGAGTTAACAGAAGAACTTGCTACCCAGTACAGAGCCCAGGACGTCCAAGGTCAAATGTACCAGAGACAAAACAGGTCTTTTATTTTAGCAGATAACAGAATGTCACAGAGCAAAAGCTAGGATAGCCCCTCGACAGGTCAACAGTCCATTATATAGCTGTGCATTAACATACGCCACCTAAAAAGCATGCTACAAGAAGATGTGTGTGTGTCCCTCTAACTCATGGTTCTAATCAACATTCGAAACAGATTCATAGCCCAAAGCAACGTGTGAAACCAGAGGGGTTAGTGAGCAATCTTTAACTTAAAGTCAGAGTTGTCTGTGTCAGGAAAGTGGTTCTCTTATTACCGAGGTAAATCACCATGGTTACTCATACTCAACCTGCTCGGGAGCAGGTTATGTTTCAGTTTAGAGCGCCACATTTTCACTGATTCTTTTATTTACAGCCTGTTTTAAGTGTGCATTGTCGACTGGGGGAAGGTTTATTAATGTTTATTAACAAAATGTTAATTTTATACAAATATATAAAAAAAAAATATAAATATATAAATGTTGGATCTAATCTGCTGCTAAGGGTCTCTTATACTGCTGGAATAGTAGAGCACAGATTAGAAACTGGATCAGGATGTATATCACATATATAACTATTCAGTCAATCAAATTAATTTCACTTTGAAGGCAGGAAGGAAAAACTCCCTTTTAACAGGAAGAAACTTTCAGCAGTGTCGGGCTCAGGGAGGGCCGGCCATCTGCTGTGACTTTCTCTGAAGAAAAGCAAAAGGAGAGTTAATTATATCGTTTATCAAAGAGGAAACAGTCTAATCTTTAAAGTAGAGAGGGTGTCTGTGTAACAAATCCAAACTGGAAGCTGGTTCCACAGCAGAGGGGCCTGATATCTGAAGGCTCCGCATCCCATTCTGCTTTTAGAAACTCTAGGAATCGCAAGAAAGTGAGAGTGAAGTGCTCTATTAGGGTAATATAGTACTATGGGCTCTTTAAGATATGATGGGACTGATTATTTAGGACCTTGTATGTCAGGAGAAAGATTTTAAATTGAATTACAGATTTAGCAGGGGTCCAATAAAGAGAAATATGAGCTATTTCTTGTCCCTGTTAGTATGCCCACTGCAGCATTTTGGATTAACTGAAGACTTTTCAGGGAATTTTAAAACAACCTGACAATAATGAATTATAATAATGCAGCTTAGTGGTAATGAATGCATCAACTATTTTTTTTTAGTATGGATTACTGACCTATACTAGGCTATGAGACAGTAAGTAAGTAGGTTTAATGATTCAGAGCAGCAGTTATGTTAGAATAAAAGAGCAACATTACAATGTATTAACTCGAACCTGGTTCTGCTGTGTAAGGACCTGCCTTACTGTAGTTGTTTTTCTGACTGCTTCGGTTGTAGGTATACAAGTGAAAAGTGAGGCAACATCAAAGGACACTATGGCTTTGTATGGAGTCAGCATAAGTTTGTGGACTTTGTTGGTGAAGTCAGCGGATGATGTGTCTTCGGAAGTCCATATATACAGGGTGTGGTATTGCCAGGGTAAGAGCCGTACTAAGGTTGTTCCCTTTTAAGTTGTAGCTGTAGTTGTAGTTACTTGTGGGGTCTTCCCATATGAAGACCCCACAAGTAACTATGGTGCACCTCCCCACTGACTGGTAGTCTGGTGATGCTCTGGTCTTTATTTGGGGATGTAATAGGCTCCTTTTCTTGAATGGTGAGGTTGGACTTTTGCACTTTTATTGGACTTTCATTCTGATTTGCTCTGCTTCCGTTTGTGTTAGCTTATTATTTCTTATCACTGTGATGAGATCCATTATGGGCAGCTGTTGTGGAGATATTAGCTCTTTGGCGAGCACGTCCTTTCCACGTTTAGTGAAGTCCGTTCGATCCTGTCTGTCTTTAGTTTTTATTTGCAGTGTTTGTAATTTCCAAAGTTGTCTTTCTTTGCCTTTCATGTACTGTGCCAACTGTGCTTTGTAAAGTATGAGTGTTATGAAACATCTTGAAAGACTTAAAGAAGTCAAGTCGCCTATTTTCATCAAGCTTACGAGTACCTTGACTTGGATGACTAAAAACATAGAAAGACAAGAAAATGCTTAGACATTTTCCATATCACCAGCTGAAGAAACACAAATTTAGTGACAATTTGAGCAGAGTTTGCTGTAACTTTATAGCTGGACATCATTCAAAACATTTTCACGAAACAGAAATATCTGACTTTAAGCTTATGATTGCTCCCTAACCCGTTAAATATTGCTTTGTAGTAAAGACCTAAGAGGAGGTCACCAGCTCCAGCTTTTAGATCAAGGAGAGCACAAATTATTTTATTTAACCGACAACCCCGGTAGACCAATAAAACACTAAAATTAAACTCAAAATTCTGAAAACAAGACGTCAGAGTATATTTTAAGAACCTTTACTATTACATATTTTTTTTAAAAAAAAACCCACACATCATAGGTAATACAAGAATTTATACCACTGATTCAAACTCTTCCATCATTATCCAGGTATTTGTTGAAATATATATATATATTTTTTTAATAATCTAATCATAATTTATTTGTGATTAAGAAAATGACACTGCCCAACAGCATGCTGAACAATGGTGGCTTGGAAGCGATGAGGAAACTTGCCTGATAGACAGAGGGAGTTGGGTCTTGATTATGCTCCCTTGGTGACACAGACATGGATGGCTGGAGACCCGACAGCCAAGTAGTCACTCCTCTTATACGTCTTTGAAGTCCATCGCCTAAGGCACCTGCACAGCTAGTGCATTGTAATGTAAATTCTCCAGGGACAAGTTTCCATGTTCACAAAAAAGGTGCACAGGCAGACACTTGAACAGACCCTCATGGTCGCCATCTAATAATAAAATTGACATAATGTGGCGAGACATTATAAGAGTCGCCGACAGAGTGTGTGACTGTTGCTTACCTAAAGGGCTGTAGGTAAAAGTTGCTGTCAGGAGAAGGCTTTGGACTAATACCTCACACCTAGTCACTGGGATTTGTGCAGCACATCTTAATCTACTCACCCATCCTGCAAACATGCAAGCAAAATTCTTCCAAATTCAACCTGGCAGGTAAAGCTATGTCAGGCCGTGCAATGCATTTGAAGTCAAACGTCGGTAAACAAATTCATTTTTATGCCTTTTTACTTTTTCTGAAGTTTTCTTTAAAGGCATTACACATGTTGCAAATCACCATCAAAACACTGGATTCACCTTTGGTTCCAATCTTCACAATAGAAACAATCTTTATAGTATCCAGACATGCACTGCATTTAACTGAGTAAATCCATTCTTAATAATAATAATAATAATACATTTTATTTAAAAATAGCGCCTTTCAAAGCACCCAAGGACACTGTACAACAGATAAAAACACAAAAACTGGAAATATACACAATAAAAGAATAAAGAATAAATCCATTCTTGGGCATGAAACCTTTGGTTAGGCAAATAACACATACCTACAAGCAACCTTTATCTAGCGTATGGTTTTATTTGATTCTATGCAGATGACAGTGATTGCTTTGTGTCATTTCATGAGGACACGGTCTACATCAGGGCTGCCCAATCCCGGTCCTCGAGAGCTACTATCCTGCAGCTTTTAGATGCATCCCTACTCCAACACAGCTGAATCAAATGGTTTGATTACCTCTTCAGCATGCCATCGTGTTTGGCAAAGGCCTGATAACAAGCCATTCATTTGATTCGGGTGTGTGGGAACAAGGATGCATCTAAAAGCTGCAGGATAGTAGCTCTCGAGGACCGGGATTGGGCAGCCCTGGTCTACATGAAGCATTCACACAACTAAACCCCTTCTTACAAGACTTGTGTAGAGATTTGCGTAAGACTTAAGTCATTCACTGCCAGCCATTGGCAGTGAATGAGTTAATCTGAGGTTAACTCATTCACTGCCAGCCATTGGCAGTGAATGAGTTAACCTCAGATTAACTTTCACGTGACCTTGCGTTTGCAATTAACAATAAGAATGAGCTTAATTCCACTGGCCGTCGCGGCGCGGTAACCACTACACTAAAGAAACACACATGCTATTCTCACTCACGGTTCAAATCAAAAGTCTAGTCACCGTCAAGACAATAATCAACAACAACTAACTGTTTTCAACAGGACAGACACCATCACCCAAATTTTTATGTGGAACCAAAACACCCTGCACCACAATCTGTGAAACATGCACACACTGACACTGCCCAACTGTATGCTGGGTAATAAGCAGCTCGGAAGCCATGACGCTATGTGCTGCGTGAATGCGAATTGGCTGAAAACTTCGCTCTAAAAAAGGAGGAAAGACGGGAAAAAAATGTTGGGATTTCTGTGTTTTGTATTTTTCATTTCAGATTTATATACAAAACATGGCTTTGGAAAACCTATTCGAACTCTTCAACTATAATCAAGATATTTGCCGGGCTATCGTGTTATTATCCACCATGACCTGTAGTATAAATAAATGTAAAGTGTCAAGTCAGGAGCGGGATTTGAACCCACGCCTCCACCCGGGAGTTGGACCTTGAGTGGCCGCAACTTAGACCGCTCGCCCATCCTGACAACGGACACCTGGGAAGGCTACAGAGTCAGCCTGGAGAATACAAAGGTGAGAAGTAAGACACAAGTAGCGTCTTTTTTTTTTGACTCTGTTTTGGTTGTTGCGACACAAAAGCGTAAAAGAAGAAAATCTTTAAGGGATTGGCTGGTTTTTGTCTCGTTGTACAATTAGTTGTTGTCACTAAGAAATGTAAAGTGTACCCACGCGAAATCGCGGCCTTAGTCGTGTTTTTCCTTCGATCCTAACAAATAATTGTTCGCGCAAAGTTGCAAATATTCCTCGCATTTTTTTGAGGATGGTGAAATAGCCCTGTACTCAGAGGGGGAAGGTTTGAAAGTAGCCAATCCGAGAGCGTTACTCATCTCTTCTTACTGTATAACAGCATTTCCGCATTACAACAGTTTACTGCGTGTGGGTATTCTGGTAAAGCCACTGGGGAACCTGCCCCAGCCTATCATATTCACCAGCTATAAGATGTGAGTGTAGATTGAGAAGGGTGACTGATGGCTGGTGTTGAAGCCACCACCTCTGTTCAACAGTGGTTGTTTACAGATACTTTACTGATCCCACAAGAGAAATTGTTGTTGTGTGAGACTGTAGTCCAGGGTTCTTATTGTTAGATGGTAATTATGAGACAGTGTTTGTAAGGTCATTTTACTGGCCATTTATGTAAAAAGGGAGTGAATTTACCATCTTTTATTGCTTTGTGGTTGCAGCCATTGCTTAATTCTCTGTGAGTGATAATCATGGTCATTGTGATTGGTGTACATGTGCATATCAACAGTCATTAAACGGAAGACCATGAACTGGCAACTTACCTTTTTTCAGTTTATCGTTTTGGGAGACTGTGCGTAAAATGAATTTTTTCATGTTCGGGCGTGTGGCAGGCAGAGTAAACTTAAAATCACAGATTTATTTACAATGGCAAGAAGGACAGACGAACGGTATATGCACAGGACGAGACCAGGGAAGGGTGGACACAACTGGGGGACACAGCTGAACCAAATCTAACTGAAGAGACAGTGGAAGCAAAGCTGAACATTAAGAACACAAAATGAGGGACTGTTAAGATAAAACAGAAACTAAAACACACACTGACATCCAGACTACGACGCAAATCTGACCAAGACAAAAATATGGAGACATGACAGACCACAGGGGGACACAAAAGGATGAAAAACAAAAACAAGAAGGGATAAATATAGGGAGCAGGACAAACATGGGAACTAGACAGAACCAGAGAGACCACACACACACATGGGACAGGACCAGGGAGATAGAAAGGATGACAAATACTGAAACACTGAAGATAAGACATGGAGACAAGACTAAGACAGACTGGAACAAGGAACTAAAAGTAGAAAATAGAATACTCAGGAACTAGAACATAATTTATCTTATACTTTCAAAGAAAAAAATAACAAATAAATCATAAATAAATCCAGAACAAAACTCAACATTTTGGGTCTTTGACCCAGTGATTTAATCCATTTTGGAATAAGGCTGTAATGTGAAGAAATGTGGAACAACTGAAGCGCTGTGAATACTTTCCAGATGCACTGTATGTATCCTTTACAGAAGTGTTTTTACCTTCAGCATATAAAAAAGGCATGGAACACAGATGCAGTATATCAAACCGCAGCATGAACCGGGCATTTTAATCAGTATAATGCTTCAGTTATCTAAGATTATCACATTTTCCCTTCATTGTTTCTGTGGGTGTGATTAAAAAAAGATCCATCCATCCATTTAATTTTATTTATTTGGCGCCAAGTCACATCAATAGTCACCTCAAAGCACTTTATATTGAAATGCGAAGAGCCTACAATAATACAGAGAAATCCATCCATCCAACCATCCGTCCATTTTCGTCCACTTATCCAATTCGGGCTCGTGGGTGGGTGGGGGTCTGAAGCCTAAACCAGCTGTCGTAGGGCGAGAGGCATAGTACATCTTGAACAGGTTGCCAGCCTGACAGCAGATGGTTTAAAGGTGAACAAAGTGAAACAGAGCTCTGTTAAAGAGGTGGCAGAGGTAGTCACGTGAAACCAAGAACCCGGACAAATGAAAAGAAACACAAGTGGACAGGCAGGGAAGGAAAAGAGGAGAGAAGGAAAATGTCATCGGTGTTGGAGTATGTTTGGGCTGTCAGCGGCTAACAGCTTATTTTAGGAGCTACACTCCGCTCACATTGTTTTTATTTCCTTTCCAAGGTTTTTCCTACCGCTCACTACCTCCTCCTGTCCCTTATGCCGAGCCAGCTCTCTCCATCTACTCCTCCCTTCCTTCTTTTCTCCATTCATTTCACCTACTGCTTATTTACTTTACAAACCATTTATTAGAGACAACAATACCACATCTGCAAGGAGCACAAAAAAAATGAACAAAAGACTGAAGCAACAAGCAAACCACAAGTGAGAACATTAATTATTGAGCATGAAAACCTAAAATATATATCCTGAGTGTGTTTGAAGTTGGGCTGCTGTTTGTTTTGGTGTCAACCCTTTCTCTCCTCTCTGCTTTCTCCTTCTCTCAGTCACCCTTTCAATCATTTTCTTCTCAGTCATGTGCGATATGATGTGTGATGATTGAAACCACATTGTCCCGAAGCCAGTGCAAGCCCTCCTCATTTCCTCTGCAGTCACTCACTTCTTATTTCTCCTCCTACTTTCCTCGTGTGCCTCCTTCCTCCCTCGTCTATCTCGTATGTGGAAAGGCGGGAGCGCTGCGTGGATTACACGTGTTCGCGTGTTATCTCAAGGACATCTGGGTTGTTTTTTTTTGGGTGCTGTGAACCACCAGTATCAGCAGCATCTTATCCACACATAATCTCTGTAAAGAAAGGTGCGGCGCGTGAGAGTGACAAAAGATAGAGAAACAAATCCAAACAGGAGAAGAGATAAAGGATCGCTGCAAATCCCAAACACAAACCGATTACTCCGTTTTTATAACTGCATCAGAGCAATAAAAAAAAAAAGAAGAAGAAGAAAGAAGTTTCCAAAGCACAGTAATTTTGAGCTGTCGGACTCTTGTGTGGCAAGCTCCTCCCCTCTGGTGCTCCCAGCAGGATAAAACAAACACAACTTCTGTGTCCCGCTGACTCTCTACAGTCATGTGAAAAAGAAGGTTTTCACAGGACTCTGTGCAGTCATGTGAAAAACCAAGCACACCCCACGATTCAGTAGCTTGTAGAACACATTCAGCAGCATTAACTTCCAGTATTTATTTTCTGTATGACTTTATCAGTCTCTCACATGGTCACGGAGGAATTTTGGTCCACTCTTCTTTACAAGGTTTTCTTCAGTTCATTGAGGTTTGCAAGCAATCGATTGCACAGCACTCTTAGGGTCCCACCACAGGACTTCAAGTTGGGCAGAGGTCTTGACTTTGGCCCATTACAGTACCTTAATTCTTTTCTTTTTCAGCCTTTTGTTCTGCTGGTGTTTCCATGGTTACAACATTTGCTTGGTGAGGTGAAAGGTCGGTCGTTTGATTCCAGCTGGACAGAACTTTAGGATTGCATCAGGAAAAGCAGCGGGTGTAAAACATGCAGAGTTACCCTTGTGACAAAATTTGTGGTTGGTCATTGAGCCTCATCTGCTCAAATCTATATAGACCATAGTCCATATGCACAGTTTGGGCCAATGTCCTGTTTCATGACCCAGTGTCAGCCAAGCTTTAGCTGTCAGAGAGATGTCCTCACAGGTGCACCGATGGCTGACTCAGAGGCTGCAGAACAAGCCCAAATCATCACCCCTCCACCACCGTGCTTAACAGTTGGTATGAAGTGATGAGTTGGTATGCTGTGTTTGGTTTCCACCAAATGTGAAGCTGTGTACCATAACCAAACAGCTCCACTTTGGTCTCTGACAAATGAACCACATTGTTCCAGAAGTGTTGTGGCTTTTTCAAATGCTGCTTTGCAAAGTTAAGCTGTGCCACATGTAGTTTTCAGAGAGAGGATGCTTTTTCTGGCAACCCTCCAAACAAGCAAAACTTGTCCAGCCTTTTTCTAACTTTTAACTAACATGCTAACTGAGGCCTGTAGAGTCTGAGAAGTAGCTCTTAGGGTTTTTGTACTTTCTCTGATCATTGGGATGAATTTGCTGGAATATCCACTCCTGGTGAATATTGAGCCATTATGTTGAGTGAATGATCCAGAACAACACTTCTGCTTTTATAGAGGTGCTCACACTTGCAAACGATACCAGGCTGCTGCTTACTATCTTAAGTCCTATGGAAGCAGTAAGAGTGAACTTAGTTTTTCATAGGATTGTATATCAAATACAATTTACCGCCACTTTATACAGATTTTGAACTAGAATGTTGTGATTATTATTTTTTCCTTATATAACTTGACGTATGGACTGGCAAAACCTGTTTTGTTACAGAGTTGGCCAGACTGAGACCATTAACATCATTGCAGTGGCACAGAAACAAAATGTTAACATTTTTAAATTGCTGAAGGACAAATCATCAACTGTTTATGGTTAGTCGGTCTTATCACTTGCACACATAAGCATACCTGTCATGTGAAAGTACACTGTGAGGTCTGTAGAGAATGATGCTGCCAGAGTAACTGTAGTTAATGAATGCAACTCCATTTCTATGATTTGTCTTTAGGCCTCTGAAGGGTTCACCCCTGGTTGTGTGGGATTGGCCCTGTGCTCTGCTTCTCTGGAGCTGTTTCACAGTTTGTTTTTCTTTCTTTGCCAGCTTTAACAGCTCTCCAGATTCCTTTGTCCGTGGCGATGTGGGACAATACTGCACATGAGCAGCAGTCAAGAATCAAGGGGATTTAGCATTTAGTGTTGAAGTACTTGGAGCATTGTGTTTCCTGTGATGCTTGTGCTTTCTGTCGCGCACAGCCTCAGTTTTCCAGCCTGAATGCACACATGCGCATATTTAAAGAGCACAGATTTGTTGGACTGGAGCACAGATTTAGACTTATGCGAACTTGCAGGTGAATGTAGCTGTAATTGTTCCTTAAAAGTAAAATGATGTGGAATCATAATGATTGCAGCTTTTCTTTTTCCTCAAGTGAGGAATATCACATGCAAGCCTTTTGAAAATAATCTTAATATCTATATTTGAAAAGTGAACATTTAGACAACTTTAATATAAAAATATATCCTTCTTTAGTGCATATTTCTGATGTTTAGACATGCACTTTTGTGCACAGGGCAGGTAGAAGTACATTGTGCAAAGTTAGAGCTGTAGAAGAGATGGGATGAAGTGTTCAATGGGCCATGTTTCCACTCATTTCTACCTCCCTCCCCCTTCCTCTTTTTCTCCATCACATAAATCAGGGAGTCACTAAGGCGTATCTCTTTCTCCTCCTCTTTCTCGCTCTGTCCATCCCTCCTGTCTCCCTTCACTGGCTTTTATTGGGACAGTAGATAGAGAAAGCAGAGCAGATCCTCGACACACACTAACACACGTACAAAGCGTTGCCTTATGTGAAGCTAAGCACCAGCATGTATGCTACATTTACAGACTGCCAGGAGTTGGTTCTCTGAGTGTTGTGTGAAAACCAGAATGGCCATAATAACAGGATGGCGCTTTGATCCCTAAATAGAAATTCTTCACAAGTGAGGGCAAATGTCAGGTGAGGGTCGAGGTTCAAGGTCAGGCGAGCTGGGCAGGTCTGTTAAACCAAATTTTCCAGCCGAATGAGTCTAACAACTCCTTTAAACATCTGAGTCATCTTTTTGTGTTAGTTTAAATTTAACTACTGTGTCATTTTCAGAAAATTAGCTACAATTACTCATATACACTTACCGGACACTTTATTAGGTATACCTTAGTAGTACTAGGTTGGATCTCCCTTTACATTCAGAATAGGGCTGTGCGATATGACGAAATATATCCGATGACAAAATGAAAACATCGTTTCAAATTATACGCTATGGTTTGTTTCGTGGTGTTGCAAAATACACTGTTTACAGCAATATTTTTGCATCAGGGCACAGAGAATACCAGCATAGCCAGTGAAGATGAGGAAGAATCAGGTAGCTGCAAACAGAAGGACCAGTCAAAACAAATCAAGGGCCTTATTCCTAAACGAGGGGCTACCTTTGTAGCATGGACTTGGTTTGGTTATAAAAAATGTGACACAAACCAGAAAACTGTACTATGCAAATTATGCTGCAAACCGGTCCCCACCACAGACTCAAACATGACAAACCTCTTCTACCACCTACGCAAGAATCACGTGAAAGAGTATGGAAAGAGTTATATAGTTTCATGCATCGGACTCTAGGTACATGACGCCCAGCTGAAAACACCTCACACAAGTAGAGTTTCCCAAGATTCACAGAATTTACAGAAAAAGCACTATTTTGTGATATATATCATTATCGGGATGAGAAATGTCCTATATCGTGATATGAGATTTTGGTCATATCGCACAGTCCTAATTCAGAACTGCTTTGTTTCTTTATGGCGCAGATTCAACAAGGTGCTGGAAATATTCTTGGTAATCTGGTGACTGTGGAGGTCATTTGAGTACAACGAACTGTCAAGTTCAAGAAACCAGTTGATGATTTGAGCTTTGTGATATGTAGCATTAACCATCAGAAGATGGATGTAACGTGGTCACGAAGGGACGGACATGGTCAGCAGTAATACTCAGGTAAGCTTTGACATTTATACTGTACTCAGTTGCTATTTAGAGGCCAAAAGTTACAGATTAATACACCATCAACACAAGCCTGAGCCGTTGATACAAGGCAGAATTCCAAATTCGGACCCCCACCTTCCAAACGTTGCAGCAGAAATGGAGACTCATCAAGCGAGTCAATGTTATTTTTAATCTTCTACTGTCCAACTTTTGGTGAGTCTGTATAAATTTATAGCCTCAATTTCCTGTTCTGACACCCAGTGTGGTCTTCTGCTGCTGTAGCCCATCTGCTTCAACGTTCAATGTGTTGTGTGGTCAGAGAAGCTCCTCTGCATACCTTGGTTTTAAGAAGTGGTTATTTGAGTTACTGTTGCCTTCCTATTAGCAGACTAACCATTCTCTTCTAGTATGAAAATGTAGTTCAAACAAATCAAATCAAAATTTAGTTTATTTCACAAGATAAGAGAAATAGTTCAGTGTACACATGAAAAACACGGCAGAATGAAGGAGGCAAAGGGAATGGAAAGCTGAAGTCAGAAAAAAAGGACAGATCTACCTAAGTATGCTCGCTAGCTGCTGTGAAAGAAAGTTAGCTTTTATGAGTTTTTTATAGTAGTGGAACACAGTAGGGCTGTGTGATATGACCAAAATCTCATATCCCGATATAAGAATTCTATCGTCCTGATAACGATATAAATCACAAAAATGTAACATTTTCTGTAAATTCTGTGAATCTCAGGCAGCTCGACTTGCGGGAAGTGTTTCCAGCTGCGCGTCATGTAGCTGGAGTCGAGTGTTTTAACCGATGCATGAAACTATACATTTTTAGACATAAGTTGTGAGTATTTATTACACGGCGTGCTGCGGGGAAAAGCCTGTTCTAACGTTTGAGTCTAAGGTTTATTTTTTAGCACCTGGCGGCTCTTTTTTACTTCTCGTCCGTAAATAATCTGCTCTTTCACGTGATCCAGTTTATTTTGAAAAGTCTCAACAGGATCTTGAACTTTATTGTGAAAGGTTTATGTGGAACATAAACATGCGGACACCCGATGCTGTTACCGTCGTTGTTGCTAACCACAACGCATAAAAACATGCGCTTGTCTGTCTGTAGTGTGGTTATATTAAATATAAGAGAAAGAGAGAACTTTAAGAAATTAATATAGCCACTACAGTGACCACCAAAACGATGAAAAATATTGCCGTAAACGGTTTATTTTGCGACACGACGAAACAAACGATAGCGTAAAATGAAACGATAGACGTTTTTATATCGTCATCCGATATATATCGTTATATCGAACAGCCCTAGAACACAGGATACTTTTTACATTTGATTAAAATTGATCAGGGGGCACAATCAAGCAGCGTTTTCTTCGTTTCACTTGTCACATATCCCAGAGAATCTGACAGCGAACAAACCAGAGAAAATAACAGGCATGACATGAGAAATAAAGATAAATCCATATTTTATTACATTCTCTCTCAATCTGATTTTTAATCCACAAGAAATTTAAAGTGAGTCCCAGTCATCATCACCCCCAGTGACAAACATTATCAGTATAAAACAGACAACAAATACTGAACTTACAACACACTCAGATCTGCTGGGGTCCCCTCTTAAAACACAACCACAAAAAAAAAGACATCTGAGGAACCTTCAACCCAAAGCAGCGTGAGATTTCAGGTATCTTTGAAATGAAGCTTCTCGTTTGCACCCCTGTGACTTTAAGCTTTTTAAAACGCTGCTCAGGTGCCAACAAACAAAAGCTGTTTTTTCCTTTTTTCTCATGAGCGTCCCCAGTCAGATTTGAGAGCGTAATGTGAATCTGTGTCTTTAGATTTTGTGTCCACCAGGTGTTTCTTACCAGGAAGCAGCGTTAAACAGTTCCCGTCATGGCCTCATCACTCAATACAGTATAAGGGATGGGGGGGGGGGGAAAGAAGGAAATTTTGCTTCAAGCTGAAACAATTTGAACCTCTAGTGCTCACTGCCGTAAAAGTTTAAATCATGCTAAGGCTGTCAGCGCTGTGGGAGACATGCAGTGTCATTTCCACTGTAGACAACAAGAACAAGAAACTGAGTCTGAGAAAACATTCCCGGTGGACACAAAGCCTTCTGTAGGTGCAATACACGTTCCCAATAACAGTGTCCAAGGAAAAAAAAGAAAAGACTTTGACGCATTACCATATGCTAGCATACCAACCAACAGATGACGACACTTTCAGTTAAACAAGATTAGTGTTTAATATATATTACCAAAAGCAAAAAAATATATATAACATTTACTTTATATTTTCTCCCCTCCCAAAACAAAGAAAAAAAGACGTTTGACTAAAGGTAAATGAGTAAAGTTCAGACTTGACACCTCATGTTAACGCTAAAGGGATTGTCATAAAAGGGGTTTTCTTATCTGAACCTAATTTTGGCATGGGCGCCATAAATGAAGGAGACGTGTGATTTTCTGTGGTGAAACAGAAAGTCAGACCATCCATGCCAGTGTGTCTTCATAAAGGGAGTTTTGCGAGTTATTTACTGTAGTTTGTACCTTTCATCAATAATGGGAAACAATAGATTAAAGTGTCATGTTACCCCTGACGAAAGTTGTGTATGTGTTAATTAAACCGCTCCCTTTACAATTTACACAACTATCTAGAGAATACTGCTGAAAGAAACTGCATGTTAGGACATTTCATCAGACAAAAACAAAGAAAGTGGAAAAAAAAGGAACCTAAAAATTACAAAGATAGCAGCAAATGATGTAAAGAGCCAAAGGCAGTTGAAATAAACATATTTTTGAATCTGAACTAATACAATAATGTGGCAACAGCGTGTAAGAACCTGGCAAGCTCAGCTTATGTTCAACTTTTTGTTAAGGTTTGAAAATACTTTTTGCCCCAAGTCACGAATACAAATCCTCCCGTTGAATCCCAGGACATGGGAAGCTCACTATAAGGTGTCGCGTATGGCCAGTGCAGTAAGGGCTCTTTCTGTGTTGGGGTAGTAATGTAAATAAATGTAGATTATCAATTATTTCTAGCTGACTTGCATGCTGATATAGTGCTCTAAACAGAAAATTAAAGCAACTAAAGCCCAGTTTTCAGTAATAATTTGATTTTTTGTCTTAGTTCCCCTTTTCTTTGAAGGCTGGGAACGTATTCCTATTCATGTGCAGCACTAATTTTATTTGTGCATCGGGGAATTATGGGGCCAAGCTGTGTTAAATGTTTGCCTTCTGACTTTAAATACGACTAAATGTTTGAATGTAAGCTTTTTTAAAAAAAAAATCATTTTCTGCCAGTGTGTGCATTAGTGTGTCAGCAGCTGTCCTCCAAGGCGTTGACAACTTGCTCTAAAATGTCAGGGCATCGGTCGGCGATCTGCTGCAGGACTTGATTGGCGTACTCCTGGAGCTCCGCCCCCTCCCTCTCGCACAGTGCTAACTCCGCCTCCAACTGAGGAAAAAAAGGCCGGAAAGAGAGAGGAGAAAATTTAGACTTTTTTTTAAAAGCCAAAAAAAGAAATACTTTCATGAAAAAACGTTCATATTAACTTTCTCTCTGATGGTGTTCAGGTCTGTAGGATAAATATGCAGCCAGTTCATTTAGCTCAGAGTAAAAACTAACAGGGTGCCACTTCCTGGATTGAAAAATCAAAACAAGGCTAAGTGCCAAAAACTGCAGTTCCACAAATATCCACTAGAAGTTGTGTCCAAAACACACTGACGTCATGTGAACATAGCTAAAGGTTTGTCCATGACAATCTGTTAGCATCTGTTAGCTGAGCTTCACCTCAGCTAATGTTATTCACTGAACTGAAAAGGTGTGAAGTTAGTATCTTGTTATCTGACCAATAATACAGCTGGCTCTGTAGATAGTTGTCCTAACAGTCTGTTGAGCTTTTGAGTCAAATTGTGATATTTTATTTCTAATTCAGCACTAAAAAACATCTTAAAGTGCACAACTATACAACCTATAAACAGAACTTGCTAGCATAAAATGCTAGCTTAGCATTTCACCTTCTCGTGTAAATAAATAAATAAATTAGCTCCCAGACAGTCAAAATGCCCCCCCCCCCCCCCCTAAACAAACAAACAAACAAACAAACAAAAAAGAATAAAAATGGGAATTACAAAGCACTGGGTGAAGTTTTTATGCTTGCTATATCTACTTTTTACCAAAAACAAACAGCTAGCTTTAAATGAGAGCAACAAATTTATTTTCCATTAGATGTATTATTTCTAAACAATCAATAACATCTGACTTCTTGGTTGGTTATAATGATTTGACATTTCCAGAGATAACACAAATGTGATATGCTGATAAACTACTAAACTGAACAAGAATCAGGGTAGCTGTTTACACCTATATCTTGCTAAGCTAACTAGCAGGTGGTTATGTCTAAGAAGAACACCAACTATTCTGTTAGTATTTTGACTAATGAGAAGAAAAAAACAGTCCAATGGATGATCACTGAGCAGGGTTTAGGACACACAAACAAACACACACACACACACGCATCAGACTTCAATCTTAAACACCAAATTGTAGTTCTTTCTGTTCGGACAGAGTGGAAAATTTCTCTGAGAGAGCGCTGATATTATTATCTTTGGCTGCAGTTGGGCTGAGACGTCAAACCTAACTGACTTAATGACCAATACATCTGTATCAATACGAGAGCCGCTGAAACGGCCATGTAACACAAGCCCACATTTATGTTTGTCTGTGTGTGAGTATATGTGTGTGTGAGGCCTGGGTCAAATATTGGCTAATATTCCCTTGTTAAGTCTTAACCTCTTCCCTCTGCTCTCATCTGTTATCCAGAAAATCTCAGTGGTATTTTATATCACAGTGGCTTTATTCTTTATGTGTAAAACTGATGCAAGTAATAACACTATTAATGATTAATGATAATCTATCTAATAAATTACTTGGAAAAGGAAGTCATTATCCATATATCATGCTGTTATATTAATTATTGGAAATAGGCCACAGTTGTGTATAAAGGCACAATGAAAGTGCTAATCAAAGACACTATCAAGTTGCATTTTGGAAAATGCAAGATGTGCATCAGGGAATTTTGTTTAAATACTTGGACCAGAAAGACAACGAGCTGAACGCTTTACCACAGTTTTGAAACTCCTTTTGTTTAGCATGCAAGTCCCCAACTTTCAGGAAGTTAAAATGTAAACTGCTGAAATGTCATCGAGGATGTTAAAAAAAAAAAACAACCCTCTTTTAATATGAATCCAAGTTTGTATTGAATCTTATTAGCTGTAGATCCATCCATTTTCCCTGGTGGAGCCTATGATATTAGTGGTTACTTCTCAGTCACAGAAACAGAAAACCATTCATGCCAGCAATGAAACTATAGCTCATCATCTTATTCCTTTGCTTCTGTTTTTAGGGGTCACCACAGAAGATAATCTGTCATCATCACATCCTTTCCCCAGTATCCTTGTTTGTCACACCAACCCTCCTCTGCATGTGCTTCTTCGCTATAATCACGAACCCTCTCTGTAGTTTTCCTCTTGCCTGGCAACCCCAGCTTTAACATCCTTTATACGATATAGCCACTATCCCACCTCTGCTGTTGTCCAAACCATCTCAGCCTTGCCTCTCAACCTGAGTTGTCCCTTTGATATGCTTATTTCTCATCCTGTCCCTCTTTGTCACTCAATAAAAAAACCTAGTATCTTCAACTCTGCCACCAGCTCTGTCTCCTGGCTTTTTGCTTCAAACCATACATCACAGCAGGTCTCACCACCATCTTGTAAACCTTGCCTTTCAGTCCTGCTGCTATCCATCTGTCACAAATCACCCCTGACACTTGTCTCCACCCACTCCACTCTGTCTGCACTCTCTTCTTTAGCTCTTTTGTGCACTGTCTGTTGCTTTGTATGGCTGACTTCATATATTTACACTCACCTGCCTTCACTACCTCTACTCCTTGCATCTTTACTGTTGCACCTGCCTCTCTTTCATTCACACACATGTATTCTTCTCTCGCTTCTACTGAATTTCATTCCTCATTTGTCCAGGCTGTCTTCTACCTGTTCCCTACTATCACTGCATCTTATCTACTTTCACTTAACTGCAGTGAATGGAAAAAAAACCACACAGACACAAGGAGAACATGCAAAACTCCAAGTCGGAAACCAGAAGCTGAGAGGAAACCAAGCTACCTAAACTAAAACATACGATTTTGTAGAGCCAAAAAGAAATGCTGACAGGCAAAGAATTAATATAATAGGAGAAGATAATCAAAGTAATATGCAAGAAGAGAATGGGACAGAACTGGAGAGACTGAGCAAGTTTGGCTCAAATTGGCATATTCGGAAAGCCCCATTAGTTTCAGACAGCAGGGAACAACCCCCCACAGCAAAAACAACAACAAAAAAATTAATGACTTATTCAGTCTTTCCAGGTGATGTAAGCAGAAAACAGATGCTTTGCAAAACAACAACTTTGGAGGTCTATGGAATAATTTTGACACGTTCGTTTAGGCCTCTGATGAATCACGGTTGCGTGGAAGTGATGAGCTGTCAAACAGAGTGATGATTTTTGAGCACATAGTCCAACTTTTATCACTTATCTCTCTTTCTGTTCTATCTGCCCTCATTATCTGCACCTTGATTTTTTTTATCATTTCCACTGATTTGCTGTCCTCATTCTTACTCTGGCCAATGTCCTTGCACACTCGTGTTGGAAGAATCAGAAAGCCCCGCTACACTTTTCTACACTGGTGGTGTTTGCAGGTGATTTAGCTTAACGGCCTTGCATTTTAGTTGCAATCACCTAGAAAAACACAGCAGTAAAGATAAGAGTGTAAGACAACTGAGAAGAGATAAATAGTTTAGTATCTGTCTGCTGCATCTGCTTTCTGACTCAGGCAACCTTGACCTACACCGGAGGAAAAAGACTTCAAAAAGTGCCTAAAAATCTGAAATTAATGTGTTAAACACAACTTAAAAACAGGATGACGATTAAAAAAAAAACAAGAGCCATGCTATTATGAGATTACGTTATAGCACAATCCTCATGTGTTTTTAGGCATAAAATTGATCAGTAATGTCTTGAGGAAATAAAAAAAGCATGTTGGCTACCACCTCAATCATCTTACTTAACGAACACCAGAACCGCTGTAATAATTTGCACATTTAGTTTTATAAATTCAATGCCTCTTGTGTCCATAAGAACATATCACATCATGCAGAACAGTCGACTCTGTGGTCATTGGCAGCTTTTATTTAAAACCAGCTTTAGGAAAATTTTGATGTGTGCAGTCTGGAGCTTGTTTTTAAAATTTAGTCTGTCATTATTGGACTGGTGATTTAACAGAAAACATTACAATGCTGCAACATTTGTTCCCCCTAAGTTTAGAAAATTGGCTGTTCCTTAATTTTTGGGTTTGTGACTAATTACAATAACCAGCGTCTTCTTACACTCTATCTGAAATTGTATGCACAATTTTTACAAGGGCATACATTTTTTGGTGAGATCTAAAACCTGCAGGACACCGGCCCTCAAGGCCTGGAGTTTGACACCCCTGTTGAAGATGTTCACATCTTGGACAGGGAAGACAGATATTTTGACAGAGCTGTGCCTAACCGGATCAACCTACCTCTACGAGGCTACCTCTTCTGCGCAACATTGGTTGATCCGGTTAGGCACAGCTCTGTCAAAATATCTGTCTTCCCTGTCCAAGATGTGAACATCTACAACAGGGGTGTCAAACTCCAGGCCTTGAGGGCCGGTGTCCTGCAGGTTTTAGATCTCACCCTGAGTCAACACACCTGAATCACATGAGTAGTTCATTACCAGGCCTCTGGAGAACTTCAAGATATGTTGAGGAGGTAATTTAGCCATTTAAGTCAGCGGTGTTGGATCAAGGACACATCTAAAACCTGGAGGACATCGACCCTCGACGCCTGGAGTTCGACACCTGTGATCTACAATGTAAGAGCAGTTTCTCCTATGATATACCATAAGACCTGTGGAGTGATTGTTTGGTCCTCTTATTATAGGTCCTGGCAAACCTCACTGCAAGTTGTGCAGTGTTGTGCATGCTGTGCCGTGAAGCAGAGAAAACAGATGACTGGAGAGAGGTGATGGCCTACGACACCAAGAGAGCCTCCAACTGCCAGTCCACCCTCAGCCATTTGACTTTAACAACTTACATGGCTATAGGGTGGGCAATGATTCACAAAGATGTCCTGACATGTCCCACTAGAGGTTAAATACCTGGGACTCCTCGCCAGCTTTTAAAACTATAGAAGGCTTTCAAGAGGTCTTAAAGAGGTTCTTTAAGAGGTCATCTTAAAGAACCTAAAAGAAATCCAGTTGCCTTTGAGTCAAGCACTATCGTGAGATGGATGATTGAGGATATAGCTACTAAGTTTAATTATATTAACAGATTTATAATTAAGGTCCCTCGTACACTAGCTAATAGGGTTGATGTCATTGATAACCCACGGTGCCTATTGGCAAAAGTCATATAGGATAGGTTATTTAAGTCACTTTAGCCTGTCTAGAGTTGCTGCTTCCTCCGCAAGCTGCTTTGCAACCTACGTCTGCATGTTTCTTCTTTTCATTGTGTCTCAATCATGTTCAGATTTTTGTGATGTCTGCTCTGTTCAGTACCAAAGGTCTAACCGCTTTTCTCTGCATAGAACAAAACAACTGTACTGCCAAATGTAAATTGCTGCACATGGAATAACAATCATCTTTTAGACCAAAGTGGCCCTGACTGAAATTATTTCGTGACCGACTGTAAGGAAATCTCTAATATGATCCCCTTTTTCAGTAATGAAAACAAAAACCAATGTGATGACCTTGATTCCCCTCTTGCTTCCCCCCTTTTTTCATGCCTGCAAGTATAATGGTCTCCATTAAAAAGCTGAGTTGCAACATTCTTAAATTGTTACAATTAACCCAGGGAGAAAAATATTCTCATAACTGATATCATGACTGATATGATGAATGATGGCCAGAACTAGAAAAACAAAACACAGCTTTCTTTAGAAAATGATCAAAATTTAATACTCGGTAGGGGAAGAAAAAGTCTCTTTGTTGCCAAGCAATAGACTTCCTCTCTTGCTACACATAATCCAAAAGTCGTTAATGACCCAAAGAAATTAAATATAAACAGTTTCCAGGTATGAGGTACTAGCTTGGATGTTTTGGTTGTAAGCTCCCATGGATCGTGTCTCATGCAATCACAGTGTGTGGTCAGAGAGAAATGCAGACGAAATAATGAAAGTGGGAAAAATTTGCCAGATTCATGACTCTTGTAACTGCGTGCGTGTTTGTGTGTGAGTGTGTGTATGCACATGCATGTATGTGTGTTTATAAGTGTAGGTGTTGGTGAATTGGTGTGTGATCCAGTGGTTTGGGTTTTGACATGCCAGGTGTGTGTGTGAGTGCACAGCGTGAGGCTAAAGCAAACGCTGTAAGCTTGAGGTCTGATTTATGGAGTGGCAGAGAGGATTGTGGGAAACAGAGAGGTAGACAAGGTAGACAGAGGTACACGTAAGTTGTGTGTTTGTGTAATAGAGAGAGAGTTTGACGAAGATGATTTTTACTGCAGCCATTAAAGCTCCATTATGGTGATGGATTACTATCTATCATGCACACGCACACACACAGAAGCGCAGACGCTGGTTATCAGCATGAGAATCAGAGTGAGGTACGGTGTGTGCACACTGACCCTTTGACACACACTGCAAAGGAATGCTTATATTTTCTAAAGGAACCGTAGAGATAGCGTGCTGAGATTAACGGAGAGAGAGAAACGATCAAACAGCAAAAGGCAAAAAGACAGAAGAACAAATATATAACTAGAATGCATTAGTATCTGTAAGCAGAACAACTGCCTGCTGCAGACACACCAGCATCTTCTGCTTTGTTACTACAGTTTTTAAGTTAGAGATGATTATGAGGCCAGAAGTCTATGGATGCAGCTTGTTAACTAAGCTCGACTTGGTGTTACCCGATAACTTCTAACTAGATCGTCTCAATTAAGAACTCCACTTCATTCCGGGGAGTTCAAAAGAACTATACATATAGTACAATCGTATCTAGAGCCAGTTTTTGTTATTTGTTGCCTTTTTTTGACGTTATTGTGTCAGGAACTGGTAGTTTACTGACATTAGTGATCAACAGTCTTAATTTCATAATAGAGGGGCTAAGATGGAGAAAGCAAAAACTATTCAATTTCTTTTCATTGAATTTCTGGGTAAATTCAACACAGATCCTTCACATAAAAATCAGTTGAAAAATCGAGGGTAGAGAAAGGCCGATGTACAATCCAATTAGTGCTTAATATAGTAAAAAACAACAACAAACAGAGCAGTTAAAACAAAAAGAAAAATACCGTGCTTAACACATTTATTAGATCTCCACACAGTCTAAGGCATATGCCACAGCTGTCTTAAATTAACAGCATTGGTGATTACCAAAACCTATTTTTAATGTTTTTGTAATGGTTAATCCATCATATTTTAATGCTAAAATATAATTATTGTTGTTTTCCATCAATTTTCATTAATTTTTATACACAAAAAGCTGAAAAAAATTGTAAATTTTATTTTTTTCTGTGGTTTAGCTGTTGATTGTTATGCTTGATTAATTTAATTTAATTTAATTTAAATAATTTCTGACTTCTCAGAGACGTCCAGTGTGCCAGCTCAAATCTGGGTATAAAAATGTAAATGTAGCTTTTTAAAATAATAAATAATAATATTATTTTTATAGTTTTAAATTAGTTTATGACAGATTTCTAAAATATTTGAGTTTTCTTGTTTTTATAACAGCTGATCTAACAAATGTGTTAACCTCTGTATATTTTTTATGTTTTTATATCGTGTTGTATATTTCTTTCTTTTTTTACAGATATTGGATGTCTAGGACTGGCAGGACATTTAGAGCTATAAAACAAAAGTAGAAAGTTCATTCTTAACAGTTTGCTGATAAAGTGTAACAATAAAACACACAAACTGCAAGAACATTAACATGTTACAACTGACAGAAAAAAGTACAGCTGCAAAAAAGCAGGAAATGTTTAGGGTAAAAGGTGAAACGGTTGTTTTTGCATTAATGATATAATCTGCTTGAAACAACACTGGAGAGTGATCGGTGATGTCGGGATACAGAAAAAGGCTAGTGAGCAAATTTTTGCCTAATGATATCCCGCAAGAGCATAAATGCAGGAAGTAAAGATGCAATCACAGAAGGTTTATGGAGCTTCTCTGAGTGGTGCTACAGAAACTCCTTTATGAAGAACAGCAAAGGGATAAAGTATAACAGGCCTACACAGACGGTCATAATCCCTGTTGCTCTGCCCGTCTCTATTTAAACCATTATACTCTAACCGGCTTATACTGTATGTAGACTGCTTTAGAAGTTGGCTGCCTTTACTGCACCAAGCCCAAAAGCACCAAAGTGTGTGTGTGCTTTCCTGCCCAGGCAGCTCAGCTAATAACACGAGCTAACAAGCTGCAGTGGGAATAGAGCTTGAGGACTTGTGCCTTAAACTGTTCCTTGAGGACTAAAACACTGCACCGTTCAAGCACCGCAGTTTTCTTAAGAAAAAAAATCATGGGAAGTGTTTTTCAGGCAATTCAGCATCACTTGGTAATTTTATTTTATTAGGTTATATAATCAGCCAAACTGACTACAGGAACATATTCATATTTACAAGCCCAGAGTGTGGGAGGAGTTTCTTGGGAGGGACACTCAAATCTGGGAGCCCTCAAACCTTCCGCTAAAGGTGCTTTTGAATATATGTGTGGTAACTGTAACAGTGGGATACTTTTAAAGGGAACCAAACTTGCAGAGCGAGACCTAAAACCTTAATCGGCCCTAGAGGAGTGACTATATGTGGCTGGACTTACAACACTAATGGCTGCAGAAAAAAGCAGCAGAAACAGACTGCAGCATTAACTGTATATACTGTAGGTGTAACCTCCCAGAAGGCCAATCTGAAAAGATGGCAGTTTAATATAAAATAATCCACAGTTCTAAGGTTGTACAAGAATTTATTTATTTATTTATTCTTTGGTTTGATTTAGTTTTCTTGTTAAAATGAAAGTGCTACTTTACATGCAATGCAAAGGTGCAACAAAAATAAGCCTAGATGTTTTAAAAAAATGAATATGCTTTTAAAGAAGAAAGACACCAAGCAAGCTAAGGAGGGTCCAAAGCACTTTTCAAAAGCTGGGCAATTTATATTAATATATCTAAAAGCTTTATATTGAGCAGTTTCCCTCACTAGGACTGCGGCCAGGCAAAAATCTTAAAACAGAGCTGAGAAAAAGACGTGAAGAACCTGTGTGGTACTCACACTCACTGTTTTTAAACCTATAGGTGCGCAATTTTTTAAATATATTACTTTAGTTTTAAATTAGTGTTACAGCTCATAGCATGGCATACTGACTGACTCATCAAACTTACATCAAACACTTAAAAACTCCTAGGAAGTCAAGTTTTTTTATTTATGATGTCAACATGTATCTGTAGTAATACACAAGGAAAAATATAAAGCCACATATCATTTTGAATGAGAACAAGTAAGAACTGAAGTAAGAGGAGGTGTGTGTCTTGAATGATTAAAAAAAACTGCATAGCTATCAGTTTTGAATTTTATCAACAAATTCTATCTTGGCACTCAATGCCATGCCGGAAAATCATCAATCATATTCCACTGTACAAGACTTCATTTACAATTCTTCCTTAAAAAAACACACACACACACAAACACACATATTTCTCTGCTTGCATAAAGCAGTGAAAGTATGACATCTGCACAAAATTAATTGTTCCACAGAAATCTGTGTAAAATGTTTTTATGGCTGTACTTAAATAAATTCCTGCAGCATGGCTATAGAGCATCAAAAGGAAGCTGGTGAAGGAATAGCAGCACAAATACATTAAGCTGCACTTCGACAATAGCAGCCACTGTAAAAAAAAAAAAGTAAATAAAAAAAAAAAAAAAAACCCAAAATGCTTCAAATAGAAATAAAAAAATCTTAGAGTAGAAAGCGTTTTCTTTGCATATCTTGTTGTGTTTGAATTGACATCTTTGACCTTCACCTGCTGCTTCTTATCAAGAAAAAGGGAGAAGAAAGAAAAAGATAAAAGTGGAAAAGAGAGGTAGAGATCGAAGGCAGAGCTAAAATGGTGTAAGAGAGAGAAAGACAAAGGTGGTGGAGACTCAGCAAGGGTGAGTGACAATAGCAGAGTGTGGAGTGGGAAAAAATATTTCAAAGAACAGTGAAAAGCAAGAGAGGAGAGTAAAAAGACAGAAGAGGGAGGAGAAAGTGATAACCAAAGACAGGCGGAGATCAAGGGTAAAAGAAGTGAAAGACAGGAAATGACAAATGCATGTAAAAAGAGAACGACTGGTAAAGCCATTAAGACTGCATTCAATAAATCTGCATAAAAACCAGCAGCTTGTCTGTAATGACCGACGAAGGCCAATGTGTGTGTGTGACTGTGAAAAAGGTGCAGAGGACATGTGCATGTCTCACTGCGCCTCTTTTTAGCTGTATTTCTAAGTATATACTGTGCACTTTACTTACACTGTGAGGACATCAAAGTGTGTATACTGTTACACTGTGGAACTTCCCTGGTATGAAAACTTGGTTTAAGTCAAGTAATGGTTATGGTAATTTAGCATGAAGTTAATGTGATGCATTGTCCTCTGAAGTCATGCATACACAGCTTCGTGTGTGTGTGTGTGTGTGTGTGTGTGTGTGTAATGATTGCTGAGGACCTCAGTGTCGTGTATAGAGAAAAAACAATCATCCTCGAGCAGGAAGCAGAGCTGCCTAATGAAAGCTTAGAGAGACCCCAGACCACAATGCGACACAAATAGATGAGCCTTAATGTCTGCTCAGCTCCCAAACGTCTCCTCTCCACTAGGGCTGCCACAAACGATTATTTTGATAGTCGACTAGTCACCGATTATTTTTGCGATTAGTCGACTAATCAGATCATCATCCATTAGACGTAAAACTACAGCTTATTGCACCAGCAGCATCTGCTCTTATATAACTATCATTAGCTTACAGCTTTAAGTGTTTAAGGTCTGTGCTAACTAAAAATAAAGACAAGATGATAGTTTATTAAATTTTAATGAAATTTGCAATTGTTTCGGCGAAGTTTAATAAACTCCTTGCTATCTAAAATATAACAGGACACTGGAGTATATTCTGGAGCATCTCACACTTCTGATAATCAGCTGTCTGCTTGACGTTTATTCAGCTGTGCAAAAACTATAACTTTAATCTCAGACAAACTGATTTACTCAGGAACAAATAAAATACTAAAAAAAAAAAGCCAAACAATAACATTTTAAGTTATCTAAGTGACTCATATATATTTAACCTGAGTAGCGAAAGACAGCGGTGGGTTTGAAAACGATTCGCGGGGAGTCCGGTGTTCTCACGGTGCTAGTGAGCCTAGCCCCCGGCTCGCTAACGAGCTAGTGGGTAACAGATGTCTCCGAAAACGTCGGAGCGCTTTTGAAAATATGTGGTGTCCTGATAAACTGAGCAGATATTTGAGGTTTACACAGCTACATTCTCGCCTGAAAATATGTTAAACGTTTATTTTGTGACCCAGAAAGAATAATAAGAGTAACATTAAAACTAACTAGCTGCCGCCATTGTTGGAAACTGCGCTGGGCCGCGCTATGAATTCTGGGACACAGCTGCTTCTTCTTCTTCTTCTTCTTCTTCGGGGTTTAACGGTAGCTGGCATCCTTGTACATGCAGTGCTGCCATCTTCTGTTTCAGTCCGTTATTACACTCTTAAATCCTGCTACTTATTCCTGCGTCTTTTGGGATCTTACAAAGCTTCAAACGACGCGTCGACTATTAAATCAGTCGTCGACGATTTTGATAGTCGACGTAATCGTGACTAGTCGACAAATCGTGGCAGCCCTACTCTCCACCCCTTCCTCCTCTCTCTCATCTACTACTCAACTCCCGTCTTACAACTTCATTTAAACACAGACAGATGCACTTTGATTTATAGCTAATTAATCAAAAAGCTCAGATGAAGGCGCAAGCAAAACAACTTCCCAAGTAAATGGAGATTTAAACCATCTACTTCAATCTAATCTAATCTAATCTTGCAGCAATCTAAATAACAATTCTGAGTTGTGAAACTCTCAAAGTTCAGCTTCTATCCTTCCACCATATATAGAATCAAGTTGCAGTTTACACCCTATCCACCCAGACTTGAATAATAGCGTATGTAAAAGTTTATATGATTGAAACAAACAATGGCCAGGTTTACAGTGACAGTAACGGGTTTATTCTTTAGGCTGAGTGAGCAAAATTTAAAGAATCCACCTCTGGGCTTTTAAGAGAATTCATGAAAACAACAGCTTAAAAAATCTCCAGCCGTGACTGTTCGCTGGGGGCTGCACATTCACACTAAACTATTATGAAAGACAAAGCCACAAAACAGAACGACAAGCAGACAGGAAAAGTAGTTACACTGGAAAACTATCACCACACCTACAGTCTACAAAGTACACTTTTAAAAAAAACTCACAGTGGATGTTCAAATTCAGCATAAACAGATACACATTCTCACAACTGGGCTATCACTGCCATTGTTGTACTGTAGTCACGCTCTGCATTATCAGTTGTGATGTTAAAGTTCCAGCTCAACCCTGTCCTGTTTTTCTATGTCCTGTCCATCAAAAGTCTTCCAATCAGTGACCTTAAAACCACGATGGGTCCTAAAGCAGACACATGTGGTCTGTGAAGAGGGCATCAATTTGCTACAGGGCATCAGGGTGTAGAACTGAAAAAACATGATAGTGTGCATTTGAAACCTAATTTGTACCTCTGAACAGACTTCAAAGTTTTAGTTAAAGAGCATTTTTTCTTTAACTTGTTATTATGAAATCTCCACTGAAATATCAGTGTTTAGATTGGTTGCCTATAAATCTTTCTTTTAGTGCTGCCACCGTGCTGGAATTTTCCCATGCTAAAGGGGAAGTATGTCAGCAACTGCACAAACAAACCCAGGTTAGCTGTAAGTCTATTAGCATATCTTCAGAAGGCAATGCCACAGTAATTTTCTCACATTTTCTTAATTTATGAGATTGCACACCCCTCAAAACTGTAGTTTCAAACCTTTTCTTGTTATCCAAGGAGTCAAATACTTGTAAATCACAATGTGCTGAACACGGCTTTCTCCACAAGAGTCTAATAGTATAAGCAATATGTAAAAGTTCTTACCAGATGTTTGCTCCAGCGAACATCTTCTATGTCATAACCGCAAACCCCTCTGAAAACCTACCGCGAAACCTGACATGAACTTCCCAAGCAATGTCAGTACATGCTACACAGATTCAGTATTGCATTTCTGTACCACTAATTCCTCCTAACAAGCAAACCTTGGTTTGATCGCAGGAAGAGACATCAGTCCCTGTTGGTATCCAGCTTACAAACATGTGAAGCTACTCGCTGTGGTAACCCCTTGTGAATAGGGGAGTCTCTGAAAGTAGATTCTTCTTTTTTTGATTTTGTATTGTTTTGCACAGTAGCAATCCTGAGAGTTAGCTATGCTGTTAACCGAAAACAAGACAGTCAAGCACTTGCGTCTTACCGACAAAAACTGCTGCAATACCATTCAGAATCACTAGAGGGCCAAGTTATCTAGCACAGCTTTAGAGTCATTTAGAAGGGCCAATTAATCCTAATTTGAGAGATAACACTGTCAGTTATATTTAGAACTACTAATTTCACTGCTCTTATCTCCACATAACAGCTACAGAGTCTTTAGTTTTCTCTTCTTTACAAAAGCGACATGTCTCGGGCTGCAGGAGCAGAATGGTACATCTCCATTGCAGTGGAAGTTTGTTAAAAAGCCATGAGTCACTTTAGTAGATTTAACAACTGTGAGGCTGTGGAAACCTCACAGATTACTTGTTGTATAACTTAAAAAACAAGCAAAGAGAAAGCTCATTTCTCTCTGACAAGCTTATTATTTGGAGATCACACTGTAACAACAAAGACATTTGAAGTGTGTAATTGTGCGGTGTTTTCTTTCATTACAATGAGTTGTAGAGTCGTAAATATGAGGACTCGGTTTTCGTGGTGTTTCTCTAGTTTGAGTTGGCTAAGAAACAGTCGCAGCCACTCACTGGGAGCCGTTTGAGTTTTAGCAGATAGAGTGTCATGGGCTGACAATTCAAGCAGGATTCATAAGAGCAGTGATAAAATGTCCAACTCGGCCAATAACACTTAATACATTTTTTTTTTACAGGACCTAACGCGCGCAAATGTCTTCAGTATGGGCTTAAAAAGACTCGTACACTTACACAATCTCATAGTTTTCAACAAATATACAACAAACTTGACCTTGACGGCTCTTTCAAATACTCGAACAGTTAGACAAACAGCCATAAACAAACACAGCCAAGAGATCCTTATACCTTCACTCTTATAGCCAGACGTAGGCCAGAGAGAAGCGCGTGAGAGAAAGCCTTCCTGTGTGTGCACGCGCGAGTGTGTGGAAGAATATGACGCCAGTTCTCTTCAGTGCTTGTTAGAGACGTCATTGAGTCATAAAGGTTATTATTATGACTATGGCACAGAAAACAGCCCTTTTAGTAAAACCTCTCTATTGGAATCATTGTTACTTTTGTAGTTCAGCCGAGGTTAAAGAGAGAGATGGAAACAAACACATAGAAACAGAAGAGCAAAATAAATGTCTCCGGAAGATCCATCATCATTACTGAAACTGGCCTTTCGCTAAAAGCTCACTACTGTGCTTAGCTTAGCTGAAAGATGACACGTAAAAGGCTGACCTGGATAATGTTAAGTTTCATTAGTCTAACACTTTCACTGAGTAAATGTCAGAACAGTGGATACGAGAGAGGGCCCAGTCACTCAAATGTCAAATTCAAACGAATGGCCTCATTTGCAAAAGCTCTTCGGTTCAGTTCAGTTCAGTCATTTTGTTGTCCCTGCTGGGAAAATTGGTTTACTGACAGGTTCTGAAGAAATCGCCCACAAAAAGAACAATATAAAAGCACAAAAAAACAATGCACAACTGCCACAAAAAGACATAATCCTGCACTTAAAAGAAAGAAAAAACACTAAAATGTATTTTTTTTAAAACATAAAGTATTAAAAGTTAAGGGACAGATCTACTTCTACTGCTTTTACACCTCACAAAAACACAACTGAAGTAAAAAAGAGCAGCTGTGCTTTAAAAATGAACAAACAAAACTTAAAGTGTGTTATTTTTTAACCATTTTAAACATCACTTGCACATCTTAGGGAACAAATGCTCTTTCATTTTATAACATGTATCAGTCCACACTACTTCAACACATGCATGAGATTTATATGCCCTATATATCTCCCGCTGTTCTGAGCTTCTTAATAAATTAGGTTATGGTGAAAAGTACGGGGTTACGCCTCTTAAACTTTGAATTCAGGTGTTTTCATTCATTGCCACGAGTGTATAAAATCAAGCACCTAACCATGCTGTCTGCCTTTACAAAGATTTGTGAAAGATTAAGACTTACTCACTGAATTCGAGTGTGGTACTGTAATAAAATGCTTCTGTCACAATGAGACAGTTTTTGAAACTTCTTTCCTCCTAGATGATCAACTTTAAGTGGTATCATTGCAAAGTGGAAGTGTTTAGGAGCCACAGCAGCTCAGCCTCAAAGTGGATGACCATTTTCTCTGAATCCTGAGGCGCTAAGTGGGTAAAAGTCGCCGGTAAAAGAGTCCCCCGTCATTAACATCAGCACATAAAGCCTGCACTGAGAGCTTCTTTCCATAGGGAAGCAGCTCCTGTAGGTGTAAAGTGACAAATACTTTTATCAAGTATTTACATATTGAGAAGTATTTTTGTCCAGTAAGTTTCTGTCAGACAAGAGCTATTTGACACAAAATAAAAACTTGTGTCTCGAAGGTGAATTGAGATTTCAGACACGTTTGTCACTTCTCATCTTGAAATTGCATCATCACCAACGACTACATGTCCATTAAATGGCAGCAACTGCAGTATTTATGACATGGACACAAGTTTCAGTCTTGCTGTGTATTATTTTTGGCCACCGTGTAATGAAAAATTCACACAGACGCTGAAATAAATACAATAAATGTAGTCCACTATGTAGAAAACAGGGAGTGATTTTGACAAAGCCTTCATACTTGTCAAATCTGAAAAATGCAGTCGATTGATCAAAGCAGTGATGCCAGAGGATGACACACTGAAACGCACAAGATGCATCTAAAATCAGAACATTAAAAAACCCACAAAATGTCATATTTTGAAATAAAAGAAGCCTCTTTCTACAACTCTCTCCTTCCACCAGACAAGCGTGAATATATACACTTGATTACCCACTTCATCCTTTCATCTCTGCTTACCTCATATGCTGACCTTATTGCTCTTTAGCTTTACCACTCACTGATCCTGCCTGAAAGACTTATGAATGTCTAAGTCTGTCACCACTGGTTGGATTTGGTAAAGTATGAAACTAAGCCCACTGAAAAGAATATGTTGTCTCCCCCAGCATTTCAGCTTTAGCATAAATTAATTAGCCGAAACAATTTTCTACATTGTAGTAACGGTCACTACAGGGAGTGCAGAATTATTAGGCAAGTTGTATTTTTGAGGAATAATTTTATTATTGAACAACAACCATGTTCTCAATGAACCCAAAAAACTCATTAATATCAAAGCTGAATGTTTGTGGTGGTAGTTTTTAGTTTGTTTTTAGTTTTAGCTATTTTAGGGGGATATCTGTGTGTGTAGGTGACTATTACTGTGCATAATTATTAGGCAACTTAACAAAAAACAAATATATACCCATTTCAATTATTTATTTTTTACCAGTGAAACCAATATAACATCTCCACATTCACAAATATACGTTTCTGACATTCAAAAACAAAACAAAAACAAATCAGCGACCAATATAGCCACCTTTCTTTGCAAGGACACTCAAAAGCCTGCCATCCATGGGTTCTGTCAGTGTTTTGATCTGTTCACCATCAACATTGCGTGCAGCAGCAACCACAGCCTCCCAGACACTGTTCAGAGAGGTGTACTGTTTTCCCTCCTTGTAAATCTCACATTTGATGATGGACCACAGGTTCTCAATGGGGTTCAGATCAGGTGAACAAGGTGGCCATGTCATTAGTTTTTCTTCTTTTATACCCTTTCTTGCCAGCCACGCTGTGGAGGACGTGGACGCGTGTGATGGAGCATTGTCCTGCATGAAAATCATGTTTTTCTTGAAGGATGCAGACTTCTTCCTGTACCACTGCTTGAAGAAGGTGTCTTCCAGAAACTGGCAGTAGGACTGGGAGTTGAGCTTGACTCCATCCTCAACCCGAAAAGGCCCCACAAGCTCATCTTTGATGATACCAGCCCAAACCAGTACTCCACCTCCACCTTGCTGGCGTCTGAGTCGGACTGGAGCTCTCTGCCCTTTACCAATCCAGCCACGGGCCCATCCATCTGGCCCATCAAGACTCACTCTCATTTCATCAGTCCATAAAACCTTAGAAAAACCAGTCTTTGAGATATTTCTTGGCCCAGTCTTGACGTTTCAGCTTGTGTGTCTTGTTCAGTGGTGGTCGTCTTTCAGCCTTTCTTACCTTGGCCATGTCTCTGAGTATTGCACACCTTGTGCTTTTGGGGACTCCAGTGATGTTGCAGCTCTGAAATATGGCCAAACTGGTGGCAAGTGGCATCTTGGCAGCTGCACGCTTGACTTTTCTCAGTTCATGGGCAGTTATTTTGCGCCTTGGTTTGTCCACACGCTTCTTGCGACCCTGTTGACTATTTTGAATGAAACGCTTGATTGTTCGATGATCACGCTTCAGAAGCTTTGCAATTTTGAGACTGCTGCATCCCTCTGCAAGATATCTCACTATTTTTGACTTTTCTGAGCCTGTCAAGTCCTTCTTTTGACCCATTTTGCCAAAGGAAAGGACGTTGCCTAATAATTATGCACACCTGATATAGGCTGTTGATGTCATTAGACCACACCCCTTCTCATTACAGAGATGCACATCACCTAATATGCTTAATTGGTAGTAGGCTTTTGAGCCTATACAGCTTGGAGTAAGACAACATGCATGAAGAGGATGATGTGGACAAAATACTCATTTGCCTAATAATTCTGCACTCCCTGTATAAAGCTTGATCACGAATCCCATGTTAAATTGTATCCACTGCTGTGTTCAAAGAGGATGCTTTTCTACACCACTTACACTGGAAGGAAAAAGAAACTCAAAAATCTAGTTTCTTAGAGAACCTAATTTGTGATTTACTCGTGACCTAAAAGTCAGAATCTCTGAGCACAAAAGCGATATAAGATGTATGTTGATGAAAGCATTTTAATGCAGCTGGACATATTGGAGTTCCCATAAATTCCAAGGTATAGAAAGTATACAAACATTTAATACAAAGGGTTGCAGACTGGATTCAACCACTACACACAGAAACCCCCTAAAAGCTTGAATCAAGAGCTATTGTGCAGCTGTTTTAGTGATTTGGTTTTTCTTGTGATATTTCATGTACGGGCTTTTCTTCAGATTGTTTATGTATTTTTTGATGTCTGATAACTTTAGTGGAAACACATTTTTCTGTTTACGTTTCCTATTCCAGTGGTTTTAATACTGTTGTGTTTGCTGGTTGTGTGTTGATACTATTTTTGTAGAACTGTAGGAGTGTATTATGATTACGATTGTTGGCACGCGTCTGCTACCTTTGGCACGTTTTTTCTGCCGGTGTTTTTCATTATGTTCTGATTGGTAATGGGATCTCACCTGGCTTTTATATGCTGTGATTGTTTGTCTTAAACCTCGCTGATGATTGCTGAAACACTTCCTTCATTTTACCTGTTTTTTTTTGTGTTTTTTTACAATTTTAAATTAAATATAGTGTTTATAGATTTATAAATCGTTGTGTTCTTTCCATATTTGTATTGTGCATTTTTTGGGGATAAGCGGCACAGCAGAGTGTTAGTAAAAGTTTTGAGTTTGTGCCGCATTACAGAAGCACACAGCAAGATAGACAAGCCTCCAATGGTCATTCATGATTGCTGTGCATTCATGTTAATCCATATGTGGGTGCCAGACATGTAGGTTTCCGCCTGTGACATTTTGTCTGCATCTATGGGTTTTACATGCTATTTTAGTGTGAGCCTAATGGGTTTACAGAGTGCCAGGCATTTTAACAGAACCAGGGAGAGGCTTGTAAAACACACACACTCACCACAAGACAGAGAAGAGAGGCTGGCACACTGGAACATGGTGGTCTGGAGGGAGTCTGTGTGCGCATTAAGAGGGTCAGCCAGGGTGATGCTGACACATGATGAAGGAAAACGAGAAACACGGGTCTGAATGAAAGACTGGCAGTGTGTGTGTGCGATTGTACATAGGCAGGGTTGGGGTCTTAAAAAAAAAAAACAACAATAAAAAAAAAACACATGGCGCCAAGTGGTGCCTGAATATGGGTGGGTTTGCAGAAAAAGAGAGGAAGAAGAAGAAGAAAGATTCAAACTGTGATGTTGTTATTGGAAACATCCCACTAAAAATAGTATAAAAAATAACTAATGAGTACAACTGCATTTCTAAAAAAAAAAAAGTGGGACTCTGATTTATGAATCATTTGAACCCCATATTTATTTTAAAACAGCACAAACCAAATCTGCCAATCTGCTGTCAGTGCTAGGAGAAAGGTCGAAAGTCTGTGCATAATTTTATACCTATCCATTTAGCGGATGACCACTGTACAGAACATGTAACCCTCACATATAGACTAAAGTCCAGTGAACCCCAGCCCTGGTCTCTGCTGTACTCAGTGTGGAAACACTTTCCTCAGTACACACCAGAGCATCATTCATAACTTAAAGCTTCCAGTGACCAAACAGGGTTGGGAGTGGGTGTAATTGCTTATTCAACAGTTAGCCACACATCACTAAGGATGTCAAAGAAAGACAGGCTTTTAGGAATAAATACCCTTTGGGCTTGTCTACAGCATAAAAATAACTTAATTAACTTCTAAGGAAAGCAAGAGAACCGCAATTTAATCCAATATAAAATAAAAAAAATCTGTGGGGCTGCATGGAAAGCACAGCAGATATGAACTCTACCACACAACAGTTCACCACGCTGGACACACAGAGGAGAGTGAAACACTCAGGGCTTTTTCTCTATGAATTTAATGATGTGTCCAAGAGGCTCAAAGGAGAAGCACAGCAGTTATTGTCCATCCACAGTAAAACAGTCTTCCCACCTTTATGAGTAAAACACCCTCAAAGGAGCTCACAGTAACACTGTCACTCTTTAGCATTAAATACCACGTCCCTCTAACAGATCTGTACCTCACACATTAGTCACCATTAGTATTTTCTGAAAGAGTTGTAAACATGTTCGCGATAACAGCTGACCCACTTCTAAACACACTGATCTCCAGTGGTGGTGTACAGAGGACTCTGTCACTAGTCTAAGCCACCTCTGAGTTAACATCTATAGGGCCCTTTAGCTCAGCTTTTCATGAACTCCAGCCTCACTTCCCAGTGCAGGAATTAAAAGACATTCATGTAAAGGCTTTATTGTTTTTTTATGGAAAAATCCAAACAGGTTAAAGGAGAGCTTATTAGTTACTAAATTAGTTCTGAAAAAAGTTAATATAGCTCCTCCACCTCTCCTTTAGCTTCGTTCTGGTTGGCTGATCCACATAAACAGAAGGTTTGAGCAGCAGGTGTGTGGGCCCTCTGTGCCAAACCAGAGCTGTGTGCCCGAGATGACTATATTAAGAATATCCGCTCTCTCTTTACCAACTACACATCCAGCAGTGTAAAACAGAGTGTTTATAGCAGAGTGAAGTCTAAATTGTGGCTCGCGTGGATTATGTGAAGATATACTGACCCCATTATTTGAAACTTTGGCCACATTGTTGAGCATCAACATATGTATGACAGAAAATAAGGGATAAGTACCAAAGTTCCACTTCAAGGGCAGTTACATCAGGTATTAAATTTCTTCTTCAGCTTTATGTTACATGACGATTGGTAACCTCACGTGTATATGTGATAATCACCACATATACAGCTACTTTATAATAATGCAAGGATAAGTTTGACTACAGTAAAGACAGGCACAGCGATTTTTTTTGTAACTCTATTCTAGGAGTTCATTTTGCCCCTGCAGCAAAATGACAAAAATCAAAACATTGCACCCTGCCATGAAAATGGTTAATGCGAAAAAGGAAAAAAGTCATTTGCGGTGAATTGGGTAGGTTGGTCTATTAAGCTCTTTTTTCCTCTGTTGTAGATTTGACTTGGATGTGGCCGTGAGCGCAGTTTGGTACAAATGTTTTCAATATTCTGAAAATGTTTTTATAAATATAAGTTAGGAATAAAATACTGCAGGCTACATTCAGCCTCGTTAGATAAGCTTTCACAGCTGCCCACATAATCAGTTTTAATAGACTATGTTTTTCTTTTGAAAATGTAGATCTTCAGCCACTAGACCACAGAACAGTCTGCTTTTTTTTATGAAAGCAGGCTGATGGTGAAAAATGTCCACGAAAGGCCTCCAGACCATTTCTTTGTTCATTTAATGTACCTGTGATTAAATGAGAATTTAATTTTACATATCGAAAGTTTATTTAAATCGACACCACGCAGCAGCGTTTTTGAAACACTTTGTGCTTAACGGAGACATTTCCTTGCATTAAGACACAAAAAGGGCTTTCATACAGACTGTAGAAAACTAGTCCCGCTGTACCCCAACCACACACTCTGTCACGTAGCTCTGCGAGTGTCTAAAGTTACGTTCTTCAATGCATACCACATGTAGCGACCATGCATTGCCTGATACGTTTTCAATATGGAGAAAAAGTCAGAGAGGGAGACAGGGGAAGCCGCAGAGGGCCACAATTTTTTAAATTTAATAATATACTGTTTATATTGAATATCTGAAAACACAGCTGGTTGCCATGATAATGCAGCAACATCTAAGCAAGCAAGGTTGGCCAGTGGTTCTGTAACTTTCTCGAAGCCTCACCTTTTCTTTCGTTATCCTTGATTCCCTTCCTGTTGCTCTCCTCCCTCTCAAAGATGACAACTCTTTTGACAGTGAAATAAATATACTTCTCTACCCTCCTTACTCTGCACTGTATATGAACCAACCCTTTCCCTGCTGCCAAAAGCTTGAAACTGAGTTTACTCCCAGTAAAATAAAATGTCTGAAACGGTTTTTGTTCCGCAGCCAGGCGCTTGTCGTCAGGTGACCTGCTGGAGTAAATCTTTTCAATAATGTCAAAAGCAGCGCCAAAAACCTGCCAGGCAAGCCCAAGTGTGTGCCCCTACTCCTACATGCAAACACACACACACACACACACACACACATCTGCACACTCACAGCAAGAACAAGCATGCAACCTCGTGCATGTCAACACATACAGCATGTAAAGGCAAGCACACAAACACACACAGTGGAGAGTTTTAAAGAATTGATAAATGAGGAGCGACTAAATATTATCGCTTTTTTTCCCTCCACGCTTCTCAAAAATAGAACACGCTCTCGCTCTTTTTTCCCCCTTTTTCTTACACACACAAACACTTTTTTTGAACCGCAGGAATGACTGATGTCGTTGCATTTCATTTTTTCCTTCCTCTCATCTCTCACTCAGAACACACCCAGGAGTCCTCACCTGTTCCTGCGTCATGCTGTGCAGCTGCGTATGCCAGGAGGCGGAGTCAGAGCGGTGATAGGCGGGGGGCGGGGCAAAATCTTGCAATATGATTGGGTCTCGCTCCTGACACAGTGAGGTCAGGTGACTGATGTACAGCTTCAGCTTACTGCGATTCTGATTAAGATCCAGGAGAGGAGAAAGAATCTGAAGGAGGAAAACAGAAAATGTATTCTTTTATGTGTTTACTGTATGAAAAATAGCAAAACAAAAAACATGAACGATAATAATAACAACGATTTTGCAAGAATACTAGGCCAGATGGACATGCAGTGATGGGCAAATGTAAGATGAGTAAGACAAAGAAAATGAAGCAGAGGCACACTGAGAGAAAGCCAGAGAAAGCGCTTCTAATAATGAGGATCAGTGCACTGTTTTTAATTGCATACTGTCACAGCTGTAGCTGAGACTGAAAGAAGACCCTCATGGGCAGTTTTCAGCCGAGAAAACCATTTAAAGTAGTTCATTTAAAGAAAAACAATGTGCTCAGTTTCCACAAACACTGCACCTACAGCAGCTGATCCACTGTGAGCACCAAGGTTATTGTAGTTTATGGAAACAAAACTAAAAACTAAACATAAAAAAAAATCCAATTAACTGAAATAATCTCATGAATTGAAAAAAGTAATCAAATCAAATAAAAATACCAGTGATATATGCATAGTTTAAGTATTTGTTAGCTTGGTAAAAGTCTTCTTACAGCTTGCCTGATGAGGCACTGATGGATGTGTAATTGAGACTGCTTTCAAAAAGTTAATGCACACACATTCCCCTGATGATGCGGTGCTTCTTTCAGCAGTTTCTAGTAAAGTACAGCTTAACAATTTGCACATATAAGACACAATCCCCCAGCAGAGAACCTATAATACGCTTAAAACATGTTCAGCATAGTTACCATGGTGATTTAGCCAGGTAAAAAAAGAGAGCTGCTCTTTTCTGACAAGAGTTTTAAGGGTTTTTTTTGAGCCTGGCACAAAAACACAAAAAAGCCTGGCTATGTTGAACTTGATTTATAGCACACCTCTTCTCAAATCACTTCCCTACAAATCAGTTGTTTTTATTTTTTGTAGCTGTTTTTTCACAAAACTGAAATTTTAACACTGGAAAATTGTTTTTACAGGGTCAAAAAACAAACAGATTTCATAGAATAGACTAGAATAGCCCTTTATTGTCATTGTACATGTACAACTGTGCCGGAATAAAATATAAATAGTAGACAGGAGGAATGAATAGCAAACAGGAGAAATATATACCAAAACTCAAAGGCACACAAGTTGCAAAGTGCTTGGAAGTAGTAGGAGTTCAAATAAATTGCAAACAAGAAAATATAATTTAATATAATATAATTGAAAATATGATTTCAGACACCACAGACTGTATGTTTAGGGCAAAGTTTACCTCGGTGTAAAGTAAAATTAGTTTTGGCTAATTCAGACATTTAGATTAATGAAAGACGAATTAATTAATGGAAAAATAGACAGAGGAAAGAGGTGAACATATATATAAAAACATATTTTGTTGGTAGACTGTCATGCTCACGAGTAAACAGAATACTGGAAGAACATATTAATCCCCACCAATCCACAGGTAATGGCTATTATGAACTCAGAAGTAGAAAGACGATTCTCTTTAAAAAGCATCATTTCTTGTTGAACGTCTGACTATATAAGTGCAGATGAGCAAAACAGATACATGCATTCTGGGCGCATGACATGAGACCTCCCAGGGCACACACACACACGCGCACACACACACACACAGAGATAAGGCGTGCTGACACACACTGTTCTCCTTGGGGAATACTACGATTTAAGTGCAGAGGAAGCATTTTAAGAGGGCTGTTAGTGTGTGTGTGGGTAAAGTATATTTAATCCCAGCAGCGTCTGTCCACACTCTGCGAGCTGTGCTCATCGTCACTCAGCATACCCACACACAAACACAACCCATGTGTTTCATTGACAGGATCCTCAGCGCAGTAACATCTTTCTCTCTAAACTCTTCCTCCACTTTTTAACCTCGTCACGTCTTCACTTCTTACACACAAGAACTACAAATATCGATGTGAATTTGCCTCAGGTTTGGGGTTTGATTATATACATTCATTTTACACAGAATGTTATTTGGTGAAGTCGGTGAACATCAATAAATAAATGATGATATGACATCATCAGATAAATATAGCAGGAAAAATAATAATTGTTTTTGTGTTGCCAAACACTTCATTTACATTTTTTTTATATTTTTCTCAATTTGATCTTGTGTCACTTAATTTTTATTTTGCATATTATTTATTTTTATTTTTCTCTGCTTGTCTGTGTGTGTGTGTGTCTATCCCAGATACTCAAAGTTCTTAAAACAACTGGCAACACGGTGTCAGCCATCACTGGCTAGGGTGAAACTGGTCACAGAGAGGTACATGGTGCTACGCCAAAAACCTCCTTGTGCCTGTTTGGGTCACTTGTGAATTGTTGAAGTCGACCTTAGTTTTCATGGACGATGCCCACCTATCTCCAAACGCTCCCCAACTAGTTGTTGAGCGATAATGAAAGTTGAAAATGTGTGACACAAACTGAATGCAGAGACCATTCATCTTTAAAATAAAAGTTGTGCCTTTTGAAACACGTTGGCAGCAGCAGCAGGAATGCACAACTTTACTGAGGCCTTAATTGTAATGGTACAGCGAGAGTCATTGCAGTGTAATCTTGTTCTGGTTTCTTCATTTTCTTTTGCCGTTGCTTTACTGTTTGTAGATTCCCCAGGCAGCAAGCTGTAAGAAAAACCTGTATTTTCTCTGCAACATGCAGGCTTAGTCAAGTCTAGACTTTACTTGTGCTCCATGTCTCTGTGTCTTGTTCCATTTTTTATTGCTGAAAAGTTGTCCATCACCCTGGTGTTACAGCAATGTACAATTGAGTATACTCAAACTGCTATACCCCCACCCATTTAAAGCTTCATCTTGTACCAGGCAGTACATCTGCTACATTGTCCATTTGGTTATATCTCCCAGTAGTAGTCAACATTATTGTCTGAGTTAAGATTATCTTGGTTTTGATTGTAGAATTGATAATCTGTTTCCTTTCCCGCCTTTTGTTGTTCACCTCCAAGGTTGCTTTAACCCCTGCCCTGTTTAGTCCGTTAACTCTGGTTTGTTTTTCCTCTTGGTGCAATTCATCTGTGCAGATATGAACATGATAATCGCACTAGGGCCAAAACCAAATCAACTGCACCAAGACCCTTTGGAGGAGGCCTGGTTCCAAATGAACTCCAGAGTAGTTTGTTTATGGTGAGAATGTGCCCTTGATCTGACCCAGCTATTGGGTCTAAATTGTAAGTTTGTGCCAAATGCACATTCTGGGTTGTAGCAGAGTACAATAAATGTACAGAGAATACAAACTTTGAAAATTATTAGGAATAAATTCTCCATGTTTTCCAGCTTGAGCTACCGAGCACCTTTGCGTCAGCATTGGAGTACAGCTTTAAGCAGTCGCTTACCTGTTGCCTACTTGTCCTAGTCACTTTTAGCATGTTTTCTAACTATAAAATACTTACTTGGTTATCACTTAAACACTGACAAAAACATAATTTAATTGCTCTGGCATTTGAGAATCCTTTTGAGGTTAAGTTCATCAAAAGTAGATTGGATGGAGGGATTTTGTGAAAAAAAATTGTACTCCATTCTTTAGTGGCATTGACGCAACAATGAAAAGTGACAGTACATCAGAGGAGCTGTCACTTGTGATTTTGAGTCTTCCCTGATTTGCTGCACAAACAACTGACAGAAAAAGTCTCAGCAATTTTGTGTTTTTCCAGTGAATCGCCAATACTCACCAGCAGCTAAACCTAACCCTAACACACACAAACACATAAAATATACACTTTTAAATGTGTGGTAGCACAAGTCAGCGCAACACACTCATACACACGCAGACACAAATAGGTTCCGACACAGAAAAACATACATACACACACTCACACTCATTCATGGTGGTTATCAGCTTTGTAAATGGCTCCAGTTACAGTATTTTCCAGGGAGGACCTGCCAGTAGGTTACAGTCCATTACAAAATACATTACTGAACATTTCCCTCTGGAGGAGAAAGGGAGGTAGACCGAGAAGGAAAGAGAGGGAACGACAACATTTGGAGTTAAAAGGCTGAAGAGATTCTACACATTCGGCATTTCAAGCCCTCTTTCTTTGGCTCTGAGTTATATTTGCTGATGGCAGATGTGCAGTGAGGCCGTTATCTCTCCCAGACTAATGTGTAATATGGCAATATCTGAAGAAAATTCTCCAAATTTGGCTTTACTGCTCTACAAACATACTTAACATATTTGTAACAGCTGTCCTCTCACACTTTGTAATTCATACTATTCTGTCAGAAAGCTTAAAAAAAAAAATCACTGTCCACACTTTCCAGACCTGCAGTGGAGCTCTGAGGATCAAATACAAGACGAATGAGAAACAGACACGAAGAATGGAAGGAATGACGGCGATATGAGGAAGACATTAGGAGAGAAATAACACGAGTTGTTTCCTTTTCTTTAAGTTCTATTATAAGAAAAATGGAGGAGGAATTATGGGATAAAATACGAACAGGAACACAGACCACTGAAAGTATTCGCAAGACTTTCATTAAGGTATACATGTTTTTCTTGTATTACACAGCCTCCAATAGCCAACATATGCAATGTGTGTGTGTGTGTGGTTAATGGGTCCGCAGGGCTTCTCAGTATCTTACTGTAGTATGAAACAATCCCAAAGGAGAAATAACTTTATACAGCACTGTGAGTCAGTGTGTGTGTGTTTGTGCTTCTTTATTAGACTCCCCTGCCTGCCTACCAGATTCTTACTGTTCTATGAAAGAACTCCATAGAGAGACATTCAGCTAGCCTCGCTGATGGGATGTATTAAAAAAAAACCTCTATGGCCACATTATATGGTGAAATCAAGACTTTTCTTCCTCCGCAGAACCCTCTGAGACAAATACACACCAGCAAAAATGCACATATTTGTCCAGCATCAGCATCAGTAGTGGGTGTAGGCTTTCACTGCTCTGTAAGTGCTATCTCAGTGACCCAACCGATGAAGTCTTGGCTAGTAGATGATCTCTTAAACTGCCAAGCAAATGTATCATCCGGTTGTAAAACTGCTCGTCAGTTTGTTGCAGAGCTAAGACAGAGAGACCGACAACCATTCACTCCTACATGTCTTTGGACTGTAGGGGGAAGCCAGAGTACCCAGACAGAACCCATTCAGACAGGGGGGAATACGCAAACACTATACAAGAGGCTGCACAGCATTAGTGTTTGCCTCACATTAAGGTTCTGGGTTTGAATCCGCTGGTCGTCCGCGGGTGTTCATTGTGGAGCTTGGATCTTCTGTATTCGTATTTCACTGGTTTATTTCCAACAATATTTTCACGGACCGGCCTTTAAGGTGTCGTGGATAAATACAACAAAATAAAACCAGCACCGGTACCAGAAAAAAATAAGATTTATTCATAACACACGGGAAAAGACCCAGGTAACCCGAGTTAATGCTAAAAACCAATAAAAACCCTGAAAACCATAAATTTCACACCCGAACCTCAACTCTCGTGGCCCAGTACCAAACGACTCACGGACTGGGTCGTGGCCCAGTCCGTGGCCCAGCGGTTGGGGACCGCTGTTGTAACTGGATTAATTTGAGGGTTTTGGGCTTGTGAGATGGGGAAAAAAAATGGCAAGACGTGTGAAAAACTGTTTTGTTTGATAAGGAAAACAAGAACACTCACAGAGCACAACTCTCCCCGAAGAGCGTGACCATTTCACCAAAATGAAATCATCTCGGGCTGTTCTGGTATCTACCATCACACAAAATCTGAACATGATGTCTTTAAAACTGTGGATGCTAGATTGTTAACCAACAGCCAAACAAGCTGAACCAATTACATGTTTAGACTGTATTGTCAAACTGTTTAATCCACCTTACAAAAAAACATCTCAGGAATAAGTAATGTAAATGTAATATCACTTTCACTTCCATAGAAATGGTGACAGATTTTAAAACACATTAAAAAACTCTGAAAAAGACACTTGCTAATTTATAAAATGTACATTTTCTACTATTTTTTGTGTAGTTATGCATCTAATAAATCTGAAAGCTATTTGAAAAAGCAAAATACCATGAAGTGGCCTTGACAATGCCTGATGTGTCTTAAGAGTGCTCCCCTGTGTTTCTGTGCAGCAGCAGTTGTCTCTGAAGCATTTCATTGTCCAGCTGCAGCACAAAATCCCCTCACAGAATACACACAATCACTCACTGTGCGGATGAAATGTGCTATGGCAAATTACCAATCTTACACACCAAGAGAGTGTGTTTTCATGTGGCTATGTAAATACAGAGAGGTGGAAACAGAAAGAAAAGGAGATAGAGTATAAGCTGTGTGTGTGCTGCCTCTCTCAGCAGGGAGGTGCTACCGCTAATTAATAACCAGGGTCAAACTTAGATCCAATGGTGAACCCTTTGGGCTTTTAGCATCCCAATGGGAAATCCATCTGGAGCAGCTGAGCTGCACTAAAAGCAGCATGTGCAGCTCATATGTGGTGCCGTCTCTGCACTGTGGTCTTAGTAGATCCAACCGTTTGGATGCCTTTTAATAACCACTAAACTTAGAAGAGCCTTTTAACCATTAATTGCTTAAAATGTGTAAAAATTTCCAATTCACTTGTTTCAAGAGTTTAATGGGAACAAGTGACTTTGCCAGTTTGGCGTTGAAACCTGAACACTTGCACTACTCAATGCTCAGGTTTCTTTCTTTTTTCTTAAGAAAGACTGCTCTACATTAGACGTATTGTGGTTGGGTGTCTTTTGTTCTTTCTTGAGTTGAATCTTGTTACGCATCTACAATTAATGACCTTTGGGCTTTTGAAATACTGGAAAGCCCCTATTGTATGATTAAAAAAACAACACAGGAGCAAGGTCAAAGGAAAAACCTTCTTTTCATCATTTCTGACAGAAGAAATATACTTTTTACATAGCAGTTTAGCAAAGGTGCACATTTCCAACACTACATCACACATTTCAGTTGATTTGAATAAGAATATGGTCTCAGTTGGCATATGATTGACACATGAAGCTTACAATATCAAACCAAAGGCAAGACCCAAGTAGACTTGGGGAACAAGGGAATCATCCAAAAGATTAATGAAGGTTGAAATAATGAAATCATGGGTATAAAAATGCACAGGGAAAAAAATAAATCATAAAAAAGAGTTCAGAGAATGCCAACTGGAAGAAATCCTTATCATGAGAGGATGAAATTATATTTAAGGATGAGAAATTGAACAAATGAAGCACAATTCAAGATTTGATGGCTGAAGGGAAAAGGAAAGGAAAGATGAATCACAGAATAAAAGATGCATTTCAAGATTGGATTTCAATGTTAGAAAGAATGGAGGAAAACTGAATAAATAAAAAACGATATGAGGCCACAAATAAAGTGAAATGACAGACAATGATGCCAGAATGAGATCACAAAGTCACGGATGAAACTAAAGAAAAGGAAGACGAATGAAACGATGGCCATGATCAAATCCAGACAGAGAAGACGCTCACCCTTCTGTACACAATGATGGACTGAGGGTGAGGAAGAAGGCATGTGATTGGCTAGGCCCAAATGCCCTCCTCATCGTCCTATCGGTTAGTTCAGTCCAGCCGCAGCGTGAGTTCAGAAACAGGAAGTTAGTTTAGCAAAAACGGGAAACTTAACAGAGATATAGAGAGTGCAGAACAAGTAATAGTGCTAAAAAATGGTTAACTTTAATTAGTAAATTTGAAGAAAAATAAGCTAACATCCAATAGCCCAGAAATGGCAATATGACTTGCTGGAAAGTCTTTCATTCAAATATTATTAAAGAAAATAAAGATTTCACTGGTTTGGCCAATGCACACCGTCCGGGGCAGTTATCTTACCTGGTCTGGGGAGGGTTTGTGATTGTTGGGCTGCTCTGAGTTTGGGGATGAAACCTTCAAATGATCATCCTCATAGTTGTCCGCCATCAGCTTCATCCTGTTCTGCGTCTGCAGAGACAAAAATAATATATCTCATTAGAAACACGTTTTTGTTTTTAGGTGGAATTTAGCACGATCATCATTATGACATTCGTGTTTTAGACGGAGCATAAACCAGTGTGTGTACGTGTGCGCGTGAAGTTAATTTGGAGAGAAGTAGATTTTTGAGTGAGTGCCATGAGCTTTGCCTGAAAAAGTGTGCATATGTGTGTTTTTTTGTACGCAAGAGGAAAACAGTAACAGAGGGCTTCCCAACTGTCCATTTGTATTTGAGTTTCAAGAACTGGGTTGGTTCATCTTGCACATTTCAGACTGCAAACACACACAACCATCATGCAACCTGTTGTGTAGCTTGTTAACCGGCGCAGAAAAATAACAAGCTTGTTAAGTTGCCACTTGAGGGGAGATCCATAAAGACTTAGACAAATATTAGACTGTACACATACAAAGGCCTCCAAAACACTTTCATCTCCTCCTCCTCCGTATCTTTCTTTTCTCCATTCTCATTTCTCCTGTCTTTTCTCTGCAACCATCTTTTTGCTCCTCGGATTACTGTCACATTCCCCCCCCCCCCCACTTTTCGTCTTCTCTCCTCGTCTTGCTGCTCCATCTGTTTCACATGTTATAGTTATACTTCAGGTTTTACAGTAGGCCTGCAAAGTGTGAGGGGTGAGAGATGAAAAGCAAGAGATGGAGTCAGTATAAATCTGTAAGTCTTGTATACTCTAAATCCCCTTAGCCTCACACTGAGCCCTGCAAGGAACAGGAGCTTAAGCAGGACAGACTGAGGTTTTGTGTGTGTGTGTATGTATATATATATATATATATATGTGTGTGTGTGTGTGTTTGACAAAAAGTAAAAAAAAAATTTTTTATATGCATTTGTTTGAAAGCTAAATGAAAGACTGCACTTTTAGGAGTGTGCATGTGAGCAAAACGATCACGCGTCTGACAGTGTGTTACACTTGGTGAGTATCTGGACCTGCACAAACGAGCCCATGCCGCACTTAAAAACACCTATAAAGCAAACTCGCAGAGCAGACAGTTTATCTGCACACCACACAAGTTTGAAGATAAACACGCGCAGAGCTGTAAAGTCACCTTTATTAGTATCTGACCGCAACTTCCACCTGCCCTCCCCCGCAACTGTCCTTACACAGATTTTTTTTTCTTTATGCTGTTGTTGTAACATATGGAAAGTTCATATGCACCAGACACTGGCTTGGGAAACGCAAATTTAATGAAATTAAAAGAGCAAGTAAGACTTGGTCCAGACTGTACAATACACACACACGTGATAGTTGCCTGCAAAAATATATAAATACATATATCACTGCCACTTCACTTTATGTACATATGTAAAATTGTGTATTTTTTTATTTGTACACTATTGTTTTTCTCTTTTATTTATTCCAATTATTATCTCTAATTCACTTTTTCTTGCTGACCCTTGTGTTGCTGTAACGTGTGAATTTCCCCAGTGTGGGATTAATAAAGCCGGTGTCTTTGTTTGTTTCTATGTTCTTCTGAATGACCATCTTAGGTAAGCATCTCTTTAGTGGACTGTGTCACACTGAAAGATGGAGGAAGAGGTCTCGTGTGTGGAGTCTTACGGTTAATTTCTAGAAATATGCCTACATGACTTATGCCAGGAGTTTGCCTCAAAGATGAAAATAGATAATAATAACCCAAAACCCCAGGTTCATATGGAACACGAACATAAAGCTGAACAGACAGATGTGCCTCTGTCCTTAGGAAAGTTTATTTCATAAAGGTTAAGAGATCGTAAGTAAACATACATTAAAAACATTTGCTCCAACACTTGCAAAAAAGGCTCTGGGATCTGGAAAGCAAGAAACAAAAAGGAGGAAAGACAGTTAAGAAGAGGATAAGCTGTGTCAAGAGGGTGCCTGATTTCTGATCTCTTTAGTATCTTCTGTCCTACCTTTCTGTAAAAACACTTTATCTGTGTCCTGTCCTCTTTCTCCTCATCCTAGAGCTTTCTGTATCAAAATAATCCCCAGTTCCTCCCACTCTTCCTGTCTTCATTGCTCACCTCTGTCATACATAATACTTTTGAAGATTAAGTCTTTTTACCCAAATACCTAACGCACTCCTTTCTGTAGTTATCGAAGCTCACTTTTTTAAGTGTCTTCTTCCCATCTATAAACATAGTATTTCATTTTTCCCTGCTTCATTCTCTCATTTTGAGCTCCATAACTTGATTTTATCTGTGGCCAATTCCAGCTTCTGTTTGTTTCCTTCCTTCTGCTTGCAACATGTCCTCTTTCTCTCTTCTTGTTTTCATGTCTAGTCCACTATTTCGAGTTCATTTTGTTTATTTATTTATTGTTTATTTCTTGAAGGCTGGCTCCAAAACCAAGTCAATCCCAATAGATTGACTTTGGCACCTTAAATACTGATATTAAATGCTGCAGAAATAAACATGTTTACAGGTTGCTACAAAATGAATTTGGTCTTTTAAGATAAGCAAAAGTCTTTGTTCTTTTTTAATCGCAATTTAAGGCATGAAGTGGATCACCTGAGAATATTTGTGCCTTTTGGCACATTATTAATGCAATAATATGACAAATAGTATGAGTTACAGTGTGGTTAATTGAACAATCAGCCCCATCCTATTACATTCGTACCTTACTTATTTACATCGATACTCATAAGCAAGTCTTCATGTCTATGTGAAGCAGCTTTTCTAATTAATCTAAAAGTGCAGTTCTGCCATCTCGTCCAATTGTGGTAATTTTGTTTCTAAAAGCTTTTAAAAATGACTATGGCCAAAATTCTAAAAAGAAGATTTTTATTAGTCTTTAGTAAAAATCTGTCTTTAAATGATGGAAAATCTAGAGAGCAACATGCAAGAGGAAAAAAAAAATCCTAAAAATGAAGTTGATGCAAATCGGTGAGGTGGAAAGACAAAGAAGAAAGTATGGCTGAAGAAGTGTCCTCATTTTCCACTTTGGCCTTTCTTTACATTTCTCCTCTTTCGCTAACTGTCAGGAATGCTGACTTCAGCTCATTTGTTCTTGTGCCAACTCTCTTTCTCACTTAATCTAATCATCACACCATTATTTCACTCCTCCTCCCTCAAGCTTCTCTACGTCTTCTTCCCTCCCCTCCGCTTCTCCCCCACACATCCTTCATACAGCTCGGCTGTAACTCGCTAACAATCGAAAGAATGAGAAACAAATGAAAACGAGGTGAAGTGAGGGGGTGGGGGGGCTGCTGAGCCACGCTTGGAAGAAAATTATTTCATTACGATAACGCTCTGGGGAACATTACATGAGATTATTGTTTCGCCTTTCTCTCCGGTGGCAATAGAAGCGCCTTTGTAGATATCTGTGCAATTATCAACAATGAAAAGTTGCTGAGTCATGGTTTGACAAGAACTATTTCATCATGATAAGAAATTAGATTACTCTTAACCCATTTTATATCAAGAAAAGAAAATTGTTAATAAGTGGAAAAATACAAATGATAATGAATCGTGTTTGAGCTGAGTGCTGTGGAGATTATTTCATTGCAGTAAGTCTCGGCGGTGTTATAAATTTGATTAGATCCACATTTTTTCACTTGCCAGTAACACGGGAGGTCATCATAACTACAAACAAGAAGTGATGAAGAGTTTAGTGGGAAAACAAAGCATGAACACTATGAACTGTGATTCAGAAAAGAAGAACAGGGGCGTTATAGTATTAAAGATGTTTTTAGTTCACAAATAAAATGGAGATAATTTAATTTGCAAAACCAAAATAGGAAATCTAGAATGTCAGGACATATGTTCTAAGAATGCAAATATTTGTTGTGTAAAAAATAATTTATGTAAAGATTTAAAGATTAAAGATTTATTTAAATATGTTTTGACCCTTTATGGACCACATTATGGATGCGGACAGATCTCATTCAGGTCTGCTGGAAATACAATATCATCACACGAAGAGCCAAAAGTCTTAAAAATGTCCATATTACAGCCATAGAGGTTTGGACCGAGGACCATAGCCACACATACATCCCTGACCTGTAACTGTTAAACATGTGTCTGCTAAAGGAGAGATCCTGCTAATTCCTCACCTCCACCCTCTTCTTTCTATTGTAACATTTCATAAAATATTACAAATATTATTTTTTCTTTGCTTTTGAAATTGAGTGCGTGGCACAGATGGAGTTCACAAAGAAACCAAGTACACTGCAAGATAATATGACAGTGACTTGTCAAGGTAGCCACACCAACTGCTTTTTCCTTAATTTGTTACAAGCTGGACCATAATTTACAAAATGAACACTATGGTGTGTTGGATAAGACCTCAAACTAGCAACTAAAGCCATAAATGATAAATGGACTGATTCTTATACAACAGCTTTCTACTCCAGCACCCAAAGCATTTTATACTACATGTCTCTTTCACACAAGCACTTTTTTCTTGTGTACTTCCTTTTCCTGTACTGTGGGATTCTGTATCTTGCCCAAGGATACTTTGGGACATGGACTGGAGCAATCATGGATCAAATCAACAACCTTGCAATTACCAGATGAAATGATTTACCTTCTGACCCACAGCCATCCCAGATAAAAAAAAAAAAAGTATGCTAGAAAAATGCCTATGGAGGTCAAAAATGAGGTGAGAAGCATGGTAACTTTTTACTTTTACATGTTAGATTCAGTCTACGGTATAAATGTGGTCACTACTGGCTTTGGAAAATCAAGATGGTGACAGCCGTAAAATGCAAAGTAGAGCCTCCAAAGATGTGATGTTAAACCAAAGGCTGACTGCATCTTTCATATACACTCTATGCATTTAACACATAATATGTGTCAGGAAAAATCAGTTGTTAATATTTGAAATACACTGCACAGTCCAGGATCCATGAATACCAGTGATTTGCTGTAAATTCATCAGAAATTTACCATTGCATTGGATTTCTCACATTGGCACAGGTGGATTTTGTGCTAGGCAGGCAAGACCAATCCAGTTGTATCATATATTTGGGTTGTCACATGCACTTACGGCAGGTATGTTGAGAAATGTTTAGGGCTTCAGCAGATGTGTGAAAACTGCTTTAGAGGGAAGAGGAAGGAGACTGTGGGATACACAGGAGAGTGAAGAGAGCTGAAGTTACCTTGATCTACAGCCTCCTGCAGCTGGGGGTCAAAGGTTAACATGCAGGAAAAGCTTTCAGGGACACAGGTGCGTTTTAACGTATGCAGCATAAGCGCAACAAATACAAATCTTCTTTGCTTGTATTCACTGGTTTATTAGTCTGTTCTGACTAAATGTGCTTACAATCGCCATATCATTAGTACACAGCATTAATACCTTGCAATGGATTAACTGAAATAGTTTCAATTCATAATAAATCTCATAATAGATAGGGTACGATCAATTCTACATGCCTGTTACTACACAAACAGCTCCATGGCACGAGAAATGTAATTCTCTGAATTTAACCTGCTCTGTAGTGGGGTCTGACAGCTCTGCGGCATAGGTTACTGTGCTGTGTGAAACCCAAATTCAGACCAGACTGGAAACAGTATTTAAGCACTCCATCAAAAAACACCCCAACTCTGACCTGTGACTCACTGAAGAGTGGTCGTCGTCAAAAAACAAACTTCAAAAACTTTTCAAACAACTTTTCTAACACACGCATAAGTGAACAGCATTCATAAAACTGCAAACCCAGAGTATTAACCCAAAGTTAGCTTGCTAACTGAAACACTACCTGCCACATGAGGCCTTACGACAAACAGAGTTTACTCTTCATCAAAAAACTCAGTTTTAATTTTATGCTATCACTCTGCCTCTGTCCACTTGTCAGTTAATTTATAAGCATCTAAAAGTCGATCCGTGACACAAGAAAATGCTACATAAGCCTCAGCTTACTTGATAACATTGCAAACAGATGCATGTGTACACACAGGAATACTGAGGAAGTCTCCGCTGTGATCCATCACTGGAGACTGAACATTATGGCTCTACAGAGAGAATGGGAGCGAGAGAGAGAGTGAGAGACTTGGAGCTGTGCAAAACGTTACACACCCTTGCATGCATGCGCACACTCATAGCTGCAGACAGTTGAGTCTCTGTGTTGTCAGTAACCACCTTCGAGACCCTGAAGTGTCATAAATGACTTCAAATAGAACGCGGAGACGGAGACGAGATGGAGGGATGAGGAAGGAAAAAAGAGAGAGGGTGAGGACTGTTACTCTGACTTCATCTGACACTACTTTCTAACACCTTGCACTTCTCTCTTAAACATCTATTCAAACACTGTGGCGTGCAAATGTTGCTTTTCTTTTGCATAGCCAATGCTTGTCTTTTTGAAACCTCGGAGCTTCCATACATTAAGTCAACTTTTGGCAACATTGAACACGAAAGTCTTGTGATAGCATTTGTATTCTAGGGGTCTTTATGACAAGTTAATCTGAACCATGGGGTTTTAAAGTGAGTGTAAAGCTCTACGATTTTTGCTTAGTTATGATTTACCATGTGTCGTTATCATATCTGTATGCCTGGTGTGCACTGTGCTTACGAGATTGCTGATTACACACAGAGTATGCTTAGATAATACATTTTTATATGATCTAAGCGAGTTTAACAGACTGTTCCACCAGTGAAAGTTACATTTCGTGCAACTATCAAATTTAAAAAAAAAAACTTGGATGGTATTTCTGTAGGGTTCCTTTGTCTGGGATGTATTGGCAGTAATTGAGCAAAACATAAAATGGAAAGCCTGGTTGGATAGTGCAACAGATAACAAAGGTCAAAGGTCAAATAAAAAAAAAAAAGTAAAATGTAGAAAAACAGTGCAAAAAGAAAGGGAAGGAGAAAAGTTAGAAAGGGATTCCCTGTACAGTAATTTTCCTGTTTTTTCACACTTGCGTGTATAATTTAACAGCTGAATTTTGTTAAGATCAGTCCTGGGGTTGTTATTATGTATAATGTATGAAACGTAACACCTTTAGTATTTGAGTTCTTCCACAAAGCTGACAGCAAAGTTGGTGAAAACTAATCCCAAATGTACTTGACAGAAAACATCTGTTCGGCTGTAATTATGAACGGGCTTGTGAATGATGCTACAAGCCTGACAGTTAAGCCTGACAGTCTCTGCTTTTATTAGCTGCTAAAAATCAAGCTTTGGCTATGATAGAAGTAGACTCATCTTGAGCATCATAACTCTCTGTTTGGGGTTATTTGCTACAAGTTCCTTTGTCAACGTGAAGCATGTTTTCTATCGATTTGGACTCCACACTTTGTTGCCCCTGGTCTCTGCTCATATTTGTGATATTCATGGACAGTATCTCATGACCTAGCCAGAGTGAATCGGGTGTCCATTATGGAAACCTCAGAATAGTATCCTTGCTTTTTGCAGACGATGTGGTTCTGTTGGTTTCACTGGCGCGTAATCTTCAGCATGCAATGGAGTGGTTTGCATCTAAGTGTGAAACAGCCTGAATGAAAGACAGCACCTCCAAGTCTGAGGCCATGGTTCTTTGCCAGGAAGTGGTGGAGTGCTCTGGCTCCCTTTGGTTTGAGGGAATAACTGTCCCAAGCAAATGCTTTCAAACATCAAGAATCTTAATCAGGAAGTGGAACATGAGGTGGATTGTTGTGGCATTAGAAGGAGCACAGGCGTTGGACTGGACTGGTAATAAAGAGATAAGCCAAAATCCATCCATCCATCCATCCATCCATCCATCCATCCATCCATCTTCTTCCGCTTATCCGGGGCCAGGTCGCGGGGGCAGCAGCCCAAGCAGACCTCCCTCTCCCCAGCCACCTCCTCTAGCTTCTCCGGGGGAACACCAAGGCGTTTCCAGGCCAGCTGAGAGATATAATCTCTCCAGCGCGTCCTGGGTCTGCCCCGGGGCCTCCTCCCAGTGGGAAATGCCCGAAACAGCTCACCCAGGAGGCGCCCAGGGAGCATCCTTGTCAGATGCCTGAACCACCTCAACTGGCTCCTTTCAATGTGGAGGAGCAGCGGCTCTACTCTGAGCCCCTCCCAGATGGCCGAACTTCCACCCTATCTCTAAGGCAGAGGCTAGCCACCCTTCGGAGGAAGCCCATTTCTGCCGCTTGTACCCGCGATCTCATTCTTTCGGTCACCACCCACAGCTCATGACCATAGGTCAGGGTAGAGACGTAGATCGACCAAGTAAATTGAGAGCTGCGGTTTTACACTCAGCTTTCTCTTCACCACAACAGACCAGTACAGCGTCCGTATCACTGCAGCCGCAGCACGAATCCGTCTGTCGACCCAAATATACTCATTCATACATTGCTTTTTACAGAACTTTGATCTAATATTCTGACACTCTTAATTAATGTATTAATGTATCAAGGGCAAAATGAAGAATCTTGTAGACACAGGGGATTAGTAGACACCCCTAAGCCACAGCTGTCTCGTCAGAGATCCGGTTAGGGTGCCTCCTGGGCACCGACCTTTGGAGGATTTACAGGCAGACCCAACTGAGGGGACATCCAGAACTTCCTGAAGAGACTTTATATGTTTTCTGACCTTGTGGAATAAGAAATATGCTTCTTAGCCACTGTCTATCACAACCTTCCTTGGTAGAAGGATGGCTTATGGTTTATGGCCTACCATAAACAAAAGTTAAGGTGTATATTAATTTAATACTGAAAGTTATCTACATTTACTACTGTGACATTAAACTTAAGCTCCACTAAAAAGTATAGAGCACCTCATCGTATACTTCGTTGGCTAAGCAAGTTAATAAAAGTAATATCACATCCAGAGAAATGATGAGACATACAGAGGAGAGAACAGTAAAGAAGAAATCCACCAAACTCCCAGTAGGCTCATTCACTAAGGAGTTGGTTATTTCAAAAGACCCACGAGAACCTTAACTGCGTTATGGAGTGTGTGTGTGGGAGTGTGTGTGTGTATGAATAGACCTCTGTGTGGAACCACAGAGGCATTTGGTCATGTTTATATCCTTGTTTTTGGCCTGAGGGAATGTGTACACATTGGTGTGAGCATTTGTGTGCTTGAACTTATTAACATCTAACCGTGCCAGTAAGGTGACATGCAAGGTTTTGTGTGTGTTAGTGTGCATGTGTCTGCGGACAGAACATTTACATAAATACCAGTTCATAAGAAAATGTTGTCACCAGAACTCTGCTGAAGTTCAGAACTCTGTGTGTGCATGTGGTGAGAGTAGGAGTGGTAGGTTAATCCTAAATTTACCCTTTGTGGTTGGAGTGCTGCGGTTACATCTGGACTCAGTTTCTCTCTGCCAGTCTTGTTTTTCTTTACTACTCTTGTCACTGTCACCTCACCTGTGTTCCCCCTGCTTTTATTTACATTTTTTTCCAGATTTGGAACCTGCATTCCTCTCAAAAAGCTTTCCTGGTTTTTCCTTGGATGTCAGTGTTTGAGTCTTACCTGCTGTTTGAGCTGTTGAACCAGACTATCCTTCTCCCTCTTCAGAGCTGCGACCTCTTCCTGGGTTTTCTTCTTCTTGGACGAGGAGAGCTCCAGCAGGGCGATATTGGCGTCTTTCTCACTTATCGCTGCCAGGAGTGCCTCTTGCCTGCGCAGAGACCAATTGTGATTAGTAAAGCATTCATTTTTATTAAAATTACATCAAAAGAAAGGAAAACTGTTGCTTCACACACATTCTTAAAAGCATTTAATAACGCTCCTCGCCATAAAAAATATTATGAAATAATTTTTCACTAAGAATGTTTCAGCAGTAGTGCAGCTCCTGGTCTAGTTGTGGTGTTAATGACACTGAAAAGTTACAATGACATTACTTAAAGTTGAAACTATCTGTGGTTAATCTAGCATTGGACACAAGATGCCTCTTTGTGTCAACACAGATTAAAGCCCAGTCTTTTCCACCTGTTTCTGTTTGAATGTAGAAATTGCAGGAATAGATCACCTTAAACTCTGAACCAGTACAACTATAACCAACGGCGTGGTTGTAGACTAATTTGGGTGAAGCAACTCTTTAATTTTATGGCGAACCCATGATGTGTCAACCAGAAGAGCGCACTTTGAGATGTGGTGCAATGGGAGATTTACATCCTGGAAGAACTGTGTGATGCTGGAAATGGTAAATGGTCTGGTTCTTGTATAGCGATAACTTCATTCAGCTTCATTTACAAATTCATAGAAGGACTTTTTTTCTATGCTTTTTCCAACGTAACTGCTTTCTATCTAACATTCATACACATTCATACTCTCATAGATGCATCAGTGTTTCCAGCACTTTGCTGAATCTATGCCACAAAGATTTTAGGCACTTGTGGAGGTAAAAGGGTGCCTAACAAACAATATGTTCCTTACAAAGTGCCAAGTGAGTCTACTTCCCATTGGTTCTTATCTGATATGTCTTTATTTTACTCATCTAACTTTTTGCACTTTTTGATTGGCTCTTCCTGCATAAACAGTTTTAAAATAAGAAGATACATGACAATGATGAAAAACTAGGGAGAAAATAGGGACAATCGTGAAAGTGCATATTTTCTAACTTGGTTGTAAACACAAAACTCCCAAGTCCCCAGTATTCCAAGAAGGGCTAAGAGCACATATTTGATATTATCTGCAATTAGCAATTATGTAAAAATGTATTTTCAAGTCTCTATATGCCTCTCTCTCCCTCCGTTTCCATACAATTCTCTAGTCCCTGTCTCCATTTCCAGCCATTTTGACTCCGTCTATCTTTCCCTCCTGCCTGGATGATCTGGTTGACAGATAGATAGCATTCCATGTGGTCGAGAAGCACCAAGCCACATCCCATTCATCCCATCAGCCACAGATTGGACAGAACCACATTCAAGGACACCCAACGTTAAGAATTCTCAAAATTCTATCTGTTTTCAGTCTAAATCGCTGCTGTTTTTTCCACAATCCCATAATGCTCCTATAAAGACTTGCCACACACAATCAAACAAGCACATGAACACATAAAAAAATGCAACGTTGCAAAAAAAAAACATGTAAAAAGTGGAACACATTCACTTTTCACTTTACTTTTTGTAAAAGTGTCTTTTTGCAAATACAGTTTTAAGACATTTAAATGTTAAAGTAAACTCAAAAAGAAGAACCCAGAATGCATCAACAACTCACGAATTAGGCAAAAAATGTCAAGGGTTTGGATATACAGGGAGTGCGGAATTATTAGGCAAGTTGTATTTTTGAGGAATAATTTTATTATTGAACAACAACCATGTTCTCAATGAACCCAAAAACTCATTAATATCAAAGCTGAATGTTTTTGGAAGTAGTTTTTAGTTTTAGCTATTTTAGGGGGATATCTGTGTGGGCAGGTGACTATTACTGTGCATAATTATTAGGCAACTTAACAAAAAACAAATATATACCCATTTCAATTATTTATTTTTTACCAGTGAAACCAATATAACATCTCCACATTCACAAATATACATTTCTGACATTCAAAAACAAAACAAAAACAAATCAGCGACCAATATAGCCACCTTTCTTTGCAAGGACACTCAAAAGCCTGCCATCCATGGATTCTGTCAGTGTTTTGATCTGTTCACCATCAACATTGCGTGCAGCAGCAACCACAGCCTCCCAGACACTGTTCAGAGAGGTGTACTGTTTTCCCTCCTTGTAAATCTCACATTTGATGATGGACCACAGGTTCTCAATGGGGTTCAGATCAGGTGAACAAGGTGGCCATGTCATTAGTTTTTCTTCTTTTATACCCTTTCTTGCCAGCCACGCTGTGGAGTACTTGGACGCGTGTGATGGAGCATTGTCCTGCATGAAAATCATGTTTTTCTTGAAGGATGCAGACTTCTTCCTGTACCACTGTTTGAAGAAGGTGTCTTCCAGGAACTGGCAGTAGGACTGGGAGTTGAGCTTGACTCCATCCCCAACCCGAAAAGGCCCCACAAGCTCATCTTTGATGATACCAGCCCAAACCAGTACTCCACCTCCACCTTGCTGGCGTCTGAGTCGGACTGGAGCTCTCTGCCCTTTACCAATCCAGCCACGGGCCCACCCATCTAGCCCATCAAGACTCACTCTCATTTCATCAGTCCATAAAACCTTAGAAAAACCAGTCTTGAGATATTTCTTGGCCCAGTCTTGACGTTTCAGCTTGTGTGTCTTGTTCAGTGGTGGTCGTCTTTCAGCCTTTCTTACCTTGGCCATGTCTCTGAGTATTGCACACCTTGTGCTTTTGGGCACTCCAGTGATGTTGCAGCTCTGAAATATGGCCAAACTGGTGGCAAGTGGCATCTTGGCAGCTGCACGCTTGACTTTTCTCAGTTCATGGGCAGTTATTTTGCGCCTTGGTTTTTCCACACGCTTCTTGCAACCCTGTTGACTATTTTGAATGAAACGCTTGATTGTTCGATGATCACGCTTCAGAAGCTTTGCAATTTTGAGACTGCTGCATCCCTCTGCAAGATATCTCACTATTTTTGACTTTTCTGAGCCTGTCAAGTCCTTCTTTTGACCCATTTTGCCAAAGGAAAGGACGTTGCCTAATAATTATGCACACCTGATATAGGCTGTTGATGTCATTAGACCACACCCCTTCTCATTACAGCGATGCACATCACCTAATATGCTTAATTGGTAGTAGGCTTTTGAGCCTATACAGCTTGGAGTAAGACAACATGCATGAAGAGGATGAAGTGGACAAAATACTCATTTGCCTAATAATTCTGCACTCCCTGTATTAGACTTGAAGTGAAATTGGTAATTGGTTTTCTGAGGGATGTGCTAGAAAACGGCAGCTCCAGCTTTTTCCAGATTCCACAGGGCACCTTTAGTGGTCTTATAGAGTCCATCGTTTAGCAGTTCAGAGCTTTTTTGGCAACACGTGAAAAAGTAACAGCATATTTGGCAGAGATGTTCATAATGTTTGAGCCAAAGCACAGAAATCCACGCTGATGCAGACAGAGGTATAATTTATTAGCATTTTTTAGATTCCATTTCTGAGCGCTTTTTCTCTTTACTCAACACGCAATTAAACCCTCCCTCTCACCCTGTCACATACACACAGAGAGATACAGCGGTGCAACAAGGAATGCAGTGATGAGGGTGTCTAAATGAAGACAGATTACATGTTTAGACTGTGTGAAGACCCACAGATTCTTTGGTCAACCTCATGGACCAAACTGTCAGTGTACAAATGTCCTATCATGCATCTAAACTGACAGGGGAAGCTGGGACATGGGTCGGTAGATTAATTTCCTGGCCAAATTAGGTGCTGTCAGGTATCCCAGTGTTTAATAATAAAATGAGTTATTTGAATATTTTGGTTTTTTTTTTTTTTTTTAGTGATAGAGGGAGGGAGGGAGATCAAAGACCTACAGGTGAAGATCAAACACTACAAACTAGGGACAAATATCATTTGGATATGTTTGATGCCTTAATTATTTGCAGCATATTTACTGATAACTCAGTAAGTAAAAATGTCATTTGCATGTATTAGTGTTTCATTTTATCTTATGAGCCATGAGAAGACCTGCTGATATTAGAAATAACTAAAATTCTTATTATGATATGAAATTTAAAATAAAGAGCAATCAGTGAACTATATGAGATTGATATTTAGTCCCATTTATGCCAGTTAAACATTAATGTATTGCTTTTCTTTATCCTCCTAAGACCCGCACTCTTTCATGGCATGTATTTTTAATTTCTCTTTGCTATTTGGGCTGATTGGGGCCTGATGAATGTAAAAACAAAGAATTATGTTTTTTGGTTTTTTTTAACCTGATTTTTGTTTCTGAGAAAAATTAGATGCACATATGAGGACACTCGCTTTAAATTTCGATAGAACAGTGGTAGTATAACGTCCTCGTAAGTATAGCAATATTTAGTATTTTGGTCTAGACAACCCAAAATGTGATATCCACATATGTGGATGCCAGGTCCTAGGAGTTTAAGGTTTTTATACCACACTACGCATCATGCAATCAAAAAAATAAGCGTCTTTAACTCTATGAAATACTTTTCCTTGCTATTACTAAGAATGGTCTTTTTCTTCGTCTGTGAGCCAATCAATTAAATACTTTTTATACAAACATTAGCACATGGACTTTTTCATTCCAGACTGTGAGACACTGGAACAGTCTCACAGTCTTTCCCCTTTCCTTTTATACAAACACCGGTACACAGATTCTGACTCACACGTATGCAGAGAGGCTAATGGAACATTACTCTTGTTAAAGCTAACAGTGCGTCTAGTTTTATACCATATCTGAGGGTTACCTGCCAGCACAAGGCGCTTATAAACCCCTGGTGATAAAATGATATTTATTCCAGATGCACTTGTCTCATTCTGGGCCTCTCTGTGGCTCTCCCTTCTTCTCCGTCTGACACACACACACACACACACACACACACACACACACACACACACACACACAGAGAGAGAGAAACACACTCTCTATGCTTGACATTCCCAGCTAAGCACATGCTTATGACAACTGATGGTTGTGGCTACTGCTATTGCTATGTAATTGTTAAAGACAACTGTTTCGAGTGCAGCACTCTTTTGCCGAATCTTTGGATGATTCTACTGTGAAGGGGCACTTAAAACATAGTACGCTCTTGCCACTGTTGGCAATCTGTCCTTATCATTAAAAATAACAAAGACAACGGAGCCAGCACATTGTGGAGGAAAGGGTCCCAGTGGACGTGCAGCCTTAGATCTGTAACTCCCCTTTCAAGTCTTTCCGAAGCAACAGGATGGAGGAAGGTCTGCTAACAAAGAATAATATCTTGTTAAAGAGGTTAGTTCTTTAATACTGTAAGTTTTCCATTTTGGAATACACCTTTTGGATTAAATCCTATGGTAATTTTACACTAAACGTCTCAGTGACTACTTGACGTTGTGTTGGCAGTAGTGTATATATACACACGGTATCTGTCATATGATTTTGTGTTGATGAGCTCTTTTCTCTGTCTGTTAAGCCAACAAAAGCACTGTATCAGAAAAACACATTCCTTGTTATTTATTTCAATATCACTGCTGTGATGGTGCAGTGGGTGAACCAAAAAAGATTTGCCATTGAAATAACATCATATATAACATGCTGATGAGACAACTTAATAATATTCTCACAGCTAGATTCCTGAAAGATTATTGTTGGATGGAATAAGCTCCATCCCATAATTCATTAGCTTGCTGAAGCACCTTAACAGGCCAAGCTTTGGACAGCTGGCCTCTCATTTGACACAACTAAGGATACTTTGAAATACAGAGGAGTTCATAGCTGACTCAGTGACTGCAAGGTGACCAAACAAGCCTAAATCATCACCCGTCCACCCCCATTTAATATCAAGTGTTTGTGCTGATACACTGTGTTTGGTATTTGCTAAATGTGATGCTGTGCATTATGGCCAATCATCTGCACTTTGGTCACATCTGTCCAAAGAACATTGTTCCGGAAGTTCTCTGGTGTAAACTTTTTAGAGTGAAGGGTTTTAGAGTGAAGATCTCTTGGAAACTTTCTAAGCATATTTGTTCATTCTTTTCTTTAATTGTACCGTTATGAACTTCAACATTTAACATGCTAACTGAGGCCAGTAAAGTCTGAGATGTAGCTTTTGGGTTTTTTCTGCAGTTCGTCTGAGCATTGCACGGTCTGACCTTGGGGTGAATTTGCTGGGACGTCCACTCCTGCAATTGTATTAATATACTCCTAAATGCTCCAGATCAGCAAATTGCCAAAACGAATGCTTGTATAGAGGTGCTGGCATTTGCTGTTAATTGATTAATGAAGTGCATTTGATTAGGAGCACCTGGCTGTTACTTAGATTCTTAAATTCCTACCAGTAAAGTCTGGTTAGTCTGGTCCCATGATTACTTTCTTTTCCACATGACATGAGAAACACTGAAAAACACTAAAAACTATTCCAATGATAAGTTTACTGAGTTGTCATCGTAAATTCACACATACTGGTCCACCTGCCCGTTTTTCCCCCCACATCCTATCGCCAGACAAGGGATCAGATTTACTAAGCAGAAAAAAATGAGGGTGAGACTGTAACTGGAAACAAAAAAAGCACAGATTTCAATGGAAAGTTCTGGGGCTCATCTACTAATGTGCAAAATGATGACACAGCTTGGAACTTGTACTCGGACAAATATAACGTAGGAGCTGTATTTATGTTTTCTTGGGGGAAAAAAACATGACAGCGCAGACCACAGAGAGGCAGAAGAATGAGATGTTTTCTGTGGTAGAAATTGCAGGTGTCAGCGGAGGAAGTAAATAGCAACTGCTGCTAAAAAAAAACAAAAAAACCTCATAATTGCAATGTCCATTCTGCTCACAGAAGGAATATCTGAAATTCACTGAGGTCAGTGAGGGCAAGGTAAATGGAGTCTACAGGGGAACGTGTATTCCATTGACGAAATTTATAAGACAGCATGAACAGTAAGGAGATGCACAAAGTAGATGTCACATTTATAGAATACCATAAACCTGAATCTGACTGGTAGCCTACATTTGCTCTACTTCTATGTTTTCTTATTGTTTTTTCTTTTACACCATCAGGAATTGTATACACACACACATACACTTACACACTTTATCAATATTTCTTACTGCGGATGATGACGTATAATTCACCTAAATCCCCTCTCCCCAGATTTAGCCTGAAACTCTCACAAACACAAGCCACAAAAATAACTTCTGTCCACACCTTTCCATCACTACCTTTTCACTCTGTAAATCCCGACAGTAGCTTTCAGTGCCAAAGAGCTTCGGTCTAGTCCAGGAACTGATTTACTGTCTTCTCAAAAAACATTTGCCTGTGGTCACTTCAATATAATTTTATGTGTAAATTTATGGTCATGGAAAATAAATCATGGTTAAAGTTAGAGACATATAACAATGGGAAAAAATTAAATACATGATATATGCAAGACAGGCTGGAGTAGGAAAATATATTTATTACTCCAACAACTGCAGCTGCGTGATGGCATGCAGGCTTTGCAACCAGATTGAGGTTGCTTGTGACAATGACCACCACCCTTATCCACCACCTCGCTATATTGGACAGCCTTCTTATCATAAAGGGATGTAAACTGTTGGGAATTGTCAACTATCGGTGTAATTCATTGGCCAGGAAATGCTGACTAAAGATTCCAGTCCTACAAACAGTCCATATGTTTTCATTTAAGCTTTTTACAAGTTATTAACAAGTTTCCATCTAAAATTTCTCTCACTTATTCTCTATCAGTACTCCCCACCCACACTGCAGCTCTCGTTTCCATCATTTCCTTTCCCTCATCCTTCACCACTCGTGCTATCTCTCTGTCTGTAAAGAAGACTGGAGGAATTCTTTCCGTCATTTGGCGGTCGTGTGCCATGATGTCATCGCTGTGGCGACAAGGCAGACAGTAAGCAGATATACACAAATGCACCAGGCACCTGACCCCAGCCCCAACACACACACAAACACACACAGGGGCTCTCTCCTTTCTAAAACCACTTAAGGCCCCTCACTTTATCACAAACCCTAATGCCTGGTCTTAGATCACTCGCATTTTTCTACACACACACTAAAGCAGCTTCCCATGTACGCTGCATTATCTCTTCATGCTGTTGCCCTTTAATGCAATCTGCCATGTGTATATGTGTGTTTGTGCCTATACTACTGCATTGGTATTTTGTGTAAGGGTGTATGTGCATGCTCACAGGCTCTCTGTGTGTATTCAAAGCCTTATTCCTTGCATTAGTGTCTATATGGCTGAAGTGTGTGTATGTGTGTGTGCCCCTGTGTCTGTAAAGTAGATTCAGTGCAGTGTGATACTGGCCAGTCTCTTTCAAAGACAAACACAGAGCTATTTTAGAAATAATCCCCGTTCTCTGTTCTCTGTTTCCGACTGAACAAAAAAGCTCTCCATTGTTTTCTGTCACACTGTCTGCTCTGGTTACCCTCGAGGCTGCTTGCGGGACGCCCGAGTTAACCCCTGTATTACGCGGTGCGTGTCAAGCACTGTGATGGGACGTTTTCTTAAAAAAAAAAAAACAATATTCATGAATTGTTAAGACTTTTTAATCGCACTTAAACTTTGATATAGTTTTTAGTTTTTTCTCCCCCTGGTGCATAGTACTCCCCGCAAAACCAGCTCGACCCCTACTTGACCAGTGTTGAGAAATAAGTGAGTTTCGAGGTAAGCAAAAACAGCAAATTCACTTAGCTGGCGACTGGGGATTCGGAAAAATATGTTAATTACACTCTATAATCACGTTAACCATCAGTGCTTTGGTTCTCTTTAAACAAAAGCAGACAGGAAAGTTTTGAAAACAGCGAAACAAAGAAAATCAAACTCATTCCAATCTCCACAAACTAAGATAATTCTTATTATTTATAGAATTTATGTAGCAGTTAAAGGACTGTGTCTGCTCTCCATTAACCCTGTAGATCTGCCCATGCCACTTCTGAGCTGCTTTATCAGAAGATGAAAGAAGTTAGAGAATTACAAATTTGTGAGCTGGTTTCTGTTTTATAGGCTGAAGAGATGCCTTAAAATATATCCAACTGCATTGCATAGAACGGAGCTTTTTTTGGTTTTTTATCTAACCAACCAATAAGATGAGTCGATCAGGCCAAAGGAACCAATTTAGATGCTCCAGATAAACTAGAGCAAAAGCTGGCAAACTAAAGTCGACAGCATTGCTATAAAACTTCAACTTCTTACTTCAGCTTCGATACAAATTTGTCTGGGGAAAAAGAAATATATGATCAAACCTTTATCAGGTGTTCTTTTTCTCAAATTTTCCTTATTGTGGTCTATGTGTCAGGGCATAAAATGTGTAAATGTGCTCATTTTGAGCCCTGCTGTAAAAAGAGGGCACTGCAGTGGTGAACAGTGTAGTTTCACAGCAAGGTCCTGCTTGTAGGTAGTTTGAACCCAGGACCATCTTGCTATGAGGTGACAGTGGCTACTGAAAAAGACTGGGGCGCCTTTCTGTGTGTAGTTTTGTATGTTGTCCCTGGGTACTCCAGCAGTCCAACAACACATGTTAGGTTGACTGGTGATTATAAACTTGCTGTAGATGTGAATGGTAGCCTGTCTCTCTGTTTTAGCCCTGTAATAGACTGCTGACGTGAACAGGCTATATCCTACTGGGGTAGGCTCCAGCTTCCCTGTGATCCTGTATTGGATAAGGAATTAAGACAATCAAGTGCTATGGATATTTTGTTTTTAACAGACACGTATAAGGTACTAATTGGATAGGCTTAGATCACACTTAGACACATCACACTGAAGAACATAAATTAACCCTGGAGAACCAATGGGGTCAGAGCCGACCCCATTGGTTCTCCAGGGTTAAAAAAATTTCAGACCTTACCAACTTAGCTTGAAGGTGACTTTAGAGAAAAATTGACACATGAAATTTGGAAATTGTGTGAACAGGCATACCATTAACTAATGATAAAAAATCCAGTTTCCTGCTTTTTCTCTTTTGTGCCAACACGTTCTCACTCCCAAAGCGTAAAATTTTACGCTAGGTGACAAATCGTCAACATATTACGTTTTCGGCTACCCACCACGTTCCTAAATGACGACCTCGGAAAAATGAGGAAATATGAGAACCGTATGGACTCAATCTACACATGTTCGCTCTTTTTCTTCAAATCGCTTAGAAACACGCTATTTAACATCATTACAGTCCTGGTTAAGGTCAGGAAAAAGGTTATGGTTAGGCCTAGGGATAAGGTTAGGTTTAGGGCTGGAATACAACGCCGAAGGTCTCCTTTCGCGTTCCTCAGGAACACCGCGGGACGTGACAAAACGTCGGCATGTTACGCCTCGGGAGTGAGAATGGGCTGTTTGTGCATGAGGAAGAAACAGGGAAGCAGCGAAGGGGCAAAAGATTGGCTGTGATATTTTTGTTTAATGTCAGCTAAAAGATAATTTTTTACAAAGAGGAGAGTGCAAAGTAGAAATGAGAAGAATAAAGCTGTCTGTCAGTTGTGGCTAACAACACGTGAACTCACACATATTGTGCAAACAGACACACAGAAACAGAGGTAGTGCTAAGATGTTGATTGGAGAAATCTGCGATAGAGAAAGGAAAAAAAAGACTTCCCCGTTTTTGTTTTTTAAACCTTTGCTGATACGCTTTTAGCTCTGTTTCCGACAATCCTCGCATGCATAAGCACATCTCTTTGGTTGGTTCTGCTGCTGATGACTGTGCATAATCTAATTGTACGTGAGGATGTAAAATTAATAGATTTCTCCTCTTTCTCTCTCTCTCTCTGTCTCTCTCTCACACACACACACACACACACACACACACACACACACACACACACACACAGAGTTTCTGGGTCTCCTGAGTGGGTAGTATTTCTCTCCCAGCTGACAACTTCTGTCCTGCGGCGGACAACCAGCAAGTAGACAACTCATCTGCTTCAAGCCCAGCTCCCTCACTTTCTCTGCCTCTCTCTCTTACACACACACACACACACACACACACACACACACACACACAAACACACACACACACACACACACACACACACACACACACACACACCACACATTAAATATATACAGCCAGATTTATATCTGACATGGAGTTAATAGTTCCTGTAACGCAAGCCTTTGCTCCACTTTGCCCTCTGCTCTTAGACTGCACTGCAGTACACTACACAAACTCCCAAACACAAACACTCTGCTTTATAACCCTACAAGAGAAAACACAGTGCAACGAACGCACACATCGGAGCAGGTTTTATGAAACATTTGTTACTACTGGCCTGCCATGTGTGGACCATCAAAGTTAAGCCAATAAATCTCTGGTTTATAGTAAACTATTTACTGTAGCGCTCTCCTGCAGAAGGGCCAACACAAAGTTTCACTTCACCACATTATACAACTGAGGTTATTAGGGAAAATTATCGACACCTACCGATGTGGTAATGTGCGATCAAAACTTTGAAACAGTTCTCTAGGGCTGCAATAAACACATCAAAGGGATAACGCTATGCTGAAAAGGCAGAAGAATGATAAAATGATTATCGGGAATTACAGCTGAGAATGGCCTCGAAGCTTTAATTCAATGCCAAAATCCAAATCCTGTTTACTGATCTGGAAAACATACGTTTTTATCAAGCCTATAAAAACTGAGAAAAATAATAATGAGTGAAAAAATGTTCCGCTTGCCGTCAGCACAGCAGCCAGAGCCTGATTTGGTAGAGACTTTGTTTTATGTTTGACTGACGCTGCCTAGATTAAAGTAGCCCGATGTATAACAACACAGTGAGAACAGCAGGATTTTTTGGGCAAGAACTTTTTGAGAGCAGAGTCTGTGTCTTAAACTATAATGGAAGTGGGTCAGAGATGCTGGACATGAATAATTTAGCATGGAGAGAGAAGACGGGATGAGAGACCATCTGAGGCAAGTGTTAGGGAAATAGGTTAAAGCTGGTGCATAGGATATCTGTGTGTGTGTGTGCTTGAGTGTTTGAGAGGGAGAGAAAAGCTCCCCTCAAGGAGCTGTTGTACATCAGAGAGGCTTAAAAAAAAAGACAGCGAGATGGCAAACACACTCACACACACACACACACACACATACACAGCATTGACAGGGAAGGGAATAAAATAACTGGAGGATTTGGAGGGAAAACAAATCAAAGAGACGTGAAGAAGGAGAGGCAGGGAAGCAGACACAGGAAAGGGAGGTAGAGAGACAAAGGAAGTAAGAGGGGAAGAGAGAGCAAGACGGAGAGAAGGGCAGGTGGGACTACTGCATGACAGAATGAGGATCTGTTCTTGACATATTCCCCCCTTTTTCTCGCTCCCTTTTTTCCCTCTAAAAAAACTTCTCCCGCTCCCTCACCTCTCTTTCTCTTTGTCTGTCGCTCAGACGCTCGCACACACACACTTAAAAACACACACTGTGACTAATAAGAAAAGTGTAAAAATGCATTATCTATGGTGTGCGGGAGTTTACTCTTCCCATGAGACCACACACACACACACACACACACACACACAAACACAGAAACACACACACAGAAACACACAAAGAAGTGTGACAAAGCTGCAGCTTTGTGCTCACTGTGGTTCTTTACAGTAAATCCATTTCTATGCTTAGCTACTGAGACCAAGACATCTGCTTACAATCTGTCAGCACAAACTCACTCCTGCCATATTAACCAGTGAAAGTAATGGACACCTGTGAGTCCCACATGTTCACTGAAGTGCAATTAAGATAAGATAAGATAAGATAAGATAACCTTTATTAGTCCCACACGTGGGAAATTTATCTTATGACTACGTAAGAGTAACTGAAATCTTTCGGCTGATCTTTATCGGCGTCATACAACGCTACTGCGTGTCAGTGGATTAAGGGGAAGTAGACGGAGGTTGGATGCAACTTTCACATCTTCTAATCCATGGCTCTCGAAGGTTTGATGAATGACTACCACTTCTGGAAGCTAGCTTGTGATGGAGGGCTTTACAGGAAAAATGTGCATGTCGAACACTTTATTGTTCAGAGGCGGGTGGTTAATGTTGCTAATTGTCCTCTTTGGACTGGTTTGAAGATTTTGAATCGTTAGTGAGAAGACTGATACATTTCCTGACCCTTGATGTAATTGTCTGTGCACTTTTTCTTTGCCATTTCACTACATCAACTATGCTTGGGCTAAATATATTACAGTACTTTATGGGCAACATAATGTGCTATCAGAGGTGGTCATTGGCCAATAGACCACACTTAGAATACTCATCTTCTAATAACACCTTAAAAACCAAAATACCCTGATCTTCAAATCACGCCGACATTCATAGATATTTACAGACAAGTGACGACTGAGCTGACACCTGCTGCACACAGAGGGAGCCTGCCCTTCAGCAGACAACCCATGTTGTAATTAGAGCGTAACAAGCATTCAGTTAAACTCCATCACTGGCTGTAGAGCTCGAACGCCGGCCGTGTGGCACATTAAACTCTCTTGTGGCGCACCGTGCACAAAAACACACACATGGCTGTTCTTTTTTTGTTTTGCATCAAACCTTTGCCCTTCATTTCATGGTGCCTATCTTCATTCATCAGCACGATTATGGGCAATTTTATTGATTTTGATATTGATCTTCATTTTCTAAAGATAGCATCCATGCTGCCTAATCAACATCACATGATGGTTACTACACTGTCATCCCTGTTTTAGTGAAGTCCCTTTTCCTAAACAGCTCACTCAGGGCCATAAGATAATTAATGCAGTGAGAATTCTTTGTAAAGAAAACTATTTTAACTAGCAGTGAAAAATGTGCACACTTATGTCTGCATTCTTTAATTTGTTAAATACGAAAAAATGATAGCACTATATAAAATTATAATTATACATTTGCAGCTTTTTCTTATTATACAATATTTGAAATTGGAAAAAAAAAACCTACTACTACCTACTACATTTTCAGAAATATTTGTGGGTGTTTTCTTGTTTGTTTGTTTTTTGTACTACTTGAACACTAAAGTGGCCCTCCAATGAGATGACAGCGCCAGCAGTGGCCCACAGCTCATTCGATTTTCAGACCCCTGTTTTAGAGCATTGGTTAGTGAAAGGAGACTGACTGTTTTCCTGGTTATGACTGTTTAAGAGCCTCCATGATTTCTCAGTGGATTTCAATTCTCATTAATTTGTGCAAAAAAAGCCAGCCAGTGACAAGAATGCATCACTTTGTTTCTCAGCTACAACATTGCTGATGTTTTGGTTTAGTAGACAAAAAACTGTGCTCATTACAGTGAACTACAGTCAATTAATGTGTCTATTTAGTTTGACAACAGTATATATAACATGTAGAGGCTAATACTTCATATTTGTGACTGAACTTTACTTTCTACAGAAGCAAAAACGCTATTTTTAGATTTATGCGGCGCAACACTAAACACAGCTGCTATTTCTTTACATTAGAATCAAATTAAAAAATTTTTTTTATCATCTTTCAATGTGAATCTTGCTCACAAAACTAAGAAAAGGCAAAACTCAAACAATGATTAAAGCTATTTCACTTTGAAATATAACCCATTGTTCCCATTTCCATCATTTTATTTCAGTTAACAATCACTTTACTACGAGCCAGCTTTGCCAAAAAGGAGGGAAAAGTCTGAAAAGAAAATGTTATCATTACATTACAAATATTCATTATACCTATAGTTTAACCCTGATTACAAAGTTGAATCATCAAACTATTTTGGTCAATTTTTAGCTTCATCTGAAGCTGACTGGTTTGTCACTGGTTTGTTCGGTTCTCCTCTGCCGGTCTTATACTGCACTTTTATTATTCCCAGAATAGAAATGAAATCGTCTGGCACTTCCAACATACAATCAGAGGCTTTGAAAGAATCCACGTTTTGTTTTCTGTTTTTCGATATGTTTTCTCTCTTCATCACTCCCTCTCTCTCTTTAATTGCTGTTTAATGATCTGTTTGATGGCCTGGCACACGCAACCTGTAATCAGCCTGAGGAAAAGAGGCAACTTTAGGTTTTGCCGCATCCTTTTTTCCTTTATCTGTTTTTCCTCTCCACTTGTTTCTTTTAGCTGTAATCTCCCTGTTATAAATATAACCCCCCCCCAACTGAGTTTAATTCAAAGAATTGGGCTACATGTCCGAAAAAATGTAGTAACAAAGCGTACATGATGCCAGCGACATGAAAGTAAACATTCACTGGTTTACAAGGATTCTTTTGTTTTTAGAAAATCAAATAAAAACAAAAACAAAAGAACACAACTTCTGAGTGAAGCGTGTCTTTTATTGTCTCTAGTTTACCGATTCAAATGTTTCAGATTCCTACAAAAAGTAAAAAAGCATCAGAACAGAGGCAGAGAGCCAGAGCGAAAGACAAAAGGGAAATACAGAGCGCACAAAAAAGTGGAGAGAAGAGAGCGAGACATAAAGCGTGGCGCCCTGATTTGAGCTTGTAAGACTAAGTGTCAAAACTGCGTGCCTCTTTTTGTCATACTAAGCTCTGAACATGTCTGTTACACACACACACACACACAAACACAGACTTGCTTTGGCACACTGTGGATTAATCTCATTGCTGTCTGAGGGGATCAAAGCGCATCTCTGTGCTTGGTGTGCTGCCACGAGCATCATGTGTACATGCATTCGTGTGGGAGGATGTATTTTTATGCGTCTGTGCGTATGTGTTTGTATACATCTCCAAGCATTCCTCTGGGAGGGAAAGCTTCTCAGCAGTCTTGCTGTCTGTTTCTTTTTTTTTGTAAACGACTGTGTGTGTGTGTGTGTGTGTGTGTGTGTGTGTGTGTGTGCGTGCGCGCGCGCGTCTTACACATGCAGCCATATTGTTAGTGACAGCTGTAAAAAGCAGAGATGTCATTCCATTGACAGAGCCTTCGAAAATGAGATCTTCGACTACACACACACGCAAAAGCGCAAAAAGAGAGCCCGACACGTCATCGATTAGTTTCAGTATGTAGTGACAACGGTGAAGACACGGACGGTGGGAGATATACAGCTTGCCAAACAGAAATCAGGCAATAATGACTTTGCCAGACAGGTGTAGGCTTAAAAGAAGGGATGGCAATGGAGAGATGAATGGAAAGAGATGAAGAAAAGTGGAAGGGAGGATGCAAGGGAGGAGACAAAAAAGGAGGATGGAATGGACTGAGAGAAGTTATTTCAGGTTGAAAGATGAAGTAAAGGAGGGACGACAGGAATGAAGGGAGGGATGGCGGAAAGGGCGCAGGGGGAAGGAGAAGGAGTCTGGTAGGGAGATAAAACAGAGAACAGAGCAGCTAAGGAGAAATAAATTGAATTTATAGCATTCACCTTGAGGCATCGGCCAAGGTTCTCACTGCAGGAGACTGAAGACAGCGAAGCCGCTTCGTGTGTCTGCAGACTTTCTTTATGGCCTAATTGTACACGAGGCTCAAAATCTAGTCTTTGTGTGCACAAGTGAAAAAGACAAATGTGATATTTTTTTTCCTCAAACGGACTCTCAATCTACTAAAAAGCTTCATCTTAGTGGGTTAAAATCTGTCCAGTCTGTTGTGCGCACAGGAGATCCAGGTCTATTATATCCAGATGGAGTTTGGTGTTGCTGGGAATTTGAAGGAAAAAAATTCTCAGTGAATCACCTCCTAATACGAGATTATCACTACTTTCTCAACCCGAGGCAGCATCCCACACACAGATTAAATAACTAAAATGTTCTGCGTCTTTCTCTGCAGAAAGGAAATAACTGCCAGTGCTGCCAGTGACTTTGTTTGCCTGTTGCTGAAAACCTTGACGTCGTGCATCGTCGCCCTGATTTCTTCTCTTCTTTGAGTTTCTTCAGTGTTTTTTTTTCTGATGACCTGTTTACAACATTTGGTGCAACAGATGATTTCTGAGGTTCATAAAATGTTAAGTGAATTTTTCTTGTCTGGTAAAAATATGATCAATAAATTAGTTGACATAAGTTGACATGGATATGTTGTAAGTTGTTGTAGGACAGCTGTCTTTCTCCTTTTCTCTCTGCCAAAAAGACATTTTCTGCTTTTCTTTCTTTCATTTAATTTATCCTCTTACTCCTTCCCCCCTAAAGCGACTTATACTTCCTGCCCTGACCTCTTTACTGTCTTTTCCGCTGCTTCCTCTGTGAGCCCCTCGTTCTCTCCTGCACATCTCCTCTCCTCTTATCACTTTTTAATTAGGTAAATTAACATTTGACACATTATAAAATAATTTAAATAAAAAACCAAGGCTTTTGATTTCAAGAAAAGAAATGATATTTATAGATACCAGTCGTCTAGGAGGAGAAAACAATCATGGAGACATGTGTACGCTTTAATCATTATACCATGATGTATCGTGTTCTAGCCCTTTATGAGAGCAACATAATTAGAACCCAAAATCTCAGAATTAAGAAACCAGAGTTTACACCTCAACAAACCCAGTTCTGTTGGAATGGAAATGTCATATGAAAATGTGGTCACTACTGAAGATAGATAGATAGATAGATAGATAGATAGATAGATAGATAGATAGATAGATAGATAGATAGATAGATAGATAGACAGATAGACAGATAGACAGACAGACAGAATTTTATTTTGAACATGCAAATATAATTGAAATAACAAGAGAAAAAAACAACTTAAAAATCATTAAGTTTTCGTGTATATATCTATGTCTACAGAATGTGTGTGCTCGAAAAGGAGTAGGATGAAGTTTTCCTGTTTCTACCCCCTTATTTCAAATTTCATTGCTTACAAATCCATATCCAGGATTCAACATTATTTGATCAATATATGTTTAACTATGTACAAGTCTAACACGTTGAACATACACAAATAAAACCATTTTCAGCACGTAAACCAGAACAACAACAAACTACATTTTTACATAAACTAATCACGCTGTGTTTAACACCCGCTTAATCTCTGAGCTTATTTTATATTTGTGTGACAAACACCTTAATGAACACTTAAGCTTGGGTTACTCTGCCCTTGATCTATAAAAAATGAGGACACAATGAGACAACTCAGTCACTGAGAGGAAGATTTCCTATATTCATGCAATTTATTCTTTTTGAACAATTGTGTGAATTTTTGTATTGATGTACTTTTCTTGATTTCATCTGTACAGGTGTTCCACACACTAACTCCTCTGACTGTAATGCTGTCATATTTACATTTGTCCTTACTAGAGGCTTGCTGAACATAAGGATTCCTCTCAGGTCATGAGTATTTGGTCTTTTTTGGAACAAGTTCTGAATGTTGTGATGTGAAGATTTATTTGCTGCTTTGTACATTGTTTGTGCAGTTCTGAGGTCAACCAAATCTTTAAATTTGAGAATATTTAATCTGATAAAAAGTGGATTTGACACAAACCGTGTCAGATTTCCAGCACAACATGGTGGTTATCGCTGTCACATGACAGCAACAAGGTTCTGTGGCTGAGCCTGTTGGTTGGCCGAGTCTTTGCTGTAGCAGCTTCCATTTTTTTGTCGAGTCCTTCAAAAGACAGCAACTGGAGGTTTGTAAAGATGTTTCGCGTCTCATCCAAGAGGCTTCTTGAGCTCTAAAACAACTGATGGTGACGAGAACTCACATGATGGTGGTGTGGGGCTTAGAGGTATCACACCTTGGCCCCAGTGATGGTAATGACCCACATTTTTGTTCATTATATGATTAATAGTGGGTCATTGACGCTCAGGACCACCTCCAGGGGGACAACCACAAGAGGTGAAGTCCCAGTGATTCTCCATCAGAGATGATCCAATCTCCATCATCAAAAAAGCCTCTTGGATGTGGCTAATACACCTTCGGGGACTTAAAGAAGCCCAGCTGCTTTATTTTCTCAGCACTCAGGACTACCATGACCTGGATGACTGAAACCTGCACGAGTTTACATGCTTTTCTAGTGCCTGCGTAGGCTTCCTCTGGGCCTTGGGTAAACTGTTGCTTCTAAATTGACCACAGTTGTTAGTATGTGGTTGTCTATCTTTTTGTGGTAGCCCTTGCGACCTGTCCACATTGTATTCTGCTTCTTGCTCAGTGTCAACAAAGAGAGGCTTCATCTCCACCGCAACTCCCATTGAATAAGCAGTCAAGAAAATGCATGGATGAATGAGAAGTTCAACTGCTTTGGCATGTTTAACTGTAATCTGGGTGTTTCTGTGTTGACAGAATCTGGTCTTATCATGCTGAATGAGTTAAGGGGTGAAATATGTAGCAACTCGTCATCACAGTAAAAATCGTAAAATTACAGCCTCGCATTAAAGGTTTTCTTGGCAGACTTTTTCCTGTGAAAAATAAAGGCATAAAGGGCGTTGCTGTCCATACTGTAAAGCCTTTTAAGGAAAAGAACCTCTTTTTGAGATGACTTCCATCCATCGAGTCCTGATGGAGATGTTAAAGTTATGGTTCTGCTGGATTGACTGTCTCTTCGTCTTGGACAACGAAAACAGCTGCATCAACTGAAACATTACCAAACACATCACATGTACTGGGTTTCTAGCTTACTGGGAGCTAGAAACTGTCCCAACACATACAGCAACCATAAAAGATGGACACGGATGTGTGTGTTTGACTTTGTATGAAACTGATGAATAGAAATGAGGGAAAGACAGAGCGAGGGATGTGTGTTAAATGTCAGTTAAGCTGAACAGCAGAAAGCAAAATAGGTTTTAATTCATTTAGATTGAGATTTCAGACCTGACACCCTGCTGTTACGCACACACTGTCAGCACATTCCTGCAGCTGGCTGCGACACACAGTCGCACAAACACACCTGCATATGCCAAACTATAGAAACACATGACAGCGCGCATGCACATCAACCCAAAGGAGACTGGAAGAAAATGAGCATGTGCATAAACCCCGAAGAAAATAAGTCACGTGTTGGAACCCTGCAGGGCAGATGTGCGTGGCTCTTTTTGTGTATTTGTACTTGTGTGTGTGTGCATTAAAGTCTGTAAAGACATATAGTACCAGCTGCTGAGAACTACAGCACAAAGATAGACTTAAAGCCTCACAACTTCACATCGGTGTGTGTGTGTGTGGAGGGAGGAAACAAGAGAAGGTGAGAGAGCGAGACAGAACGTCAGTATGTACATTCGCTCAGCTGTATTTGGTATATGTTGCCGCATGGGAGTGAGTGTTTGTGTGTGTTTGCCCAAGAAACCACTGAAACATGCTGTATCATATATCATGTCTTACAGCAACATTAAACCTTACACCGATGTAAAACTGGGCAGCAAATCAGACATCAAACCCCCAAGAGTTAGAGCGGCCTGTGTGCGCAGAGACAGCTTCATGTGCAATACATTGAGATATATGAACACAAGGGACGCCGCCACCTTAAACATCTCATGTTTCACGTGTGGGAGAAAGCTAGAAACAAATGACGTGTTTGCTGACCGTACTCTAATGTCTTGTGAAAAATATGAGCAATGGCGTCATGGGCATAACTCACTGAGAGGCAAGTACCAGCTACCTGAAATGTCTAAATTTTTCACTAAGGAGGAACAGACACAGATATGCATTATCCCAAATGTGTGGAGAGACCTGCAACGGCATGAAAAATATAAGAGCTCTAAAATCCAGTGTTGTTGGATACTCAAATAAATTACATAAGCCCCTGAAGGCAATTCATGGAGGGTTTTTAGAGATTTGATAAGGTTGCTCCAAAACAGATACCAACTGAAAACAGTAGACTCAGCCAAAAGACAAACAAACTACAGCCCAGTGCATACTACTGTGCCAACTATAATCAGTATTTTTGAAGGAGATAAATGTAAAGACGTCTGTCTGACGTTTTATTAATTAAAATAGGACTTGTTGATCTATCAGTATGTTATACAAACATAATGTTTCATTGTTAGGAAAATTCTACACCAAAAAGAAGAGTTTGATGATAATTATAAATTTGTCTTGACGTTTCTTATGTGTGGAAACAACACAAAGAAACATTAATAGTAAAACTCACTGCTGAGTTAGAATATGTGTTAAAGATTGAGGTCAAGGGCAAGAGGGAAAAAAAGAGGGGGGGGGGGGGGAGTCATTATTTGCAGACACATAATGAATGTATAATTCACTGATTCGTCACACTGAACTTTATTTATCTGCTCCAGAAACAGCAGAGGTTATCAGCAGAGTAAATATTTGGTTTAATGTAGAGTAGGTTTGATCTGTGTATGGAAACACGCAGTCACCTCACAGTTCAGGTTGCAAACTGGAACAAAATGGCGACAGGAGCTTAATCATGGGAATCATGCTATATTTATACACGCATTCACACATACATTCAGCTGGTAGGAGAGGGATGTTAAATGATGCACAGACTAAACTGGCTGCTTGAGATTGTTAATTAGAGTCTGACCGATAATGGATTCTTGTGGCTGCTGCAGCAAAAAATTCCTATACTGATACACTGGACAGTATTTAATACAAATATATCCATAGGTTATATGTCAGACTTACGTTAAAGGGGAAATGTGACGGTGCCATTACTTATGATCTTGCCAGCTCTTTCTTTTAAAATCTGGCTGGCAATTTGTATTGAAGTTCCCCCTCCTCAGCTGTGATGTTTTTCTGGTACATGTGTGCCAACTTTTTCTACTAATAAAAATCGAATAATAAAAAAAAAAACATGACAGAAAAGTTCCTGTTTTTCTACAATAGAAATTTCAGTTTTTTCACAAAAGGTAATTAATGCGCAGTTAAACGTCCTTATAGTGATGGAAAGGCGAGTTTCTTTGGTCCGGCTCACTTAAGATCAAAGTGGGTTGCATGTGGTTCACGATGTATAATGAGTTGGACATCCCTGGTCTCAATAACCTGGTGAATTTCAAAAGTGAGCATTGGATTTTGGAAGAAAGGATTTTCCCTATATTATAGCAAAAATAAAGGAATCTTTATCTTTAAAGCCTCTGATTAACAGTAATTCTTTTTGTTGTCTTGATGCATGCTCAGTCATTCAGGTAAGTAAATCTCCAAAAGTTGATTCTGTTCATCTGGACGTAGCGTTTGGTGGAGCTGATCACAGCCACAGAAACAGCAATTCGTAACAACAATATTGCAGAAGTGGAAGCAGAACAACTACGGACGAAAGTTTCGGCCTGTCTCAGCAATGCAAAGCCCCCAGCATCCAACATCACCATGGAGGAGAGGAAGGCACTCACATCACTTAGTGATGACAACAACATTATCATCCTTCCGGCAGACAAGGGGAGGTGCACAGTATTGCTAAACCAGAAAGACTATCATGAGAAAATTTTGTCACTACTCAGTGATGAAAATACTTATGAGCCCCTGAAACGAGACCCAGGAAGTGGCTACAGGAAGAGGGCGATAGACTGTCTGAAGCAGTTAGAACAAGACAAGCCTATTGACCGGACCTCATACCGCAGGCTATACCCAGGGGAGTCTACACCAAGTCTGTATGGTTTACCGAAAATACATAAACAGGGTGCACCTTTAAGACCGAGGCTCTGCAGTCTATTTACACCTACAGGCCAGTGGACACTCTTTCAAGGATGAGGATGTACACATCTTGGACAGGGAGGAACGCTGGTTTGAGCGCAGAGTCAAGGAGGCCATTTACGTGAAAAGGGAAAGACCATCTCTGAATCGAGGAGGGGGCCTAAGGGTACATCTTTCGCCATCTTACAATGCTGTGATTGCAGCCATTCCCCAACTCTCTGTGAATGGGACTCAAGGCCATTGATCAGTGGTTGTTGATCAATGGTCATGAGAATTTGCATAATTAAGATTAAGGAACTGACCTCCCAGCCCATTGTTCCTTCACTGGGCTGGTTTCAGTCATTATGGAAATGTACTGTTTATGAGATTGGGGAAACCTGCAGTCAGCTGAGACTGAAGAAGTCACTTGGATGAGTGACGAAACATTTCTCCCACAAAACGCTACGTCCAGATGAACAGAATAAACTTTTGGAAATTCTTTTTGTTTGTTTGATTTTTACCGTTGAACAAGTAAAATGGAAACTTCTTTTTTTAACTTTCAGCAGTCAGTCATCATGCTGTTACTGCTGTGTGTAGTCATGCCCAGAAGTACGATTCTGAACCGTGAAAAACTCCTGGTACTCTATACTTATGGGGTGGTCAGCGTGTATGTGTGTGTTTATATGACGTTAATATGTGTTTGTGTGTTCTCTGTTTGTAACTCTGTGTACAGGATATAAGAAGCATGTGTGTGTGTGTCTATTCACGTCTGTGCCTGTTATGTAAATATTCATCATGAAGTCATTGTATGTATAAAAGAAATGCTAGACAGGGCTTGACATCGGTAAATCAATCAAGAGTGCGCTTGCACACGTGCGCGCACACACAGACGCAATTTCATGCAAACACAACACCACACATTCTGATTCACTGACGCCTGCAATAATCACACGAGTCATTGCTACACCAATAAAACGGTCCGTAACTCTGCTCACCTGGACTGTGAATGGACATGCACAGACTTACACACACACACTGTCTCCCTAAAAAAGAACAAAAATAAAAATGCAAACTTGGAGTTCAGGAAAACTAAATCACAATGGAAGCCCTCATTTCCCATGATCCAACAGTTGACTGTCCCACAATCTGTTTAAATAGACAGGGCATGCTGACAGTCTCTTTGGCATCTCTTTCAGCCCAGTGCACTGTTCCACTAAACTGGACCTTGTTGTAAGGTCTCAGTGAGGATATAAAATAGCAGAAGGGACTCCTCTTTGCTGCATTTAAGCTACAAACCCATCTATTAAACCGTACCTTGAGTTAGACTGTGTAGGTGTCTGTTAATGTAATCAATCATATTACGAGAGCTTTATAGCGGTACATGGTTATTGCATTATCACAGTACTTAAGTATATCATTTTAAAGTGTGGAGAGAAAGAGAGAGAAGATAAAAGGAGAAAGAGGGGGAGGAATAAGAGGAGAGAGTTAATGAGGTGCCGGGTGAAGATCATGTCAATGTGACCAGTCATAGAAACTGAAGCAGCAGAAGAGACCCCTGGAGATATCAAGAGATGATTGTTCTGTATTTAAATTCTAAGCAGTGAGAATAAATGAGAAACTTTGGAAACTTTATACTGTTAAACTAAAACTGAATGCAGCCTTTTTACGTTAACCTCTGCATTAAAGAGAATAACATAGCACGGCTGTGTGCAAAATGTACCACAAATCACATCTCTAGGAATTGTACTTTCAGACCGGATATTGACGTATGATACAGCAATCAATATTTTCTAGGACATTTGAGACATCACCCACGCTTTTATTAAATAACGATGTAGTCCAAAAAATATTTTAAAATGTTGAGATATGTCTAAAAGCAGCAGGTTTCCCAGTCTGGCTTCCCACAAAGCATACTAAGACTTTACATTTCACTGGGTAAATGATTTATACTCAGAGTTTGTATGAGGTTCTGGTCAGTGTGTTGCCAACAGTGGATGGCAGTCGGCACACCACCAAGTAGATAGGAGCACTAACCCGCACAGAAACTAAAGCCATGCAGAGTATGTTCATGTAAAAGAATTAATATAAATTTAAATGAACCCAATGGGGGGCAGCACGGTGGCAAGAAGGTCCTGAGTTCAATTCCACCATCAGGCCGGGGTCTCCCCATGTTCTCCCCATGTTCGCGTGGGTTCTCCCCAGGTACTCCGGCTTCCTCCCACAGTCCAAAGACATGCAGTTAGTGGGGATAGGTTAATTGGAAACACTAAATTGCCCATAGGTGTGAATGTGGGAGTGAATGTAAGTGCGATTGGTTCTCTCCTGAAAAGGATAAGCGGAAGCAGATGGATGGATGGACAATATTTCGAACTCTTTCATCGCTTTTCAAGATCAGGGACATGATTGGAGAGCACACTGTAAAATATGCCTTAAAAGCTCAATGGGACAACAATGTATTTAGACATTTTTAACAATGTGATAAGGTGGTGCAAGCTGAGAAATATCCACACAATCATTTTCGCCATTCATTCATGTTGTGGTCACATTTTTACAGTTTTAGAGGGAAATTAACTATTTTTCCATTATATTGTTATTTTTTGCTGTTTTGATGAAACTATAACGCAGCCACATGAGACGGCTGAAAACGTAAATGAATGAAACTGAATGAACATAGATTTTATGAGGCATTGTGCACGTTTACGTACGCTGCGTGAAAGGACAGAAACACGAAATGTAACCAAATGTAACAGCTTAAATTTTTTTCAGTTAGATGGAGAGAAAGACTTCTTCTTACTTCATCTCCAGGACCTCTTCCAGGTGCTTCCGCCTCTCGGCCCGCAGCGAAGTCAGGTGACCTTCCTTCTCAGCCAGTGAGAGTTGAGTTGATGACAGCTTGGCTTTCATCACCTCCAGTTCCTGTTTCACCTTCTCCATAGCAACCAGCAGGTCCTCCACCTGACACATACAAGTTAACACAGTGTAAATATTTTGGCTCATTTTTTTTCCTCGCCTTTCCTTTTTTCTTTTTTTTTTTTTGCACATATTAGTCTTTATGTCTGCGAGCGTGTCGTCTATCACGGTGCATATGTGACCTACTGTGTGTTGATTTTCCTCCTCCTTGTTTTCCTTCCCCTGTCTCAGTTGTTTCTCTTTCTCCCGCTCTTCTCTGATACATATTCTGTGTCCCACTCTCTCACTGGGCATATATCAGTTTGTCAGTTTAATGTGAGTGAGGTCAGTGTGGATTTCTCTCAACGACATAACCACTACACACACACAAGCACACACATTTTCTCTTTGGAAACCTTTTTCTTTCCTTTCCTAGTTATATACTACACACCTCTAAAGTTTTAAATTAGCATAAATTCGTCTTGCATCGCTGTTTTTCTGAATGCTTAAAGACAAACGGTGAACTTGAAGCATTGTCGCTGAGACCTTACAGCCAAATTAATGTGCAGTCCCTGCTTTATACTGAGATTGTAATTTAATAACATATTTATTTATTTTGCAAAACACAACTTACAGCTTTACAGTCAGATACGGCACCCTGGGTAGTACTTTAAACACTGCTGAGCTCAGACAATATTACATGCCATGTGGAAGAAGTTCTTCTGACCTGAACCACAAAGACATTGAGATCTTCTCTTCTTATTTCCCCTTAGTTTTATTTGGATTACCATGTTATGTATACACATCCGATCTTTACATGTTTGGATATCTTTGCTAAATCTATGGAGCCACGCATACACACAGACAGCCAAACAAAGTGTTGCTTTCACAAGATGAATGAACGTGCCTGTTTCGGCTACAGATGTTTATTTGTAGATGTGTATGAATGGTTTAGGTTGCATACATGGATTCTGAACGTCAGATTAGCTTGTAAAGAAAGATGTCTCAAACATTTCTGCAAACAAGTCACCATAAAGAAATGCGTGTTATGACTGATATTTATAATGGGATTCAGCATCTTCTCCACCACCACTATGATCTTAATTTCTGGTTCATTCTCTCCTTTCGTCTCTCTCCAGAGCACTGACGGTGATGCAGAAAGGCAGAGTTCAAAAAGTTGTTCTCTGTTGTTTTCTCATTAATATTGTGATACATTTGTGTACACCGGTGTCAGGCTCAGGAGATCGAAACAAAGGTAATCAAAGTCTGTGGTTTTATTCCTGTCCTTGGGAAAGATACAGACTTAAAGGCTGTATGTGTCATCGATGTGCAGGTTTGTGATAGTGTTTCTGGTTTGTAGTATGAAGGACTTGTAGTGAAAAGCTTTGCATAAGTACATTAAGATTTAATTTGCAATTAAGAACACACTGGTGATGGAATGAGAACGGAAAAATAAGACGGGAACTGAGACAAAAAAACAGAAAAACAGAGAAAAAAGAAAAGGCATAGTGTTAGTTCAGGCAGGCCACAAAGTCAAGCTCAGCTGCAGTCCCAGCACATTAGCTGACGCACCTTCAGCAGCTGAAGGCTCAGCTGACACTCTTAAAGATTCCCTCCCAATCCATTCCCTGCATTATGCCTAAATGGCTTTCCACGTATGCCAGTACAACATAATTCCCCCACATTAGAAGGAAATGACAAACTTCTTTTGACTGAAGTGGCCCTGACTGAAATATGTCTCTTTATATCCAAACCCATATAAGGCCACTGAAAAAAGAAAACTAATTCATAGTGTACCGTATGCATGCCCCAAAACATTTCTACCAATTAACAAATCAAAGTCTTATCAATACAATTCTACTTTTTTCACTTTCCATCAAAGTTGCATCTGTTGACTGATCAAAATGAACAGATCCAATAAAAGCTTTTGTTAAATGGCTTTTTTTTTTTTTTTTTTAATTATTTACAACTTACTGTAAAAAATTAAGGAAATATAATAAAAAAATTAAAATTAAAAGATGAACAAATGTAAAAAGCAGACGAGCAAGGTATGGGATGATTGTTTGTTACCTTTGACCACCTAAATCCGCTTGTGATGAACTCATGCATTGGAATGTGAGAGAGCTGCATACAAAATAACAGAGAAAGAGATGTGAGAAGCGGGAATGACAACAGTGAAGGAGGTGGAGACGGACATAAGGATGTAAAAGGAATTGCTAGAGGAAAGGCGGAGAATACAAAGGGTAATGAAAAGATAGGCGCAAAGACAAATCAAGGAAGCCGAAGGAAGAAAAAGAAGGAAGCAAAGAAAAGTGATTGTTTGTGGTGAGAGATGTCAAAAGAAAGGGAGGAAAAATGCAAAATAAGCAAATGCTAAGCTGATGAAAGAGAAGCAACCAGACAGAGGAAAATGCACAAGAAGGAAGACACTGACAGGCAGCAACATGAAATACAGTTCAGACTAGGGCTGTTCGATATAACGATATATATCGGATGACGATATAAAAACATCTATCGTTTCATTTTACGCTATCGTTTGTTTCGTGGTGTCGCAAAATAAACTGTTTACGGCAATATTTTTTCATCGTTTTGATGGTCACTGTAGTGGCTATATTCATTTCTTAAAGTTCTCTCTTTCTCTTATATTTAATATAACCACACTACTGACGGACAAGCGGCTGTTTTTATGGGTTGTGGTTAGCAACAACGACGGTAACGCCATCGCGTGTCCGCTTGTTTATGTTCCACATAAACCTTTCACAATAAAGCTCAAGATCCTGTTGAGACTTTTTAAAATAATCTGAATCACGTGAAAGAGCAGATTATTTACAGATGAGAAGTAAAAAAGAGCCGCCAGGTGCTAAAAAATAAACCTCAGACTCAAACTCAAAGAATTTACAGAAAATGTTACATTTTTGTGATTCATATCGTTATCAGGACGATAGAATTCTTATATCGGGATATGAGATTTTGGTCATATCGCACAGCCCTAGTTCAGACAAGACAGAAAGATAGTGGACAATAGAAGAGGGTTGTTTGTTGGGGGTAAGAAGGAAAAGATGGGACATGATACCAACCTGGAGTTAAGAGAGAGGAAGAGAGAGAAGCGTGATCATCATTAAAAAACGATTAGTGGATGGGGGGATGGTGGGAGGGGGCGAGGAGAGACAAGGTCTGGCTGGGAATGGACAGCAACCCCTTCAGTGTTCTGAGAGTGTTTCCGTGTGTGAATAAGGGTGATTTCAGCCTTTATTTTAAGCATAGGAAAGTATGAATGAAAGAAGAAGGTGCACTGAGTTCAAGAATTGAAATTGTGTGGTTAATAAAAGACGGGAAGCAGGAGAAGAGGACGTCTGTCTTTGGTTTCGGAAGAGACAGACATGGTGTGTCATTCTGTTGACTCATTTCTCTGTCACCCACACACACACACAACACACACACAAAAACGCAGCTTCCTTCAGCGATCATAAATACAGTAGTGACTAATGTCTTGCAGAAAAAGTTAACAATATTTTTATGTGGTGTTTATGCCGGAAAAACCCTGTTCATCACACAGTCGCGCGCACACACACACACACACACACACACACACACACACACACACACACACACACACACGCACACACACACACACACACACCTACAACTATGCAAACACGTGTTGTCTCTATAGCTGGACATAAAAGTTGTGTGTATGGCTCCCAATATGGAGTCAAGATGCGAGTATAAATGTCCCTGGTTTGGCTGCATTTGCATATGCGTGTGTACGCATTTGTGCCAACCCCATAATAAGTGATGTGTGTGTGCCTTTGAACAGGCCGGCCTCATTAAGGGAGGAAATTGTCTGCCTCTGTCATCATTTTATAATTTATTATGTGAAAGGTTAATTGCAGTGACGCAGTTGTAAAAAACAGAAACACCAAAATATTTATTTACAATTTACTTGTGGGGACAGAGGCGAGTTTCCAGTTCCAAAACCAAACTTGGGTCCATCTGGCTCCTGCTGAATGCAACGTTGTGCAGCGCCGGCGTACTGTTTAAATAGCAGTTAGCACTTCTTTCTGCCGTGTTTGTGCGTGTGCATTTAAAGAAATAAGTATGCATGTATGTGGTCCGGCGTCTTGCATATTACTTGCACTGTCTGCGAGTGTCACATCCACATGTGCATGTATGTCTGTGCTGAAAGGTTGAGTTAGTGCTATTGGGAGAGGGCTGCCAGGAGTGTTTGGCTGCCATCTCCACTCATTCACCACACGCTGACGCTTTTTGCTCCTTCCTTCTCGACTGAAGCATTTTAACACGAGGACACTCTCCAGGACCCTGTCCTGGCCTAAATGGCCTCTGTTCTATCTAATTAAAGCTGTCACTTGTAGCATTTTGAAGTTTTTCCAGCCAAATGAACTGTGATAGCTTAGCAAAATTACAGTAAAGACATTAAGCAGCAATTTTTTTTTCAATTTTTTTTTTTGCTCCAGGAAATAGGCAACCATTAAACTCAGGACTCTGGGACTTTCTTTGGGGCTCAATTTTAAGACAAATTTAAATAAAAGAATTATTAAATCATAAAAGAAACACATCAAGATTAAAAAGAAAGAACTCCTGTCTCCCACGTAGCAATGCTGCTGCTGTAAAAAAAGAAAAAATGTGTTTGCTTTTCTTGTTCACCATCTTCATCTCTCTCTGTAGCTCTCTGCTTAGATGAAACGTCAAACCATTGACCGAATATTAATACTTGTGGCTTTCGGTGCTTCCTCACTGTGTGAACGAAGTCCAGCCAACTAATAACAGCAGCGAGGATTGTGTTTGACCAATGAGTGATGATTAGCTTTGCAAAATCTAGCCAAGGAACTTTGCTTTGGGCTTTTCTTGTGGTTCGTGAAAAGACTGCACTGAAAAGAGCTAAATTAAAAAAATTTCTTAGCTTTGTTTAAAACTAATGTAAGGTTCCTGAGGGCTTTAAAAATTCCTACAGTTAAAAACAGCCATTAAATATTGCTGTTTTGGCATTTTAAAAAGCTTTCCTCACCAGTGAGACCCGCCTGTCACGCACTCAAACACAGCATATAAGTTTTTTTTAAACATGCAGAGTTAATTTTTGTTTGTGCTGTAACTTCTACCGCCCTCTAGGCTAGGTCTCTCCTGAAAATAATAATAACAATAACAATAATAATAATAAACCCACAATCTTTTGCTAAATCTAACCATGCAGCTTTTAGTGCTTAAATCTTGATTAAAGGAATGAAAGCAAAACTAAAAAGCAAGTCCAAAATGAAGAAACATCAATAAATCAGTGCAGTCAATGAAACTTTAACATATGATGATTCAACCCATCACCATTCATCCAACCAACCCCTGAATGTGGACATTTACATTCCTTAAAAGCAGGCTGGTATCTAAACTTATCACGAAAACTAAGGAAATGTTTTTGGTCGATTATTTATTTGTTGTAACAATTTTCTTGGCAGTAAGTCTTATACCATTGGAAAGCCTGTTTATTTCCCCTTAACTGGTGCCATATCTACGGGGGGAAATGTATTTGTGGGTTGTGGTCATGGAAAACTTCCCAAAACTTCTCCATCAAACAAACCAAACATCTTATTCTGCTATTGACTCTTGTTTTGAGCTTCTGGTACCCCTGGTGCTGCTAATCAGGTGGCTGATTGGCACCTGATTAGCAGCAGCTGCTAGCACCCTGCTACAGCGGGTGATCCGGATGGGGCCGTGGCATAGGGCAACTTCACGCTGGTGTTCCACAAAATACAGATTTCTTTACTTTGTGTGATGAGTTGATTACCATTCAGTGTTGCCATGGCCAGTGTGTCAAAGAATGGAAAAGACCTTACGGATAACACACAGAAGAGCCAGTATTTGACTGGCAAGTATGATAACATGATGGTAAAATACAAAATGAAGATTTATTAATGTTCAAACACCACAAAAGGCATCTACACTGCTGGGAAAGCAAATAAATGTCAACTACCTGAGCCATGCTCCAGCTAATGGTTTTAGAATAAAACTCAATAAACTACATTTCCTAATTAGAATATCAGATATTCACACATGTTCGTTTCTTGCAACAAAATCCCAGAGAGTTAAATATCTAAATGCAGAATGCTATTTCTTCTTGGTTGCATCATTACATCAAAAGGCAAATTCAACCTGTCGTGCAGATCATCTTAAACATATTTTCCTGTTGCACTAAGCACCTTTGAAAACTTCCCGATCCTGACTAGAATCTGAAACATAAAAACAACACTTCTTGTTTGCACATGGATCTGAAAGAGCTAAGTCTTATTTCACCTGTAATTACTATTCCGGATAATAACCTATCGTGTGTCCCCCAGGCCGGTGTCGTCTATCTGCTTGACTTTGCCCATGATCTGTCTTTGCTCTGTTCCATCTCTCTGCCTGCTACTTGTTTGGCTCTGGTGCTCATTAACATTGACTGTGGGCAAGGATGTCAGCAAAATACCTCAAAAGTAAAACATCTGTTTGCATGCCCGTCTTTACATGTCGGTCCAGAAGTAGTCCGGTAAGTAAAAGCCAGAACAGGCAGCCAACATTTAGCAGGAGTAATAACAATGGAGTCCAGCCGTATTGCCAACAGCTACAGCCGACCGTGTTTTCTCAGGGCAGTTTTCATCCGTACAGCCCACACAGTTTTTTTTCTCCCACTTGTCAAAACGCATCCAGGCACTGAGGAACATTTCCCATCTCTATGGCCTCGTTAAGTCACTGGTACCCAGGGGAACAACACATATGCACACTCCCTGTGGTCTGAGGTTGAATTCACCAAAAACCCTTCCGTTCTGAGCCTCCCTTAACACCGGTACGAGCTTTCCTTAGTGCCTCAATATAGATAAAACACATTACAAATTGGAGTGGTCAGCTTGCGCTTCATTTGAAAAAGCTGTTTGTGTGTTGCAGGCTAAAGTGGACAAAATGCAAGCTGTTCTTTAAATAGAGATGTATTTACCTCCCCTGCAAATGAAGAGTGACTGGACAAACACGCGCACACACACACACACACACACACACACACACAGAGCCACACCTGAATGAGCTCAGTTGGCAAGTGTACAGCTACTGCCATTAGCTACTTTTGGCACTGCGATGTTTATCTATGTCAAAAAGAGTTTTTATGTAGCTTTAAATATGTTTGCCCATATGTTTTTTCATCATATGTCCAAATGTGCCGCAAAGCAAAGGAATGAATGAGGAAAATCCTCAGAAGTGAGGACATCTGTGTCTGTTTGAGAAAATAACTGATAGGGGTTGAGTTTAAGGAAAGGTTTGGGTCCTTATACATGCAGTTTCATGCGTGCGTGAGCAACTGAGAGAGACCGTACTTGCTTCTCGGCCTGTGTGCGTGCCTGCTCCTCCTGGGCGAGCACCACCTCCCTCTCGGCTGTGATCTGAACGCTTTCTCTCAGCGCTTCCTCCAGCTCCTCAATGCGCTCCTCCTTCTGACGGAGAGAGTCCTACAAAGCAAACGTATGGAAGAAAAGAGTATTAGTAGATGAAAAAAGGGATCCCAAAAGTTAGAACAAATAATCTTGTCTCAGACGTGAACATCTGAACCAAATTTGTGCAAATCCATTAAAAAGTTACAGCAACTTTTCAGTCAAAACTGCAAATGTAGCTATGATGGGAATAGAGAATAAAGTCACTAAACTTAGTGGGATTCATCATCTGGGGACCCTTAATGTTAAATGCAGAATATATATATATATATAGAAATCTATTCTATGTGTGAGTGATGGGCATATATAAAACCAGATATATGTGCTTTAAAATTAAGATTTTCACAATTTTCACATACCTATGTTCTGCATTTGTTATTATTATTAGTTCACAATACATCGTATTTGTCTTATATTGGGAATTAGTGCAACCCTTTAGCCATCCTATGCCTAAATCAAGCTGTTTCTACTTCACTGTCCCTTAAGCTAATTTTCATTCTGACCGGCTGTTTCTCACTAACACAAGATTTGAGAGGCAGGCAGATGAGGCATCAGTGCTCTGACTGTGCCTCGAGATGACCATATAAAAGTCTCACTTTCACACAGAGCCAAGAGTAACAACTGAATCATATTAAAAAGAAATTAAATGGAGTGTTTAGAGCAATCTCTGTGGCTCACAAAGATGCCTGTGTGATAGTGTTTTTAATTTCTCCAAGCTATTTTGGAGTAGTTGGATCTAATAAGTATAAAAGCTAAGCTTCATCTTTGAACATGCAGTTGTTACGTACTAAATGATGTGCAAGAAAAGTCAAAATGCCATGTCCCCATGGGATGAGGCTGAGGCTAAAGATGATGCAAAAACTGCTCAGAAATTGCTTGAGCGAGGTTTAAAAAAGCCTCTGAAGTGCTCATGTGGCCTAGGATAATTGGAACAAGCAGAACCCGTGGAGGTCTGACCCCACAACAAGCAGGACCCAAAGATCCATTCTCCAGTGGGTCAGAGCTGCATGGGCACCACACTTTTAGGCAGGTTGTCGATTAATATACATCATAACTTTTCTTAACTCAGAAGTTTCTTCGCATCACAACGTACCTACAAATGTCTTTTAGTAATTTTGTATGTGTGAGTAAATGACATGGCTAACTCATCTGGTTTTGTTTGACATCCATCATATAATTACAACGTGCTCTGAATTTTCTGTAAAAGCAGCTGCTTAGCATGCCCCTAGATTAAAACACCCTGGACACCCCCTCCCATTCACGTTTGCAGAACCAGAATAAAAGACTCAGAAACAAGAAAGTCTGATTTCCATCTCCCTCAGACGATTGTGATCACACATGAAGCTGTTTCTTATAAAATGACAACATGAACTTCCCACCAATTCCCCAAAAATAAGATTTATTTTTCTTCTTGCCAGCCAACTGACTTTGCTGGTTAAATTAAAGCTGAATGAATAACTAGTGGGAACGGGGTGAGAGGGAGGGGACATTACAGTGGCCATGAACAAACCTCCAGAACATCTCCAACACATGTGCTGAAAATCTTAGTCGTCAGTGTTCCAACATTACTTGGTGTCTAACTATGCAGACTGAGATGGACTTTAATTCAAAACTTCTTATTTGTATTAAATGAAATTTATTGTCTGAATTACTCTCAGATTCCATTTACAGTCTGCAGTGCTGTTTGAGCTGTGCATAATGACTTAGCACTGACACACACCAGTTATGGTTGTAACCACTGCGGTCTCATATGTCTGAATGACTCACATAACCATCAGCTCATCTCCTAACCACACGCATACACATGAATGACAACTTTTGAACTCCTTTAACCAAAGATCAATCATAGCTAGAGGGTGCATACGCATATGCATTGAGTATTTTCATCTGCCTATAATCAGAGAGGCCACTGAGGTAAACAATTACTGGAAGTGGAGGAGGAGGAGGAAGATGGACAGGAGGGGGGGGGGGAGTGTGGGAATGGTAGGAAGAAAGGATGAAATTATAAAGAGAGAAAAGTGAATTGAAAGAAAAATTACATTCTGCAGATATATGAAGAAAACCAAAGTTAGAGTAATCACCCCACATATGTTCATCTGACATGCCCAGCACAGTTGGGGGGTGGGGTAGCTTCCAGATCCCGGGAACCATTTTAAAAGCCCACAGCACTCATTTGGCAGCTCTCTTCTTCCTCCTCTAATCACCTCTCCACCTATTTTATCAAACTTTTTCCCCTCTTCCCACATTTGTTATCTCCTCACCTCTTCTCTCTCCATCTTCTATCTGCTCTCCCTGTCAATTATCCTCTTCAGTTATCCCTCTCACACACTCCCGACTGAAAGCTGCATCATGTGTGTGTGTGTTTGAGAAAAAGTTTGACATTGCCTTAGGCTGCTCCTTGTCACATTATGATGATACAGTGTTGTTATAGCACAAAATATTCAAAGGACACCGAGAAGGGGGAAAACTTTTTCACCCTCTCATTTCACCCCTCCAACTTTCTACAGCTCTCTTTCTCCTCCTTCCTGCTTCCTCATCCTCCCCCTGCATACCTTTATCTGCAGCGAGCTTTCGTTCAGATTGTCCTCTCTCTTCTTGGCCTCTTCCATCATCTGGGCATTCCTGCTCTTTTCCAGCTGCTCCTTGTGCTTCAGGTTGGCCACCTTCTTTGATTGGTCCTTCATCTGTCTGTATAGACACAGAAAAATACAAAATAAACCCACAGTCACCACTCTAAAAAAAATAGGCTAAAAATAGAAATGAGATTTGTAATTTGGGCTCTGTACAATACCTCAGTTGATTTTAAATCAACCAATCAATATGCAGAAAGCACAGAACTTCAGCTTTAATTCAAGGGGTTTTATAAAAGTTCTGCATTAAATTTTTAGAAATTAGAGGCATTATTGCAGCTCGGTGGCACGGTGGTTAGCACTGTTGCCGCACAGCAAGAAGGTCCTGAGTTCAATTCCAACATCAGGAGTGGAGTTTGAATGTTCTCCCCGTGTTTGCGTGGGTTCCCTCCGGCTACTCCGGCTTCCTCCCACCGTCCAAAGACATGCAGCTTGTGGGGATAGGTTAATTGGATAATCCAAATTGTCACTAGGTATGAATGTGAGTGTGAATGGTTGTCTGTCCCTGTGTGTTGGCCCTGCGACAGACTGGCGACCTGTCCAGGGTGTACCCCGCCTCTCGCCCTATGACAGCTGGGATAGGCTCCAGCGACCCTGAAAAGGATAAGCGAATGGATGGATAGAGGCATTTTTATCCATAGTGCCCCATTTTCAGAGGCTCTAAAATAATTGGACAATTGACTGACAAGCTTTTCATGGTCAGATGAGGCCTGTTCTTGGTATTTCATGACAAATCAACAAGAAGCTCTTCAAGAGCGCAAAACTCCATATTTACTTTTAAGTGAGTAGTATTGTATTTTGTATATTTGTATATCACTTTGTTTTCTTTATTCTTTTTAAATGTCCTTTAAGATGTTTGCAGTGTAGTAACAACCGGCAAAGGGCTGCATGACAAGTTTATTTTGATTACAGGAATATTATGTAGAAATAGATAATGAATAATAAGTATCTATTTGTAATTAATAACTTGAGCTTATTATATCATATTATCAACAACAGTTCTCTAACTGACTACAGTAGGCAGCCATTTCTCTCTCTTTCTTTAAAGATTGACATTGTGGGGTCAATTTGAAAGAAAGGCAGATGGAATTTTAACGTGAGAGCAGTCCTCTCAGAATTCATTCAAAACTTTGCAAACGATCGTATTTTTAGACAAAATGACACGCACGCAAACACTGCCAAAACAAATAACCTCCTCCGTGGAGGGAGATGACACAATTATTTCCATGGTTAAGAAAAACATGTCTGAACACAGGAGTCACAAGACTTAAGGCAGAGAGGATTATTGCCACCTTAGCTTCAGTTGATCACTACAGTGAGTGCTCACCCATATCAAAGTTAGTAATAGCAGCTAGCTAACCTTATGCAAGTGTGTAACTGTAGTTCTGCTAGCTTGCTTCTTTAGTTTCCAGAGCATGTCCAAATAAAATGTAAAATCTAAGTGATATTACAAAAAATCAGAAATGTGGCTTGGCTGTAGTAAATCATAAGAACTTCTTTACCTGTCTCTAAGATCCTGATAATGTAAGTTGAAGATCCACAAGTTCAAGACCATCCTTTTGCACTAATTCCCCTAAAATAAAGACTACCTAAAATATACTTTGCTGAAAAGGGTAGCATTACTGACCATACGTCGTTACAAACCCAAAGCCCAAATTAGAAAAGCTTCATGGCATCACACTGAGAAATTGCTGTTTAGAATTATGTAATTTCAAAACAGGTGCAAATAGGCGAAAGTACGAAATTCCAGCTTTGTACTTTAACAGATCTTAAAAACTCTCTCAGCCAGATCATACCCACATGTATACAGACAGCCTGAATATGCCGGTGTTTACAGTTAAAGGCAAGAAGTCTGGGTGATACAGTAAGACTGTGCGATTCTTTGCAGTACAATGTAGTAATAAAATTCCCTTGGGCTTCTATAACAGATCAGATCAGTAAAGAAATTCAATGAAAAGCTATGAATCAATGACAAGATGACATTTTTGATTTCTGCACGGTGGGAAGCACGGGGGTCTTTTCACAGAGGGATTACCGTGTGTCGGGAAGCAGAGTCTAAATCATCATCTGGGAAATGAAAGGAGACAGAGCAATAGTGAAAGACGGAGAAACAGCAGAGAGTAATTCCTCCTGGGAGAAGAATGGTTCGAAGAGTTTAATCCCTGTTTAAGCTTTCTGCAAGCCTTTGTGACTGTGTCACAGAACTATCGGCTATCACACCAGCTTGACTTGATCTGGACCTTTCATACCTTTCATGCTGCAGACATACACAGATGTGGAGTAACTCAAGCTAATGCCAGTAAGGTTTAACAAGGTCTACTGAATCATGACATAGATGAAAGATAAGTCAAACAAGAAGGGTGAATGTGTAAGCATAGATTTGCCAGCGCATACACACTGACATTTCCATGAAACCAGCACACGTCCAACAAAGACAAAACTAAAGCGCTGACCAGCACAAAAGAAGGTGATCAAACTCAATAAAAGTCATTGTTCTCATACTATATATGTCCTTGACTCATTTTTATGTTTACATTTTGCACAGTAGGCGTGCCTTCACTGTACAAATGTTTATGCATATGTGTGTGTTCCTGTTCTAAGTTTTTACAGGCTTGTAGATAAATCGTCATATCTGTGGCTGCAGCTGCCAGTAAAAAAGACCTCCAGTGAGGGGAATCCAGAGCGTTTGCTCTCATTGTAAATCCTTTTTACCAGCCGTAAACTGCATACTTTGTTTCCGAAGGTGTAAACAGGTTCACATGACCTTTGACCTTAGTCTGTGCACCACAAATCTCCAAGCTTAACTCTGCACATCTGCACTGCTGCGATCCCACAGTTTACTTTAGTTAGAAACATCTGTCTGAATTAATGAGTTCAGGTTTATTTGTTTACATATAGAGTAGTACACACATTATAGTCTGCATTCAATTGCAACCTTTCCTTCATCGTTCTCATCTTTCATGTCTCTTTAAGCTACAAACTAGCTGCTATTCTAATTTAAACTAGCTAAAAATAATGAGAGTAATCCATCAAATATCATTGCCAGAAAGGCTGAGAAATGTTATTGGCAGTAGAAGGTATTATAAAATCCTCTATGTGTTTGCTAAAAGGTCCAGGAGGCCTGATTCCAAACTGTCCAGAGAAATTTGTAAAGTTGTAATAAAAAAGACTAAATCTAATGATAGAGCCAACATTATGCTGCTGCACCTGGCTGTTTAGCACTCACTGAATAACCATTAGTGTGCTAAGATATGCGTGTATGTTAAAGAGCATGCATGTGTGCCTCATGTGCGTTTAGGGGTTCAAATATTAAACAGAAGGCAGATGTAGTAAGCATGCATTATCTATGTTTTTCCTTTAACTTTGCACCATGATTGGGAGATAAAGTTGTATGAATATGTTTGGGAATGATTTTTTTGTGCTATACGCCCATGTGTGTGTAACAGGTCATAAACAGGCAGGAATGTTCCTATTGGAGGATTTCCAGGAAGCTTTCTGAGGTTTCTGACCTTCATGCTGCATTTACTGTACATATGTGAGAGTACGCGCATGTGGAAATAGACTTATTTTTTGGCGTTTCCTAATGACTCAACACTCGGTCCCCCTGTCTTTTCACTTTTTCTAATGCTAAACATTTGCTTTGCTTGCTTTTTAGCATGTAGGTCATTTGCATTTGTAACTATCACACATTCACATCAAACCGTACCAACTTCATCCTCCTCCTCCTCTTCTCCTCTCTCATTGAAATTTTCTTGCTTGCAAAATCCATTTCCTCCCACTTACATGCCAATATTTTGCATGTCGCATTATAATTACATGCATGCAAAGCAATTATTTATTTGCACTGAGCCAATGTTGGAGAACAAATATACCGCTTCTCTTTCCTTTCGGGGTTCCTTTCCAAATGCAACATAACTTTTTCCTTTGGATAAAATGCTTTCATCAGACCATAGACCATTTCTATATTCTCTTCCTCTCCCTAGCTCTTGAATCTCCCTCTTTTGTCATTTCCATATCTAGTGCTTTCCTTTCTTTCCAAACTCCTTGAAGGAGCCAAAACAAGCTTTTATGTTATAATGATTATCATGTGAATATAAATCATACTTAATATGAAATTCATCCTCACAAGTATGCTGCACCTGTATGTTATAGTCCCTCTAAATGGTTTTAGATGTAATTTATAAAGATCAAATGTCTTTGGGGTTGTGTCAGGAGCATAAAAATCTGCCAAATCAACCATGTGGAGCTACCTGCTGTGGTGACCCCTTTGTGAATAAGAGAACAGCTGAAAACCTCTTTATCAGACAAGACAAAGTAACAAAATAAGTTATGCCTGGAACTAATAGTTACTGTCAATCTTGACTGAATAATCTGCAGTTCATTAAAACTAAACAAAACAAAACAAAACAGACACAGTACAGTAGATCTTTTATCTGGTAGGTTAGTTAAAGGTAAAGGCACCATAAACGGGAATACAGTTGATAGAATCAAATGGCTTCCACCGTCATCAGATCTCAATCTAACAGAAGACCTTTAGGATATGGTGGATTGGGAGATTACCATCATGTATGTGCTGCTGACAAATGTGCAGCAACTGTGTGATGCTGTCACGTTAGTATAAAACAAAATCTCTGGGGAATGTTGTCAGCAGTTTATTGAATCTATGCCATGAAAAATCAAGGACGGCAAAAGGCAGTTCAAACAAGGTGTATCTAATGAAGTGGCCAGTGTATATATATCTAACAAAAATGTGTCAGTTCATTTCTTTCTTTATATTTCTCCTCTCTCTGTATTGAATAACAAACCGGGGGTAATATGAATGTACTGTTTAAAAAACTGTAGTTTGCATTTCACACGTTTAAGTAAAAAGCAGAACACTTCACTCGTTGCTCGGTGAACTTTCTGCCTCGGCTCAGCGGAGGCTCAGTGCCATTCCAAGTTGTTTTAATATGTAAAATACTTCCTTTTCCCTCCCTCTGAAATCATTTTCAACAACTGCTGCAAACCGCTGAAGGAGGAGGAGGCGGAATCACAGGAGAGCTCACTACCCACAGCGCTGTAAACACGACATACAAATGTGCAGTGAAACCACGTCCGCACACACACAAAATACGCACATACGCAGTTATACACGGGGTCGTGTTCCAAACACAACCTGCTTTGTATTAGATCAAATCTCCGGCTCGGACCACACACAAATATTTGAAGCACCCACAAGCAGTTGTGTACATACAGAGCTGTGAGCGCAGCATCGCGTAACACAACAACAAGCACCCATTTTACAACATTCCCACATAAATGCACGTAAACAAACACGATGACACACAAGGTAAATAGATATTATGTGTTAACATTCATACACACACACTGATATACTTGTTGACAGGATTTTGAACTTCCCTAATTCTTCCAACCCCCACCCAAAATATCCCCAAGCACTGACCATACACACGCACACACATCTAATCATATAAACACAAATGTACAACGCAGTCAAGCCTTCATTAAACCTTAGAGTTGTACAAAAATCATATACTGAATATTGGTGATAATTAGCAGGAAAAAGGAAAACACACATGCACACAGACAATCTCACAAACTTCAGTAAACCTCAAACCCTTAAAAAAAAGAAAAACTTTTCAACCTCCCTCATTAGCATGTTGCTGATATTCAGGGACCCACATTAAGGTAGTATTAATATTACATTTGGAGTCCTGTATAAATATTTGATCAGAAATGCTCGCGGGCCTCATGTATGTTTACTGCACATAGTTCGCCCAACATTAACATCAAGGATTTCCTTTTAAGTATTTGGAATTCAGTATTTCCTTTGAAAATACAGGAAACATTGGTCTGCTTCACTGAGCCCATAAAAACTATAAAATACAGAAAAGAAGAAAAAAAAACAGCAAAAACATAATAGTTGAGTCTTTCCTGCTGTCGATGTGGTAGAAAAACATTTTGGAGGAATAAAGAAGGAGGTAGTTATTTTATGACTTGAGAAACAACTCTAGAAAATCCCTCAGGTAAGTAAATTTGTGAAGTAAATAAGGAGTAAAGGCAGCTAAGACCCGTGTGCATGTGTCTACAAACCTTCACAGTGTGAGTTACTGGAAACTAACTGTAAAAACACTGTGATACAAACAGAAAGAAATCGCATCTGTCCTTATGAAGATAAATCATATTTAAAGGGTATATCTAAACCAAAATGTTTTGGTAATAGTAACAGTGTAAGCATGTGACAGAGAGCCAGAGTTGATCTTGGCAGTGTCTTTGTTTAACATGGTGAACCGTGAGGTCCCGGAATTAAATACTGACGCTCTGTTTCTAAGTCTCATATTCATCTTTTGATGAACTTAACTGATCCAAACTGAGATTTTATTATAGATGAGTCGACTCGCATTTAGCTCTGTATCTTAACGGTGCTTTTAACTCGGTGCATAAAACATAACCATACAGGGAAGGGAAATAGAGTTGCATTCCTTTTCTAAAACAACCTTACAAAGCACAGTATGAGGAAAAACATACATTACACTGAGTATCGGTAGCACTTTATGATAATGTCACACTAGTGACAAATTCATCATTTATGTCACATTAAGCCTCCTTAGTATGCCATTTATAAATAGAGATATTTTACTATGACTACGATTATAATTACTATTAGTTGTGATGTAGTAGCAGTGTTAGCTGTACATGGTGTAATGGATGGGTGGATAAACATCAGTATTTATAAATGGCATACTAAGGAGGAGTAATGATATATAAATGATGAATAAAATAGTTGACAATATTTTACATTACTATTGCTTAAAAGTATGACATTATTATAAAGTGCTACCTGAGTATCTACTGTTAACTGTACTATAGGCTTGTGAGTCTTAAACAAACAAGCTCTTAAACAAAATTTAAATGACAATAAACAATTAATTGAACAATGTAATTATTCATAAATATTGATTGATTACAAGCGGAACATCAATGAAAGCGGCCATTTTTAGCTAAATTTGTTCTGTTGTTAAATGTTGTGTTGATAAGCTAAGTGATTGAAAAAGCTCATTGATCCAGCTGAAAAACACAGCCGAAAGCCTTTGTGTTGATTAGAGAAGGATTTGGTTTGGGTTGAGTGATGGTGCCTCCATTTAGAAAAAGCCAAAATGCAAGATTTCATACTATACTATACATACTTGTGAATGACGTAGGACAATCTTTATCTTATGAGTACCTTATAATGACAGGTACTATCCTCACATCCACCAGAGGAGCTACACTATAGGACAAAGATATCAGGCCACAGCAGTCTGCCTTTACAAACATTTCTGACGGAATGAGTGGATGGGAAATTCTGACTGGAAAATGTCTTTCCTCCTAGATATTCCAACTGTTTGAACCGTAAGCGGTATTATTGAAAAGTGGAAGCATTTAGTAACTCAGCCACAAAGTGGCAGACCACGTAAAGTCACAGAGCACGGTTGGTGAGGCGCACCATGTCTAAAAGTTGCCAGTGGTCTGCTGACACAATAAACCACCTCGGGGATTAACATCTGCACGAAAACTGCACCCTGGGAACTTCATGGCATGGACTTCCATAACTGAGCAGCTCCTGGTAAAGTGTAATGTGATCAAGTACCTGTATTTTTTTAAACTAGACACTAGGATGTATTTACAGTTGCACACTGAGTTCTCCTACTTCTCTACTAGGATTTCACAGTTTGCTCTGTTCTGTGGAGAGACATGTAGACACATTGCATTATACAGTTTTTTGTCTTTTTGGCTATTTTAGCTATTCTTTGGTCTCGTTTTTTCTTTACTATTTTAATCAGAATAGCAATTTTAAGATGGGGGATTTTTGAAGAAGAGGGTTTTTTTAAAGATCTGCCTCCTAAACGGCTAAACTTGCAACACAATGTGCTACTGAATGTGCTACTCTCCCCATATATTCTATTAAAATAAATATTTTTTAGCCACTTATTATTTAAGTGGTAGTTAAAAATCAGATCTGTGAATTCTTTTTTTTTTTTAATTCACAGATTTTGTTATAGATTGGGCTTCAATGTGACTGCAGGGTTTTTAATTAGATAACTCTCAGCAGCAATCCCTACAGTATCGCTGTCACCTATTAGCAGGCAAATTCCTACTTCTGTGTGTATGCGTATGTGCAAGTGTGTGAAAGAGAAAACAACAACAGCAACAAAAGAAGAAAATGTGCATGGTCTGTGATAGTGTGCGTGTGTGTGTCTGCGCGTTGTCAGCCATTAGCTGACAAATCCCTGCACCACCTCAATGCTCAGGACCTCAAACAGATACACACACAAACACACAGACCAAAGAAATTCCTTTTTAAGCTCCACAAACCTTGATGTCAGACATTTGGCAGTGGATGAGGAGTTCCTTAGCTCCACATGAAAACAACCCGTGAAAAAAAAAAAAAAAAGGCAATATGTGGAAAAAAACAAAACAAAAAAGCACAAAAAAGGACAGAAGACGAAAAGATGTCTTCTGTCGTCTACCAGACACCAAGGCAGTACTGTCTTTTCTTTTGTTTTTTTTCTCCCCCTGAAGAGTTGGATCACAAAAAAACAAAATAACAGCAATGAAAAAGCTGACAAGTCAGCAGGGGGAACAGTGGCTCTAGAAGTTGAAAAAGAAAGAAAGAGCAAAGAAAGTGCTGGTACTGGGGAGACCTTAACAGCAGAGCTGAGCACACAAAACAGACCACCAGATTTATGCAGGAAACAGAAGGAAGAAGTGGTTATTATGTGGTTGATCACAATGCGTATGTCGGACAAATCTCAATATGACTTTGATATGTCGGTTTACAAAAAAAAAGGCGAATTCAGGATTTTGGTTTCTGCATGCTGGAATCTCATTACATTATGACGTCTTGAGTGGGGACAGGAATATTTAAAAGTTAAACAAGTTTGGAAAGTTTGGACAATGAAACTCTAAATTGGATAGTTAAATGTTTTGGAAAATCAAAAAGATGCGTGTTAGACCGGGTCATTTTCCATGTATTTGTTTAAGCCAGTCACCTGCCAAACCCCAGTATTGCTTGTAGGACTGGATGCATATGCCAGTCAAATCCCTCAGCAGTTGATTTTAATTGGCCAATTTTTGCATTACTTTTTTTTATTGTTTTGCTTTTTCAAAGGACTGTCTCTTTGATGACTCTCCTCCGTAAAGTTCAGTCGGTTATAGTGCCACAAGGTGGTGCCTTCCTTCTTTTTGTTGTGTTGAACGAGAATTGAGAGTTGTACACAGAGACTGAGGAAGGAAGGTAGAGCAGGTTCTCTGTCATTTAAAGGTCGTTCAGTCTCTGCTCCTCCAGTTCACCTGACGTTTCCCTAAACTGCTCACAATGCATCCTATTGAAGTGCTTTCTTAACAGTTAAAAATGTACTAAAAGTGAATAGATTAAAACACCGAATTCAAGCATGTGAGTGCGAATAGGTGAAGTAACAGCAGGAAAGCACAATATAAATAGTGGTCCAATTACCATTCTTATCATGTATGGGTAGCAAATAGTTCGATATAACGATATATATCGGATGACGACATAAAAACGCCTATCGTTTCATTTTACGCTATCGTTTGTTTCGTGGTGTCGCAAAATAAACTGTTTACGGCAATATTTTTTCATCGTTTTGATGGTCACTGTAGTGGCTATATTCATTTCTTAAAGTTCTCTCTTTCTCTTATATTTAATATAACCACACTACTGACGGACAAGCGCCTGTTTTTATGCGTTGTCGTTAGCAACAACGACGGTAACAGCATCGCGTGTCCGCTTGTTTATGTTCCACATAAACCTTTCAAAATAAAGCTCAAGATCCTGTTGAGACTTTTGAAAATAAACTGAATCACGTGAAAGAGCAGATTATTTACGGATGAGAAGTAAAAAAGAGCCGCCAGGTGCTAAAAAAAACAACAACCTTGGACTCAAACGTTAGAACAGGCTTTTCCCCTCAGCACAGAGAAAACGGCGGCTGTTACAACTTATGTCTAAAAATGTATCGTTTCATGCATCGGTTAAAACACTCGACTCCAGCTACATGACGCGCAGCTGGAAACACTTCCCGCAAGTCGAGCTGCCCGAGATTCACAGAATTTACAGAAAATGTTACATTTTTGTGATTTATATCGTTATCGGACGATAGAATTCTTATATTGGGATATGAGATTTTGGTCATATCGCACAGTCCTAGTAGCAAATGTAGCATTTAGGAGAGCTACTATTGTATGGTCTATGCTTGATTCTGGAGAAAAAAGCACCAATGTGGAAATCTCTATTTCTCTGACCCAGTTAATGCCAGTGCTGGATAAACAATCCCCATGAATAGTCACGTAAAAAAGAAAGTTTTCAAAGGCCTCTGTTCTCCTGTAAATAGCTAAGTACATCCTTAGTGTGTGCATAGGAATTAAGAGGGTAAGCATTTCATGACACTGTCCAGTCATTGTCCAGTCCAGACATAAACTCCTCTGTATGCCAAAGTGTTTTGAGGCTAATTTGAGGACATCTATCTAAAGCTTTGCTGAAACTCGATCATGCAAAAGCACAATGATCCCAAGCACGCCAGCAGAATGGATTAAAAAAAAAGAGTCAAGGTGTTTCACTTGCTTACTTCCATTTACTTTTTACGGTTTAAAATCTTTAGTTTCAGTTAAACATTTATACGTTTCAGTGTTTAAGTTCTTTATCATTATATGTGTGATACTTATTAGAGGCAAGTTTTAAGACTTTCAGTAGTGGTGTCAAGAACATGTGAAAAGTGGAGTAATTTCTTTAGAAGAGCCACACAGACAGAAATCCAACAGAGATAAAAAGACCTCTGAGCAAAAGTTCACAGCTGTCCAAGTTAATTATGGAGATACATTTTGCTCGTTTGCTGTGGTAGCCTCAAATCTGAAGTTATTAAATGAAGCTCTGGTATCAAAGTTTAACTGCTAGTGTGGTGAAGACTCTGGCAGGGTGTTATAATGGAAAGTGAAAGGAAGAAACAATGTTTCCTCTTCAAAGCGGCACCAATGTGACAGCAAGAGTGAAGTGAAAGTCAAGGTGCCTCCTTCAAAGACAGACAGATATGATGAGAATTATTAAAATCAGAGTTTATGACAGAGTGAAGTAAGTGTCTTGATGCAAGGACACGCAGTATGACAATAAAGGAGAGAGATGAGAGAAATACAGGGAGAATGACGAAGGAAGAAAAATAGGCATGCTGTACTAACCTTGAGGCAAGACTGAGTAGAGCGGGAGACAACGTTCCATTGGAAAGTTAAAAGAAAGGGAAAGAGAGAGAAGGAGAGGGAAAGGTGAGAGGGGAAACAGGAGTTGAGAGCTAGGTTAGCCAGCTTGATCAATCTTCAAAGCACAGGAAAGACGTAAGAGACAAAAGAACAGACCGAGAGACATAATTACCCAAAGAGAGACAGCAGGCGGACACTAAGACAAGAAGACAGGCATGACCAAGCAAACAGTTAGGCAGGCAGACAGTCTCATAAAAACAGGTTAGACTCAGGCTTTTCTCCTTTCAGTACAACACTGAGGGCTATGAGAGGCCCGCTCAACTCAAATGACCCCTACAAACATTTAAGGGCACAATGACAAACCATGGAAAGTGAGCAATTAGCCAATCAAAGCAGAAGCTGAGGGCAAGCTCTCTATGAAATATTTCTTCAATGGTTCAGATTTTGTGGATGACTTCTTTTGCTTCCCACTGGGGCCACTTAAACAGTTCACCGGTTGTGGATTTGCAAAATCTCAAGCAAAGGGTAACCAGCATGCAATCATTAAGACATGAAATCTTAAAGAAAATTCATTTCCTAAACTGGCATACCCAAAACGTTTTCCATGCAATAACTCCTCATAACTGAACTTTGACTGAGCATGCCAGAGACAAATTGTCCATTACTGAGGAATATAACAATAAACTTCTCTAATTTCTCACTACTCAGGTCTACACTCTGCTTCTCGCCAAACCTCCTCCCGTTTTCTCATATTTCTCTCTTATCCTTTTCCCATTTCTGTCTTTTCCGTGAGTTCTGTTTTCTGTTTCCCTCTCCCTGCGACGCAGCCCGTTCTTTCCCTTCTCTGTACGTCTCCTCTCGTTATTCTGTTCTTTCTCGCTGTTTTTCTTCTTCCACCACGTTTCTTTCCCTTTCCTTTTTCTGTCCTCTCTACGTTTTCCACTCTTCCATCCAAATCCTTTATTTTGGCCATCAGGGCAGATTTTCAGCCCCATTTCCCCTCAGTGTGAAGTCACTCAGTCTGCTCCAATTACTGTCCTTGTTACTGAAATAAATAACCTGGTGCCATTGCAGCTGGATTTACACTACAGGGGAAACAGAGAGGCTTGATTCTTACCCTTGTTTAACCCACATCTGATCTTTTCATTAGTAATGCTCCCGCTGCTCACTTGTAGCCCAAGGTTAGCCCCGGTGCCAAGCTAAGAGTTGGCCTGTGGCAAATGTATTCTCCTCTGACATACCTGTTAGTATCCAGACAAAGTCGTATAATTCACAGCAGGCTTAGGCAGCTTGAGGATAAAATCAGCATTTGTACATATAAGGTTTCACAAAAGCCTTGTTACAGAATATAAGGTTGCTATCTCAAGCAGGGACTGCAAGCTAACTTTAACCATCTATCTGTTTAGACCAGCAGCTATGCTAAAACAGCTCACTGGTATCTTGACCTATATGGTCAATACTATCCTTCAACTTCAATGATTTATGTCCTATCAGATATAAGCAGCCATAACCAGAAACATCATAATAATCCTTAACATGGCAGTTATCAGACTTCTCCAGTCAAATTTTGAAAAGTAGACTATAAAGACAAAAATGTTATTCTTTCAGCCATGCAGTCTCCTTTTTACAAACATTTGTAAAAGAACTGGTTATTCTAAAGTGCTGGCTGAATTAGAGCGTGGTACAATAATAGGATGGCACCGCTGCAACAAGTCAGTTGGTGCATTCACCATCTGACTTGATGACGTCAGAGCAGGGTAGCATAAGCAGCTCTGTCCCAAGACGGAAAAAAATCAACTTTAGAATTGACAAGTGGAACTATTTTATATGAAATCGAAGGATTAACGTTTTAAGAGGCAAATCCGCTACCACTATCACTGCAATCCACATGATATTTAATCGAAACAAAAGTAATAAAAAGGATATCCTGACATACCTTTTTGAGCTATGTCTAGTAATTTGCGGAAACCTGTATATACAACACTGCCACAGTAAAGGAGCAGTGCACTCCAACCTACAGAAAATGTACCTCTAAGCCTGTTGCACCATCTTATCAAAGAGATTGTATGGCTTAATCACTGAAATTAGCCATGGATAGTTTCCCTCATCACACCCCTAACAGCTAAATGAATCTGCTACATGATAAGATGTACAAAGAACTGCATATCCTCTGATATGACTGCTGTACAACACTTCACTTCACAGCAATTACTTTAAGAGCAAGTTAAATTTACTCATACTTAATCTAAAATTTTGTATTAAAGGACACTTTTCTAAGTCTAAATGTAACACTTTTCCACTTACCAAAGAGCAGCTTTCAAACTCCAGATATTAAATTTCACTTTTAAGATGCTTTTATTTTATTGTACCCTACTGGGATAATGAAACATCTTTCCATATAAAACCAATCTGCAATTTTAATTGCTTATAAAGTTACTGTATAATGTTGTCTGTAAACTTAGTACTGCTGTAAATCTGCATCTGTGGCTACTGGCAGACTAAACATCACACAGACACACTTAAAACACACATGTTTGAAGTTATTCGGTGCTGAATTATTAATAGTCCTGTGTTTCTACTGGCCAAAGAGAGATGCAGTGAATCTCCCTGAAATCATTAACAACCATAAATCTCGCAGTCACGTTGCTAAATGCACAGACAGAGAAAAGGAGGCGAATCTAGAGTTAGGATGGGTGGAGATTCTGTCCAAGAAAGAAACTGAAGTAAAAGATTCAAGAGACAGCAAGCGAGTAGGCGCTGACAGATGGCATAAGAAAGTTCAGAAATCAAAGGCATAAAAAGCCATACAGAGAGAGGAAGACAGGCGGGCTATAGACACCATCTGGCCCATTTAACCAATGAAGATGAACTCTAATTTCACAAGAGCAATGCATTCTCCATTATTCAACAGCACCAACTAAAAATGCACCAAACACACCCTTAAAAAACTCAAACCACTAATATCGAACTGCTGTCCGTAATATAATTTCTTTACGTACTGGGGCTAAACAGACACAGAGGCACAACATCAAACAGGTATTCAGGTAAACACAGAGTTAGGGAGGCATGCAGGCAGACAGAAGCTACAGGCAGAGAAATAAGCAGATATAAGCAGAAAGGAAAGGCAGAATAAGAATAGCTAATGAGGTAGACATGGTGTACACAGGCAAGAAAGGTTGAGAGAAAGGTTAATCCAAAATTGCACAGCAAGGTGGAAAAGTGGATAGAAACATCTGAAAAAGAGTCTGAAAAAGAAAACGATTGTGGTAAACTCTGCAAGTCAAGCATCCTCTGCTGAAAGTGAAGCAAAAGTGAAGCGAGAAAACAGAGCCACTAAATGAAAGAGTTGCATCATTGACAGGAACAGAGGCTCAAAGAGTTTCGGTGCTGTACAGCAACTTTGGTGCCAAACTGTGCCCTCATTTTACAAACTTTGGGGAGCTGTTTGGCTTGTCATAATGCAGTAACAGGCGACTAAGACTTTGTGCTCATGCCTAGATATGTAAGAGTACAACTAGCTCCAATTTCTGGACGTGGGAGAGAGAACAGTACAAGTACACCATAACAGAGAAACTCAGCAAGTAGTGATCCAATGCCGCAACTCTTTGATGGTGATTATTAGTGAACATACTCAGCTCTGTCCCATGTGGAAAGGGCTGGCAAATACAAGAAAACCTGACGAGAGAAGATTTTTTTCAGTGTTATACACAACCTATGATGAATGAAGTATATGTGTAAGATGCTGTCGGTCATTATTTTTTATCTAATAATCCAGATTTATGAATTTGTTTTGCATGTTTTTCATCTAAAATCCAAACTTCTTACCCTGTGGCTAATGCTTCATAGCCTTTTCCACATGGGTGGGGGTTATTATCACAGTGCTCTTCTGACAAGCAAAGTGAGTTTCTTTCGTGCAGTGGTCAGACAAATAACTGACTGACAGAGCTGTCAGCCACTCACGTGCCCAGGTAGTCCCATACTAGCCCCCCCATTGGCTGCTGAGAGGCAGCCGGGGCAGGGGCCTGTTTTCGCGACTGCTGAGAACGCCACAGATGAGAGGCAGCAGGATTTCTGGGATGTTACGGGATGTTATGAGCGCAAACACACACAAAAAAAACCATAAATGCACTCACACCAATGCGAACCAATGTGAATATACACATATTTGTGTATAAACATGGGAATAAGAAGGGGAATGGATGGAGAGATGAATTAGGGTGCAAGAAATAAAGGAGAAAATGGTAGGAGGAAATGGGAAGAAAAAGAGGGAGAGGAATGAGCCTGCAACAACTAATGAGTTCGTCTTACAAGAAAGATCACCAATGACTCTAATCGGCTTCAGATTCAGTCAGAAAATAAAAATAATGGGTGGTAAAGTGGAATCTGAGACACAGTCTTTCACACAACCTAGAGACAGGTCAGTGACACCCTGAATGAATGAATGAGGCTTTAGCAACTGATTTCACAGTCACAGCCAGCAAACTCCAGTAGCCCCTTACAGCCAGTGGAGGAATACAAATTTTTCCATCGGGACCGATCTCTAGGCCTGTGTGACTGAGCCTTAGATAAGCAATCATTTCACCAATAAACACAATTTATCCATTGATTTAGGTTAAAGGAAAGAGATACACAAGTATTAAAAGAAAACTGCTCAGTGTCGATAATTGTTTAATCTACCATATTTATCATCCTTTCTTACCTCTCTAGTTCATGAATCTTTTTCTCCTTGTCATTCTTTTCATTCTCCATCTCCCTGAGGATCTCGAGAAGTCGTTCCACCTCAGATTGGGCCTTCCCAGCCTCCTCTTTGCACCGGGTCACTTCCTGCTCAAGGCTGGAGATCCGCTCAGAGAGTTCAGCGTTGGCCTGAGAGTCTGCCGCTGCACTCTGAGCCTGGAACAGGATTTAATTATTAAAAATAAACCAAGTGTTAGCTTTCAAAATGAGGTGACCATCACGCGATTGAAACGATAAGCTCAAACCAAAAAAGGACGTGCCAGTAACAACATGTGTGGAGGGTGAGCTGGATGGATTTCAAAAAGATGCATGCTTTTAGAAAATTTTTAGTGGAAGTGTTCCTCTTAAATAAAATGACATTTAGCTCTAAACATCAGGCTTTAGCGGTAAGATACAAGATTTGTATATGTCAGGTTTTAGATACTGCATTTACAGTAGCATATAAAGCAAACTGTTGAAATAGACACCCCAGTATTGTAGAAATTATGTACAAAGCATGTTACACATTTTTTTAAAGGGCTCTAATTGTTTCCAAATATTCCTAGTGTTTTTTTCCATGTTTTCCACTCCAAAAAACTCAAAAAAAATTTTTCTGTTTATTACTAGTGAGAAATGTGAAGACCTGTGCTGAATGTATGTGCACATCCTTCACCTTAATTTAGCAGATAAAGTCTGAACAACAGTATTTCTTCAGTTCTGAGCAGTCTCATACTCAGCGAAACACAATACTGTTTTCTTCTGAACATTTCCAACAGGCGTCTGGGATGCCAGGGGACAAACAACACAGGTTTTGTGGCATAATATAAATTTTCATTAACCATTTGTATTGCAATGGCTTCATTCTAGTTTTAGCTGATTGTTTGGGGGACTTTAATTTCTCAGTCAGCTTACTGTATTTTTTCTTTTTTTTGGTCCACATGTCTCTAACAAATCTATGATCGCCTCTTATAAACTTTTATAGATTTTAGATTTTCAATTGTAAGATTTTCAAGACTAGACAGGTGTGGTTCCGATGCTAAAAGCTTATATTTGTATCAAATTAATATTTAAAGTAATGACTTTTAAGAATGCCACGTTTGACACAATTCACCAAATCTAAGAAAGATGTCATCTAATAAACAGACGTTTATTAGATGACATCTTTCTTAGATTTGGTGAATTGTGTCTTCATTTTTACCCCCATGTCAGACGATACTTTTAAACCACCCTCTGCCCTAACTGCTCTGAAATATCTGTTTCCCCATGGTAAGGAGAAAGAGATGATGAGGAGAATATAATATAAATGAAAGTATTAGGCATGTGTGTTTCACACACTCGCAAATTGGCACACATATAACATTAACAAAAAAAGACAAAACCACAAGCTAAGTTTCTGGTAAATATTAGTATGAACGATGAGAAAAGGTGAATAAATTTAAAAAGCATCTAAGTTTTAGTGGCTCTCTTCTTTCTTCTGCTCTGTTCATCTAAACTTAAGACACAGAAAATGTGAGAAGAAGAAAGAAAAAAAACAAAGACAAATACAACAAGTTATAACCAGCTTAGAGGTTAGAACAGCTGTGTATATTTCCCAGAAGTAAATGTTGCTCTTGGGATGGACTTAGTATGTGTGTGTGTATGTGCGAATGCCTTGCTCCTACAATACATAAACCCTATTAGTTTTGGAAGTGTACAACAGTTTTCATAAGTCTTTATGTGGAGAGGAAATGTTTGAGAAGATCTGGGTGGAGCAGAGACAGAGAAAGACAAATAAAGGAAGAAAGAAACATCACGCACACAATGTCACATTCACAATTTTTCCATCCGCGTTACAGTAAAAGGAAGAGACTGAAATCAAGTCTGATGAGTAAAACACCACACATTCCCCCTTTTCTCTCACACACATATAACAACACACATGCATCCAGAAACACACACAGCTCTGGATACACATTCGGCATGTGATGGTGTGCTGTCTTCACCAGTCTGTGAAAGTGACTGTAAGGCTGTCAGCAAGCTGTCACACACACAACATTTTCTGGGCTGCTGTGTGGGAGAGAATACGTATGTGATATGCACACACACACGTGCACGTACACACTCTCTGCCTTCCTAGGAAGGCGCAAAAAGAAATGAGAGGTTAGGTTTAGTTTTCTGCTGTTTTCCATGCTTTAACTGTAGCTACTCTAAACAGCTTTTCACCTCTGAGTTTCATGCAGTAGATAATCTTGTAGTCGTCAGGAATGAGCCAAGAAAATTCCACCTGCTTTTGTCTAAATGCGGCCTACAACAGGTGACATAAAATCCCTCGTTCTCTCTTTGAAGGCATCAGCGTTTTTGCTTTCATAGCTCTATGAATAATTTGCCATTTACTTTATATTTACAGCCTTTTCAGCTAACCTTCTTTAGTTGGTTCTCCAGCTTGATGCACTCCTCTTTCTTCTGCTCCAGGTTTATTTCCAAACTTTTCAGCCTGTTGTCCTTCTTGAGAGTCGAGGAGGCCAAAGAGGAAGCCTTCTCCTTGAGATCCAACACTGATGTCTGGGTGGAGGAAAAAACATTGGAGACAGCTCCTTAATAGTTATTACTTATTTAGCTTATTCTTCACACCCATTAGAAAACAACAATGGATTAATTAAATTTTTTTATTTTTTCCAACCTATAACAATAATGTTATATTTAGCAAAAATAATTATTATGAGGTAGGGAAAAAACATTTGTGTGCTTTTGATTATATTACAGAAAGAAATTCTTATTCATAATATGTGATATTAGACAAACAGATTTAAAGTGATAATAATCTGCAAGCCCTTCTTAAACCCTTCGGTCATGCACTCTGTTTGTCATTGCATTTCCTGTGACCTGTCTCTTTTCGCACTCTCAGGCTCAATCCGTCTGTCTGTGAAGTCTCTCTTTTTCTTTCTTTTCTTGGGATTTCCTCTTTTGGTAGGCGCAGTGAAACAGAAACCAATGAGACCAGAAGGAGAGACTGTCAGACATGTAATTTTACCCATGACTGACAATAACAACTCTAGACTCCGGATCATCATGTTTGACTGGGCTTTGGTCAAAGAAACCTTACTCTGATTATATTTAGGTACGCATATATACTCCTGTTGTCAGACAAACCCCACATCTGCCTTCAGCAGCAGAGAGAGGAATGCTTGTTTTCTCTGAGAGTTTCCCATGTATTTCTGAAATTATATTATAGGACTGTGACAGGTTTTATGACCCCACAATCACTAAAATTAGTTTAAGGAATACAGTACAGTCAGACAGGGTACAGAGAACTTTTTACAGTAACAAGTAGAAAACTGCCCTTTTAAAGGAACAGCCCGAGTTTGGTAACTTTACCTAATCAATTTCTTGTTGAAAAAGATCAATAGGAGTCTTCATATCAAGAATACAGTACCTCTATGCTAGCCAGCCTGTCATGGTCCTGGGTCATTTTGACCCAGTGTTCTTAGGTTTCTTATGTTTTTGTATTTTGTTCTTTATTCATTCCATGGTTCCTAGGTTGTTCAGTTTAGTTTACTAGATTTGCCGTCATGTCTTTACCCCCAGGGTCCCCCTCCACGTGTCTGAGTCCCCATGCCTTGTTTCTCCTCCTTGTGTTTTATTTCACGCTTTCCCTGGTCCGCTATGTCTGTGTTCTCTTCCTCTCTGGTCTGCGTCTCTGTGTACTTCCTGTTTTACTTTGATAGTCTCCCGTCTGTGTACGCCATTGTTGTGTTTACTCCTGCCGTGTCTCGTTACGATTATCAGTGTCACCTGTGTTCCCCGTGTGCTCCCACTTCCCTCATTAACCATCTGCGTATTTATGTCCGCGTCTCCCTCAGTTCTGTGTTGTGTTGTCCCACATGACTGTGTGTCCTGCCGTGTGCTTCCTCGTGAGTCAGTTCCTTTAGAATCTCCCAGTTTAGTTTTATATTATTTTGTATCGCCTTTAACTTCTGTCAGCAATAAAGTATTTTGAGTTCAGTCCTGTTTCCCGTGAGTTTGCGTTTGGGTCCAATTCCTGCCTGCACACAGCCTAATTGTGACACAGCCGATATCATTCTACACATCCAAATGTGATTGCTTTACCCTGCTTACAATTCTTGCTCCCTCTGCAAGCAGCTTTGCAACCCACCTCAACCCCAGCTCCTCATTTTCATGCTGCATCTAACTTTATCAATGCCATGTCTGATCCCTTCACTGTTTTTGTACTGGAATATTCCCACCTTGTGTTTTCCATATATGCATAAGGAAATCTCATCAACCCATCATTGCAGATGGCTGCTCCTCCCTGAGTCTTGTTTTGCTATTGGTTTCTTCCCTTTAAAGGTTTTTTTCCTTCCTACTGTCGCCAAGTGCTTGCTTAAAGTGGGTCATTTGATTGTTGGGGTTTTCTCTGTATTATTGTAGCTATGTTACAATACACAGTGCCTTCAGGGGACTCCTGTTGTGATTCTGCATTAAATAAAACAGAACTGAAATTGAAGAAAATCCTTTACAACAGAAAACTGCATTTCTACATGTATTGCTCTCTAAAGTTCAATTCAGAATCAACAATTAACTTGACATTCATTTCTCTGGACTGTGGGAGGAAGCCGAAGTACCGAGAGAAAACCCAGAAAGTTACAGGGAGAACATGCAAAGTCTACCCAGAAAGGCCCCAGTCGCTCACTGGATTAGAGCCTTATATGCCTTAGTGAAATAACTAAGGCACATAGTTAAATTTGCTCTTACTGCAAATCCTGCAGTAAACAATAGTTTAGTTTTGACGGTGTCCCTTCTGATAGTTGTGTTACTTCTTAATTTGCTTTCTTGCCTTTTGGCTTTAAAGCAGGACCGTCAGTTACACTGCGATAGGCTTTCATAACAGAAAATCTATGTTAAAATATTTATTTTCCTTAAAGTAGATCTTGCATGTCTGATGTATAAGCTTAATATAAAATATGTATAAATGTTATGCTTCAGACTCATGTCAAGCTGACATCACCTTGGAATAGTTTTGCTTAAATGATCTAGGTGGGTTTATAGAGCTCAAAATCGGCATAACAGGTCCCCTTCTAATCTCAACTTCATGAATTGGCTAATAGTAACTTTTATTCTGTTGTGCTGAAGGGTGAATAAAGAGAAAACAGAGTCTGAGAATGCTTTGTCATTCTCTGCATCTCTCTGTCTTTGCCTCTGCTGAGGTGTTTTGTACAAATCACAGAAAAATTCAGCTCTGATCATTGTTTCTTTTGGTTGTGGGCCTTGGATTTTGTTGTCAGGGAAACATGACTGTTTCATCGTTGTCCTTCAGCGAAAGAACTCTGGGAGGATTCAAGGTCTGCTCTACAGTGATAGATCAATCACATTTTCTTGACAGGAACACAGTGAGGAAGGAGAGAGAATGTGTTTTTTTGACTTTTAGCACAAATATGGACGTGTGTTTTTAAATTCCTGAGTGTGTCTTCTACCTCACGGTCAGCCAGTTCAGCCTGCAGCTGGGAGACTTTCTCCCTCAGCTCTTTCAGCTCCTTCTTGATGGTCTCCACTTCCTCCCCCTTTTCCCGCTCCTCCCTTTCCCGCTGCTCCTTCAACCGCTCGATGATTCGCTCCTGGAGTGAAAAGAGAGAAAGGGAGAGAGAAGGAAGGAGATTGGAGTGAAAGAAGGTAGTCGAGGTAGAAGAAGTGATGGAAAATAAGAGAGGAAAAAAAATCACCTCATACCCTCCAACAGTCATTCACAGTCACTCAATATCAAGTTTCTATACTAATAACAGTCATATTAAACTTTATGTACATGGCAGCTTTGACAGGATCTAACAGCCAACAGCGATTTTAGGCCCATAATATGTTTTGGCAGAAGATGTAAAATTCACAACCACTAAAATACAATAACCGATCTCTATAGCTTGAGAAGAACATAGCGGCCCGTTCAAGTCAAAGTACAAAAGTTCACACGTGCAAAAGCAGTGCAAAGAGTGTATACTGGGTCTGCAGTGTGTTTTATTAAAATATTATTATTATGGGTCCTCATTTGACTTGTACAAAATAAAAGCGGTGGCACTTTGGCTAAAGGTTAGTTTAAGGTTGACTTTAGAAGTAGTGTTAAATCTTACTGCAATAAATTCAATCTCTAACTCTCATCCTATATTATCAGGAGTTGAGCTATCAAACCTGGCACACAGATACATCTTGAATGTTCTTACGTACATCAGATACTATGATCTCACCATATTGCCTAACATTGACCTGTTGAATGAGATAACATGACCCTTTTTATCATTTATGCATCTGTAACACTATAAAAGCATTGCATTTTTATAATTTCACAACAACAGCATCTCATTGAAATCCTCAAAGCTTGAATATTATCATGGCTTCTAAGCAGCCACTTGGATCTTAGATACACCTGCTCAACTGCTCATTAACACAAAAACTTAATCAGATAATCACATGGCAGCAACACAATATATTTAGATATACAGACATGGTCACAATTACCTGTTGAAATTCAAGCCAAGCATTAGAATGGGGAAGACATGTGATCTAAGTGACTTTGAATGTGGCATGGTTGTAGGTGCCAGACAGGCTAGTGTGTGTTTCAACACTTGTTAATCTATTGGGATTTTGCCACACAATCATTATAGAAAATAGTATGAAAAAGAGAAAATATCCAGAGAGTGACATTTCTCTGGATAAAAATGCCGTTTTGATGCCTGGAGGTCAGAGGAGAATGGCCAGAATACCCCAAGCTTATGGGAAGGGAACAGATACTTATAAAACCACTTGTTACAACCAAGGTATGCAGAACAGCATGTCTAAATGTGCAACACGTCGACCCTTGAAGCAGATAAGCTACAGCACCAGCAGACCACAGTGGGTGCCTCTCCTGTCAGCTAACGGGCAACTGAGGCTATAGTTTGCATAGAAAAAAGAAGATTGGAAAAACAGTGCCTGGTCTGATGAGTCGCAATTTCTGCCACGACATTCGTATGGTTTCCTGAACATGACAATGAGTTCGCTGTACTCAAATAGCCTTCAGAGTCACATCACGGACATCCAGCTGACAAATCTCTGTGATCCTGGAATATTATTTTCGCCATATTGTAGCAATGCTATGAAGAATTAAGCAATTAAAGAATTAAATAGTTACTATATCATCACTCTTATATTTCTCTTCCATCTAATTCTCTACCACCTCTATTTTTTCATATTTTGCACCTTGCACTTTAATGGTTAAACTCAATAGTTTGTAAAGACAAACCAATGAGGGTCTTCCTTAGTCAAGACTTTAATTAATTAATTAATTCTGGGTTTATTGGTTTTCGTGAAGAATACCACTGTAACATCAACATTCTTCAAAATAATTATGATAACAGAATGAGGGATGCAAATATTTCAGTCATGGTTGTTTCTACCGTTTACAGAGACAAAAAATACAGAATATAGCTGCAAACACCATCAAACATGAGTAATATTGTGCATAAAACTCAAGCACTGGAAAGTTAAAATGCAACATAATTCATCTCAGAAGCAGAAGAAGAAACGAAAGCAGGGCAAGGAGATAAAAATGGATGCAGAAAGGAAGAAAGCTAAAAATGAAAGGCGCCAGCAGAATGAAAATGAGAGGAAAAAAGCTTGTGAAAGCCGTGCAAGTGAAGCAGGAGTCGTCGGCCACATCATCCTGCCAACACTCACACGTCTAACTGACACCCTCAATATTAGTCACTGGACAATTAATAGGCCTGTTTCCTGTGCGCGTGCAAATGCAAAGGAGATTGAGTTGGTAACATAATCGTGCATAACACCGCAAAAATATATTCTCATCAAACACTTTAAAGTGTTCTGCCGCTCTAAATGTCGCTGGTTAGATTCCCAGAATCAGGGTTAAATCCCCACTGAGAGCAGAGTCATAAAACAGTCGGCTCTGTGGCTAAAGTACCTGAATGTCCAAACCCAAAGAGTGACCAATGAACTACTTTGAGCCATGTGGCCGCACATTGGACAGTTCCTAATCTTTTATGAACACAAGCTCTGGATGATTTAATAATGAAACAGCCAGTGTGATTATTGGTCGATTTCCATTTATCCAGAGCCATCTGGTCATCCTGTGGGTGGTCTGCAGTTTTGCTCATCAAGATTTTATTAATGCAACCTTGCTCAAGAGTTAAACGGTCGGGTGAGCGTGTACGTGCATGTGTGTATACCTTCTCAGCCAGAGCCTCCTCCAGCGTTCCCAGTGCAGTGTCTGTGTTTGAGGTGTCTGTCTGCAGAGACTTGACTCTGTCTTTCAAGCCACTCAGCTGTTTTTCTTTGTCCCTCAGTTGATCCTGGAGGTTCTCTATCTGCAGAAAGAAAAGGAGAGAATAATTCTGTGGGGTTTTCAAGAATAATTTGCGCATTGACCACTCAGTGAGATTTTGTTGGCAGCTCTATTGGCTCTAAGACTCAGCCAAAGTGAAGTACTGTAGCAGGTGCTTTTAAGTCCACAGGAAACTGAACTTCTGCAGAAGAAATGCAAATATAGCAGCACATCTTAAACATGTGGACAAAGTGTGTGTATGTGTGTGTGCACATGTATCAATCTACATAAGCAACAACTTGAGCTTCAGGCAAGTCTGAGGCTCTTTGAGGGTTCAGGTTAAACTGCAGGGTGAAGGTTAGAATTACTGTAGGCTGGGGTTAGGGATAGTTTAGATGTGACTACACAGGGAAACCATTATGTAAATGAGGGTCCTCGCAAAGCTAGAAGTGCCAGCACATGTGAAGCTCTCTGTGTGAGAAAAAGGAAGGCGGGACAGAGAGTGATCACAGACAAAGATAAGAAGTTATGTCAACTTTGTGGTCTTCATTAAGAAATGGATGGAACAAAAGGTTGAACCATACAGAAATAACAGAATCAGGAGGAAAATAGAGCTTGAAAGCTTATGTAATGTCTTCATATGAGTGAACTTGGGTGGGATTATTGCACAATTTCAATCTCCCCCTCTTTATGCTTCTCTTGCCTTCCCCTTGCCAGAGAGAAAGTTAATCAAATGATTGGCAAACTCTCACAAAAAAAGACTGGAGTCAGATTGACATCACTGCAGGTGAGACACACACACACACACGCAGCACTACAAAAATTGCGAGCATGTGTGTGTGTGCTTGTGTGTTCATACAGTAAAACATTTCCAGCACCTCATTAATCAACTGTTGACCTGACAGGTTGACTGACACGTTCTCCACCTCCTCCTCCTCTCTGTCTCCTGTCTCACACATGCACATACACACATATGTGAACACACACTTGACATTGAGAGGCAGTGAGAGCCTTTGATCTGCATTTCCTGAACCTGACATACACACACACTCACTCACTGCTTCTCTCTTGTCCTATTTTAGTTCCCAAGTCATCTGTGATAATGACCCAATACAAAAACAATGATCAGCTATGTCACAATGTTCCTCGCAGCAGAAATCATCTATGTACTATTAAAACACGAGGCGGAGGGCCACAAAACGGAAAGAAGGTATTTTTTGTGTTTTCACATGAAAAAAGGAGACCAAATTCATACTTTTTTCAGATGATATCAAGAAGGAATCAGCAGCATCTCTGCCTCCCTATCAGGCTCTGAACTGTTTTCCATTTGAAGATGGCAGAGGTCATCATTTATTAATCAAGAGGAACTCATTAGTATGCATCTAATGATTTTAAACACACTCTGTCTCTCTCCTCCCCCTCCCTGTCTTGCTTTATGTCTGTCTGCTTGATTGTCTGTATCAATTATCTGCACACAGTCTCCATTTCTGCATTTTTTTCTACAGGACACAAATGCTGCGACTGGGTGAGGGAGAAAATTAAGACGCAGAAAAGACACAAAAGACTGATGATGGAGGAATGCAACCTCACACTGGCTTCTCTGTAAGCTTTGCACTTACTGTGTTAGATGCAGTGGCCTAGATGACTGCAAGAATCCTCCTTTAGATATCCCCATTCAAAACCACTACAATAGCTGTTATGGTAGTTTGCTTAAATTGTCTTATTCCAAAAGTTCCACCAACATATCTGACAAGCACAAGAGTTTTTAGGATAGCAGGGTGAATGTGTGTGTCTGTATATGTGTGTGTGTAGACAGCCAAGACAAGGGGTCACTCTGGCCCATCCATCTAACTGACAGCATTACCGCAGAGATACTCACAAAAACTACATAGTGAAGACCAGGAAAAAGTATGCAGAAAACACCAGAGACTTCAGTTTTGCCTAAACGGCCTGTCTGTGTGCAGCTGTGTCTTTCTGCTCACCTGTCTGTCTGACTGTTTGTCTGTCAACGTCTGCTTGCATGCTACATGCTGTGTTAGAGCCCCATCTAGTGGTCATAGTATTAAATGTTGGCATATTCTCAGAACATCAATTTCTATCAGCATGAAAAGGAGTAAAGGTGTGTCTGCTTCAGCTCTAATGCATGTTATCCATTATCCAAAAAGTCTGAATATCGCAGTTTTCCTCTGGACACAAAGAGATGAAACTGACGATATTAGAGGTAATGGTGATGCTGGTTTATTTGGAAGTAAGCTAGTACTATGAGGGCAACATGACCAGAATCAGCTAAAAGAAAAAAAGTACACTGCCTATTGAGGCAGTGTACTTTAAATGTGTACTAAATTAAGGATAACACTCCATAAATGCTCACCCTGTAACATTTTAAACCATAACAGATGCAGTGCATTAACCCAGGACTCTACAATTACTGGTTAGCTCAGACCTAAAACAGGGATCACAAGGACTTCAACTTTGCTTTATGTGTCTATATTAATGGAGTGCATTTTGTGTGTTCTCACCTTCTTCTGTAGAACATTAACTTTGCGTTCCTTGACGTCCATCATGTCTTTGAGGTCAGTGATCTCTCCTTGCTGAGTGCTTTTCTCCTCCGTCAGCTCTGAGATCTGCTGACTCTTTTTAGAGAGGAGCGACTCCTTTTCCTCCAGTCGGAGACGCAAGGCATCCACCTGTGAACCCACAAGTAGGTACGCAAAAGTGCAAATAAACATTCACACACCAAATATCAACGGTGAAGAAGCAGAAAGGTTGTAATGAGGGTGTAGCTAAACCTCAGTCTGTAGTATGGCAGCTCTCTGTTCCTTGGCGGTTAGTGACTCTTTGAGTACATCCACATGTTGTTTGCTGTCAGAAAACTGATTGTTCAGAGTGTCCAGTTTGGTCCTGAGAGCCAGCAGCTCGCTGTCCTTACGGCTCAGCTCTTGCTTGGCCTGTTCCATCTGAATAACACAAAATATAAAAGGGACAGACAGATAAAAAAGAGCGTGTAAAGGTGTGTACTGGAGAGGACGATATGCTTTCTAATATCATATATAAGCATTAAAATGTACTACAAGCTTTGCAAAGTAAGCACTCAGTCCTAATGTTAGTTTTAGCCATTACTCTGCAGAAGACCAACTGTTAAAGAAGAAACAGGTACAATAATAAGAAGTGCTCGCAGCTGACTGATAATGCTTTTAAGATACAAATCTTTTTTTAAATGCACAACTTTACTGCTTTATTCAGAGGGGAAAGAACTTGTTACGGAAGATTGCAGATATTTTATTAAGGCCTGCAGACACGTCTACCCTTTACGAGTAAAAAGAGATGATGGTTGCGGTGATGGAGAGAGGTACAAGACTGCTACCTCATCCACATAAAAAGTGAAAAACAAGAACAGACCGTGGTTTTAAACTCATCCCTCTTACAAAGGTTAGTGTGTCAGTTTATCTCCTAAAGCTGTGACTATGATCAAATATATCTTGACACAATGAGGACCTTAGAAGAAAAGAACGGCCATTTATTTTAGTTCTTCTCCTGAAAAGCAAACAAAAGTTAGACATACATGGAAGTCAGTGCAGTATTAATCTATTTTGCTCTTAGCTATACACTTCAACTAATGGGTCAGGGTCAATTCTTTCACCTGGCCAAAGCTCAGGAATCAAATACAGTAAACTGCCACATTTGGAGAAGTTGCGTATTACAATTTCACTCCTTTTAACATGAAATTCAGTTTGCAGGTGTTGTGATTAGGGGTGAATTTAACATGACACAGTACAAGAATGGACCCAAACCATACAGTAAATCAGTCATATAAAAGCAAAGCAAACCCAGGAGCAAAGTGGTCTAAACTACAAATGGACTGAAACCTCATGCAAGGACAAAGAGAAGTGTGTTAGTGATACAGACACTGCAGCACAGCACAACTGGACTCTGCTGGAATTCTGTAGCCGTATCGATCAGACTGCTGCGTACGACTATTACTATCAAAAGCCACTGATCTCACACACAAAGAGAACTGAAATTCCTGAGCTGTTTATAGAGACTAACTTTGTCAGCTCACCAAAAGAATAGAAAATGCTTTCTCCTGGTGTATTTAGCAAAGTGTAGAAAACACATTTGCTAACCCAGGTTTTGAAGAATGGCTCAATTCATTTTAGACTGGCTTTAAACTTAACCTCTGTAATTCCTCATGTCTTGAACTGGTTCAAAACAGTTATAGGATGCAGATATATGCAAAATGGACCATGTTAATGGCAATATGATGAAATAACTACATGAGAAAAATAAGTACACCTCATGAGTGGATATTGAGTGAACGGTCCACGATGCAGCTGGTGTGCATAGTTTTGACATTTGAATGTTATAGTTGCTTACTGCTGTCTGAACACACAGCATGCTACCGGGAATCTATTGGAAATCTACTAGAACTACGTTAGCCAGTCAAAGAAAGAAAGAAAGAAAGAAAGAAAGAAAGAAAGAAAGGATGCGCAAACAGACACAGAGGTGTGTCTCTTACTGCCGACACCTCCTGCTGAAGCTCATTGGCTCGTTGCCTTAGTTCCTCCTTCTCTGACTCGCTGTGAGTTAGCTCTTCCTTCAGCTGCTCAACCTGGCAGGAGAGGAGGGCATCAACATGGGTGCTTCCCATTAGCCAAGCTTTGCTTCTTGCTTCCCTTACTTGTGTTTCTTCCTTGCCTCTAACCTGCTTCCAATAAGTCAGAGGTGTGAGGGCAGCAACAGCCTGCAGTTTATCTTATCATTACTAGTATTAACATAAGTAACTTTACAGCCTCTGCAGGTACCTCCGTTCCTGTTGTGTGCGTTTTGCCTACAGTATTATAAATAATACCGTGTTATACTGAACTGTTTCCACAACAGCCTGCCTGCTCCTTTTACTGCCCCATCAGATCAGCTGACCACTAGATAAGCACATGTTGACCGAAAGCTTTTGCTGGGAGCATCTGCTCTTCCAGCTTAGATTCCAAAAAATGCATTAAAAGGATTAAAAACTCCAGATAATGGTGTTTCTTGAATCAATTTTGGAGTGAGTGGCAGAGCTTTGAAGAAGGGCAAACATCTAATTAGCAAAATGGAGAGCACACCGGGCCATAACAAGTATGTTGCCACAGTTGCATCTGGCATGCTTAAATAATGTATATAACCCCTACATTGTTTTACAGTACTGTGTCCTTTGAAGACTTCTTACTGGAGCATTTCTGAACATGTGAAGAAGCGTGCATTATCTTTATTTTGATTAACAAATGAAATGGCTCTTTGTTGCTATTATTAAAAGCTCTGATTGAGGAGAGCTTTACACCTTCGATTAAATACACGTTAAAGCTAATAATGTCCAAAACAAGAATGCATCTAGTGTATTACCACAGATATGCATGCCAACAGCAATGAAATCCGACTATAAAAAGGTACACCATGTAAATTACTTCCTTCCAGTTTTGAGACACAAATCCACTACAGAGAAAAACAAGAATATATCAGCTCGCGCACACAAAAAGTCTGCTGAATTTCCAAACTGGATCGCCTCCCCACACGACAGATGTATACGGAGTTTCCGTTTTAATGAGCACGGCTCCCAGACACTTTTTATTCCTGACAGTGAAGTTGTATCCGTCAAGGTAGTGAGTGTGAAAAAGCAAATTTATTCTCAGCTAAGCAAGAAAATCCAGATATTGTTCAAAACACAAAGGGAAAAAATGGTGAGACAAGCAAATACAGCCAGACAGGCAATAATGGAGCAAAAACACTTTTTTTTATAGTCTCCAGCACATTGACTAAAATTTGACAAGATAGAGCAGTGTAGCCCTTTTAAATCATACTGGGACTTAAAAGGAAGTAAATACACAAGGTCAAACAAATCCTACATGCTAACTATTCTATTTAGAGTCCTTTGATAGATATAAGGATATATTCTTATTATTGTTTATATGTTTATTTGATGCTTTGCCTTCACTGCTGCAACCTTGTTGCTGACAGAACCACTGCCATGTTTGAGAGATGAAACGGTTTCGTATTTCCCTAAATTATTATAAGGTTTGTATCATTTTTTAAAGATTTTAAAGTTTGAATATTTCTGACTTACGTTTGAAAAGTGTGTCAATTTAAATGTAATTTAATCTCACTTGAGGCAGTAAAGAACTGAATGAATGTCTGTACGAGGTTTGGCTGTTAGTTTGAGATATCAGTCTATATAAATCTTTGTGAAGCTCTTTTAGTTCCTATGACTTCCAGGGAATTCCTGTGTTGTGAGACTTTATCAGCTGTTTGAGCCCCACTGCTACCTTTCAGACTTGCACGGTGGCCTCATTACTCTATTTACAGGCAATTTGTCCTCAAACTTAACAACTATTCTCAACTCTTAATCAGTTTAATGCTGTATCTATTATTATGTTTCAGTTACTGTCTGGACTGTATGTGTTTGTACATTTATCACCTTGTTCTTCATGAACTTGGAGTGGGATCTGTAGACCTCCATCTGTTTGATCTCCTCCTCCCTCTCTTCACTGCTCAGAGCGCCATTGGATTTCAGCATCATCACCTCCTCTTCCAGCTCTCTCATGCCACGCTCCAACGAGCTGATTTTTGCATCCTGACAGGAGACAAACACATCTAACTAATCAGACCATAAACAAATATACGGTGATAATAAAATGGGGTGAAATAGGAGCACAGGTGGAAATGCAATTAAAGGAAGTCTACGTGAAAATAATGTAAATGTAACTATTGTTGAATGCTTAAAGACTTTATCTAATAATCCATTATGTTTTTAAAATACTTGAATCTGTATCTCAATAATAATCAGTGAAGCCCAACAGACATAGCAGTTGGCCAACTTTATCTTGTCAATATTAACTGCAAAGACAGAAAGACTTTCAACAGAACGTAACAAAAAAGATGCTTTAGGTATGTTTTTCCAGCAGGTAGTAGAACGCATTTAGAGGTCAGAAACACTAATGTCCAGTTCATGCTGTGTGTTGGATAAACCTCCGACTGAGAGTCTGAAAAATTATTTGTTTTCTTCTTTTGAGTCTAAAATGTTATCCAATGCAACAAATATATTAATATGGGATATTTAAAGTCTTGTTTAGTGAAACTGCACTTCATGGTGTATTTGTGTCTATTCTTTACCTTATTTTCCATCATATTTACCCAGCAACCACATGTACACTCATTAAACTTTTCATTAACTGTCATGGTCTCCGCTCCTCGTCAGCTGACAGCCGTCAGGTGTTTTGTTTTTGTTTACCTTTCTCTCTCACCTCTGCTCTCCCTTTCTCTCTCGCCCTCTTCCATTCTCTCTTTCTCCTGCCGGGGCGGAGCTCAGTATGGGCTCCTGCCCCTGGCCTACGCACCTGGAGGTGATCAGCACATCTGTCGCTGATCATGAAAGATTGGAACCCTTCTTAAGAGGGCGAGTCTGCTCTACTCGTCGCTGGATCGTTGAGTCATCAGCGTCAGTCGTCCTGTATTTTGTAAAGTCAGTTTATGAGCATGTCTGAACCAGGAGACTAATGGTTTTTTTTCTGCCTGTGCATAGATTGCCTCTGGACTTGTTCTTCCCCTGTGCCTGGCGACTGAACGGGAGCAAGAGAGATAAAGGAGAGGAGATGTGCTAGGACTGAATGGAAACTTTCCCTTCCTGGACTCCTGCCTCTTTCACTCCTGGACCCTGGAACCCCGGCCCCTTTTTCCTTTGACACTATTATGTGTATATATGAATTCCACTGTAGGAAACACTGTAAATAAATGCACCTTTTGAAGACACTAGTGGTCTGCGCGTGAGTCCGATCTACGAAACCTGACAGAACGATCCAGCCACAACATGGACTCAGCAGATCAGAATACCATCGGTCAGGCACTGGCTGCCCAAGAAGCGGCGCTGACTCGCCACGAACAAATGTTACATCAGCTGCGAGGTGAGATCGCTGCACTAACTCAAGCTGTTTCTGGTTTGACTACGCCAGGGGGAGTACAGCCAGGGACCTCCCAGCCGGCTCGCCCTGCCCAGCAGGAGACACTCGCGGTGGCTACGGCCGGTCCCTCATCGGCAGCCACCCCATCCTCTGACGGTCCTCTGCCTTCGCCTGAGCCCTTTTCAGGGGAGACAGAGAAGTGCTCTGGCTTTCTGGCCCAGTGTTCATTGATTTTCCGCGAACAGCGGCGTTTTCATAACAATGACGGGGCAAAGATTGCGTTCTTGGTACAGATGCTTCGTGACCGGGCTTTGAAATGGGCCCAGGTCGTGTTAAACTCCAACCCGGAGATCTCTTTTGAGAGGTTTGTGATTAACTTTAAGACTGTGTTTAATCAGGGCTCTGGAGTCGAGGCTGCGGCACTCCGCCTCCTTAACTTTAAGCAAGGTAAGCGGAGTATGGCAGATTATTCAATTGACTTTTGGATTTTGGCAGAAGAAACCGGCTGGGGACCGGATGCGCTCAGGAGCACATTGTTAAATAACATCCGGGAAGATCTGAAAGATGAATTGATTATGCGGGACCTACCCACTGCTTTTGACGAATTGATGTCGTTATGTATTAAGGTGGATGAGCGGCTACGAGCTCGTAGGCAAGCACGGAACTCCAGTTCCCAGGAGGCCGCAGGGCCGCGATGGGCGGAGGCTTCGGCCGATTACCGGTCCTCCCGGACATCAGGGGGCGCCGACGGAGAGGTACAGCCCATGCAAATCGGCAGCTCTCACCTAACTGCTGCAGAACGTCAGCGATGCATCACGGCCGGTGAGTGTCTGTATTGTGGTAATAAGGGACACATGATTGCCTCCTGTCCGTCGCGAGCAAAAGGCCGCGCCCGCCAGTGATGGTAGGAGTACTGGTGGGCGGTTTGAATCAGGATAAATCTCCTCCACGTTTAGCCCTGCCGGCTAAGCTTCTGGTCCATTCCGAGTGTCATTCACTTTCTGTGCTTATTGATTCTGGAGCAGAACAAAATTTCATTGACTCTGAACTAGCTAAACGACTCTGTGTGACTGTGGAGTCACTACCCCACGCCTTACGCGTCACGGCTTTATCAGGGCAGCGCCTCCCCGACATCACACACATCACTGAACCGCTCACCCTCACACTGTCTGGCAATCATTCGGAGGAGATTAGTTTTTTTGTTTTTCACTCCACTCAGACGCCGTTAGTTCTCGGTCATCCCTGGCTCCAGCAACACAACCCCACGATTAATTGGCAGAAAGGAGGCATTACGGGCTGGGGAGAGGAGTGTCATATGACTTGCCTTAAGGCTGCCGTACCTCCTAACAAATCTGTCACCGGCCCAGAGCCACCGCGGTCTTCCGACTTAGCAGATGTGCCGTCTGTTTACCACGATCTCGCTGAGGTGTTTCGGAAGGACCGAGCCCAGTCGCTGCCACCCCATCGGCCCTATGACTGCGCCATAGACCTGCTGCCGGGAGCTCCCTTACCAACCAGCCGCCTCTATAGCCTCTCGCTGCCGGAACGGGAGGCTATGGAGAAATATATAACTGAATCTCTCGCTGCCGGCATTATCCGGGCCTCTTCCTCACCCGTCGCAGCAGGTTTCTTCGTTGTGGAAAAGAAGGATAAGACCCTCAGACCCTGTATTGACTTTCGGGGACTCAATAACATTACGGTCAAGAATAAATATCCACTGCCTCTGCTCACCTCCGCTTTCGAACTTCTCCAGGGCGCCGTCATTTTCAGCAAGCTGGACTTGAGAAACGCTTACCACCTGGTCCGGATTCGGGATGGCGATGAATGGAAGACGGCGTTTAATACCCACCTTGGACATTTTGAGTATCTGGTCATGCCGTTCGGCCTCACTAACGCACCTGCAGTATTCCAGGCTCTGGTCAATGATGTTCTAAGGGACTTTATTAACCGATTTGTGTTTGTCTATCTAGACGACATTCTGATCTTCTCTTCCTCCCAGGCGGAACACGAGACCCAGGTCCGGCTGGTGCTGCAACGCCTTCTGGAGAACCGGCTGTTCGTCAAAAGCGAGAAATGTGAGTTTCATGTGCCCTCGGTTGCCTTCCTAGGGTACATAATCGAGCGGGGAAATCTTCGACCCGACCCTGTGAAAGTCAAGGCTGTTGTGAACTGGCCAGAACCAAACAACCGTCGCCAGTTGCAACGCTTCCTTGGCTTCGCTAACTTCTACAGGAGATTCATACGGGACTTTAGCAGGATTGCCTTACCATTAACTCAGTTAACCTCTCCCAAGCTTGCTTTTCAGTGGAGTGACGCTGTCCAATCAGCCTTTCAGGAGCTCAAGAAACGGTTTGCTTCAGCGCCCATCCTGGTCCAACCTGATACCACTCTTCAGTTCGTGGTAGAGGTCGACGCATCCGACTCAGGGGTGGGGGCCGTCCTTTCCCAACAGAGGGAAGGTAAGATGCACCCTTGTGCCTATTTTTCCCGTCGTCTCACCCCTGCAGAACGTAACTACGACGTGGGCGATCGGGAGCTCTTGGCGATTAAGCTCGCCCTGGAAGAATGGCGGCATTGGCTGGAGGGCACCACTCAACCCTTCGTGGTCTGGACCGATCACAAAAACCTGGCCTACCTTCAAACGGCGAAACGTCTCAACGCTCGACAGGCCAGATGGGCCCTGTTTTTCACCCGTTTTCACTTCTCAATCACCTACAGACCCGGTTCCCGAAATGTCAAGCCGGACGCTCTCTCCCGTCAGTTTTCCGCTGCTGACGAAAAGGCGGATCCGGATTCCATTCTGCCGGCAACCTGTACTATTGGGGTCATCACCTGGGAGATCGAGGCGGCCATCCGGGCGGCTCAGATAGCCGAACCGGATCCGGGAGGGGGGCCCGTCCACCGACTCTATGTTCCGCGCTCTGTCAGATCCCAGGTTCTGCAATGGGCTCACACGGCCCGGTTCTCATGCCACCCAGGGATACATCGCACCGTCAAGTTTCTCCAGCGGTACTTCTGGTGGCCCTCACTCACCCAAGATACTCGGGAATACGTCACTGCTTGTACGGTCTGTGCCCGAAACAAACCATCGAACCAACCCCCGGCGGGTCAGCTCCATCCGTTATCCACTCCTTCCAGGCCATGGTCTCACATAGCACTGGACTTCATCACCGGGTTACCTCCATCAGCAGGTAACACTGTCATTCTCACCATAATCGATCGTTTCTCTAAAGTGGCTCATTTCATTGCTCTGCCTAAGCTTCCCACAGCTCTAGAGACTGCACGCCTACTCGCCACTCACGTCTTCCGCCTGCATGGGATCCCGGAAGACATAGTGTCCGACAGAGGGCCTCAATTTACTTCTCGGGTCTGGAAAGAGTTCTGCAACTCCCTGGGCGCAAAGGTCAGTCTATCCTCGGGTTATCATCCTCAGAGCAACGGCCAATCCGAGCGGGCCAACCAAGAACTGGAGACCGCCCTGCGCTGCGTCGCCTCCACCAATCAAACCATCTGGAGTGAGGAGTTGCCGTGGATCGAGTACGCCCATAACAGCTTGACTGCCTCTGCCACCGGCCGGTCTCCATTCGAAGCTTCCTTGGGATATCAGCCTCCTCTTTTTCCTGCTGTGGAAGGTGAGCACTCTGTACCCTCCGTCCAGGCTCATCTGCGCAGGTGTCGCAGAGTTTGGCGGGCAACTCAAGCGGCCCTACTGCGCACGAAGGAGAACAATAAACGCATCGCAGACCGGCACCGGACTCCAGCACCCGAATACTCTGTCGGCCAGAAGGTATGGCTTTCTACCCGCTTTGTTCCGGTCAGGACTGAATCTAAGAAACTTACACCCACCTTCATTGGCCCTTTTGAAATCTCCGCCTTGGTCAATCCTGTCTCTGTGAAGTTAAAACTCCCTCGCAATATGAGAATCCATGATGTTTTCCATGTTTCACAACTCAAACCTGTCCGGTCTAGTCCTCTGTGCCCTCCTTCCAGGCCCCCTCCTCCCGCCCGGCTCGTGGATGGCTTGCCGGCCTACTCCATCACTCGCATCATGGACTCTCGGCGCCGTGGGCGTGGCTGTCAGTATCTGGTTGACTGGGAGGGTTATGGCGTGGAGGAGCGCTCCTGGGTCCCTCGGGCGGCCGTTCTGGATGTGCCCATGCTCCGGGAGTTTCACCGCCTGCATCCGGACAAGCCTGGTGGGTCGCCGGGGGGCTCCCGTTGAGGGGGGGGTACTGTCATGGTCTCCGCTCCTCGTCAGCTGACAGCCGTCAGGTGTTTTGTTTTTGTTTACCTTTCTCTCTCACCTCTGCTCTCCCTTTCTCTCTCGCCCTCTTCCATTCTCTCTTTCTCCTGCCGGGGCGGAGCTCAGTATGGGCTCCTGCCCCTGGCCTACGCACCTGGAGGTGATCAGCACATCTGTCGCTGATCATGAAAGATTGGAACCCTTCTTAAGAGGGCGAGTCTGCTCTACTCGTCGCTGGATCGTTGAGTCATCAGCGTCAGTCGTCCTGTATTTTGTAAAGTCAGTTTATGAGCATGTCTGAACCAGGAGACTAATGGTTTTTTTTCTGCCTGTGCATAGATTGCCTCTGGACTTGTTCTTCCCCTGTGCCTGGCGACTGAACGGGAGCAAGAGAGATAAAGGAGAGGAGATGTGCTAGGACTGAATGGAAACTTTCCCTTCCTGGACTCCTGCCTCTTTCACTCCTGGACCCTGGAACCCCGGCCCCTTTTTCCTTTGACACTATTATGTGTATATATGAATTCCACTGTAGGAAACACTGTAAATAAATGCACCTTTTGAAGACACTAGTGGTCTGCGCGTGAGTCCGATCTACGAAACCTGACATTAACACTATTAATAATCAGCAAATAATACAGCAGCAACTCAGTGCATTTAGACATTGATGAAGACCAGTGATAGTCCCAAGTATTTGGACTGTGTAATTCATTCATGCTCTAGCAATCCTATGTCATTAATAGCTATAATATCCACATAATATGCACATTAAATACAGCACTACAGAATTAGCAGCATTTCAGATCATTTTTTTTAACAATTTGTATTGTTGGGGTCAAAATAATCCTCTATAAATGTAGACATAAATTTAAATCCCTGTATATAGATATATACAAACACATTTCTAAATTACATTAGCATTTGTTTACCTTCATTTCGATGACTGTCTGCAGGGCCTTGGTCTTTGTTGATTCTGGAGCTGCTTCGTATCTCCTGTGCAGCTCCTGAGAGGCACAAACAGCACGATCAGCAGATGACAGAGAGGGAGACACAGCGGGATGGAGCGAGGGATGGGGCAAGAGAGGAGAAGGTCGAGGGCCAGGAGGCGAGACGAGAGCAACTGATGGGAAGGGATGGAGTGAAGGCTGAACCGTTGGTGTAGGACGAGGAGCAGGTGCAGGAAAGGATGGCGAGTGCTGGAGGGACGGATGAGCGGAAGGGTGGACAGAAGAGGCAACAAAGAAAGAGGGAAAGTGGGGAGGACAAGAGGAGGGGGTGGCAAGAGGATGGTTGTAGTGCCGGTGAGAAGGAGGGGAAGGGACAGGGAAGGAGGGAGACGAACGCAAAAGGTGATGCCGTGATGGGGAGAAAGCAGGAGAGGGCTGGAAAGGGGGTGACACATGGAAAGGAGGGGGAATAGGGATCGAGGGAGAAACAGGAAAGGAGAGAGATTCAGCTAGAGGTTTCCCTCTAGGAGAAGCACTGGCTTTTAGCCTCCTTGGATCAATCCGGCCATCCCACATCATTTGAACTACTTGAAACAGCACTAACGACGCTAACTGTGTTTAGCCTGTGTTTAGATTTTAATGATCAAATCTGACAGCCTGGAATTGTGTTAATTCAATGAATTAGTTCCCAAGCTTCAGTATCCATGGATTAAGAAAAATATAAAATGGTTTAAAAGTCCAAATTAACCCAAAGTCCAGAGTGTTTTTTCTCTAAAATCATCAAAATTCTCAAAAACATGCTATCTCACTACTCCAATTTACTAAGAAAAATGCAGTAAAATGTCTAGCAGCTGTTACTTCATCACTAGTCTTCTAGTCAAATGAAGTGAGACGAAAGTAGGGGGAGTGCAGTTGGAAGGGCACAAATAGAGAAAGAAAGAGCAAAGGAGGGAGTGAAAGCAAAGGGGAGGACACGGCTGTGTATGCATCACTGCTTTTCTTTGAAGGACACACACAAAAAGAACATGTGAGTGAAAGGGATAGTAGGAGGCCATTGCTAGAGGCGATGACAAGGATGGTACAGATGCCCACACACACACACACTCACACACACACACTGTGGTATTCACTGAAAAAGTACTGATACAGCAATTGCAAAAACAAGAACGTAATTACAGCTTTAATTATGAAATGTCAGAAAACATAACTGTAAAATTTAACCACTGCTGAAAAATTGCCTCCATCGTTATTTACTTTAGAGATTACAGCACCCTCATCTTAACCTAACACCTCTTTTCTGGGTCATTTAGAGGAGTTGTAGCTTAACTGACTGTCAAACCTGTGTCCGAGGTCTTTGCATGCACAAGTCACCTGACATCACTCGTGTTATATAATTATTTTTTCCATTTCGAAGGTATTTTTTGTTGCTTTAATTATATAAAAGTACATTGGCACACGAGGACTCGTTTCTTAATAGCCAATGCTGCCTAAATACTGCCTGTCATATTACGGCATTGCAATTAAATTTTCTGCTGCTCATTCCTGTGCAATATCCCATCTGCCCTCCCGTCATATTTCTTTTCAAGATTTTCTTATTTAATCACTAGTGTACATATATTTATATTTATAGATACATATATATTTAGTCATCTTTTCTCTTTTACCACGTCTCTCTAATATTTTGCTCTTTACTATTTTTCTATTTCTTTATTATTTTATTTTATTTTATTATATTTTATTATATTTTCTTCTACTGTACCATGCTGCTGAGTGACTGCTGCTCGTCAAACACATTTCATTGCAATGTTGACCCTATGGTAACTTGCATATGACCAGTGTTGGTCAAGTTACTTGAAAAAAGTAATCAGTAACTAATTACCGATTACTCCCCCAAAAAAGTAATCCCGTTACTTTACTAATTACTTATTTTCAAAAGTAATTAATTACTTAGTTACTTAGTTACCTAGTTACATTTTAAAAACACGATTTACAACCTGAATAGGTGATAAAGCGATAGATCTTTCAGCCCAATTCTACTTTTCTGCATAATCCATCATACAAAATGTAATCAAATGGAAAAGTCTCTTTTTAAAACTTGTTTTATTAGTTTTAACTTTATGCATCAAGCAAAAATTTTATTATATGCAACATTCTCTGACTGGAAGAAATTTGTTTAACATTTAAACCTATTTTCTGCACATTCCAGCACATAAAATATATTTTTTGTGTGTGTTTACACTCACTCTTTCAAATAGATGCAAGTAAAACACAGAAGAAAATAAATAAAATCAAAGACTAGCGGTTCTGTTGCTCTATTTTCACCTGTAAACCAGGAGTGGCATAGGCGGAGGTTTACCCTGGTGCAGGTGTGCCGCAGCGGTCAGTGGAAGAATCCGCGAGTTTCTCTGTGAGTTTCCCATTACGTCATAGCGCACTCGGTGTGTTTAGGGGGGTTTCGCTTTAAAAAGAAGTTTTCTTCCCACGCACAACGGACACTAATGTTTTTGTCACTTTTTATGGAATCAAACTCAAAGTAAGGTCAGTACTTCCACGCTTTAAACGCTGCACGCTCATACTCTCTCCTGCACTCGATATATGATGCACTGTTGATCTGCACACAGCTGTTGTCACCAACGTCGCACTCGCTTACGTCACTGTCATGAGACATTCTTGCAAAAAAAATCACGGTTTTAGTAACGCAGTAACGCAGCGTTCCTACGGGAAAGTAACGGTAATCTAATTACCGTTTTTGCAACAGTAATCCCTTACTTTACTCGTTACCTGAAAAAAGTAATCACATTACAGTTACTGCCCATCTCTGCATATGACAAATAAAACTGAAACTGAACTGAACTGAAACTTAAATTTATCACACCAAACAATCAGCTAATTATTGAATTATATGCCATCTTTTCTCATCTTAAAGCCTGAACCATGAAATAATTGCCAGGGTTACATTAAAGCTACACTTTTTAAAGTGTGCTGGCTACAGCAGTAATTTTTATCAATAGCTAAAACTAATTTAAAAACAAAAAACAGATAAATAAATGGCATATATAATGACAACACATTATCTTTTGCACAGTTATATCCCCCCAAGTACCAGACATGGATATCTCTTTCCCTTTTCCTTTTACTCAAAAAACCAGCCTGGTAAAACAGCCATGGCCATTAGTTTGCTGAAAAAAGTCACTGAAAATTTTGCACAAAATGGTCAACTTTTGTGTCTCAGACTTGGACCCCAGCAGTTCTAGTCCAACACTACACCTGTTGAGCCAATAAACAAAAATCTAGTGCACACTACGTCACATTTAATATGGATATATGCAAATGGCATAAACAAATTTTGAGAAAAATTCCTAAACCCTTTGACATTCAGTAACCATGAAGGGAAGATCTTTCTGTGTCCTAAAAAGAGCACTTTAAAATTAGTTCATGTTTTCAAAAGTCTGAACAAAAGGAAGGAAGGGAGGAATATTTTTAGGTTCTATATTTGGTGATTTTGCTGATTAATTACTTTATGTGATTAAGTGGCATTTTACAATCAAGAATCCAGGAGGTTAGATTAAAAGGCTGCATGTACTTTAAGCAGAGGATTATTTAATAACTGCACAGCAGCATCCCCATGAGGGACATTGTTGAAGGGTATGAAAATTGTGCTGCAGGACATTACAGTCTAGTTTGTTAATTAGCAAAATGAACAATATCCCGAAAGGAAGTGTCAGCACAGAATCAGGAAGTTAGCAAGACTTGCTCAATAGAAATTTGCATTATTTAGCACTGTAACATTCACTAAACTCTATAATGAATCTTTACTTCAGATACTGCAAAATGTTTTTCTCATTCTCTCGGTTGGTTCCAGCTTTGTATTTAACATCTTCGAAACAAAAACTCTGTCCAGTGTACTGATGCAGTGAGATGAAAAATCAGCCAGAAAATATGCAGAGACTCCCAGTTGTTCTTTCTTATGGTCTTATCATTTGCTGTGATTCATTTACTGAAGTATGACTTTATATCACCCCTCTAACATTATGCTGCATTTGTGCATTTGTCACCCTGGCTAATGCATTAGTATACTGATATGTTTTTGTTGTGCATTTTTTTGTTCATGTTTTAGCTGACTTCTATATTTTGATTATTTGTATGTTTCCATGTTTTTACCACCTGTTTGCTTATATGTTGCCTTTCATATGTTGTTTTTTTATTGTTTTACTGTTTATATTTTCTTTTATTGTTCTATCCATCCAACCATTGTCTTCAGCTAATCCTTATCAGAGTCATGGGAGAATGGCCTATCCCAACTAGGGCAAGAGGGAGGTTACACCCTGGATGGGTCACCAATCTGAGTCCTCTGTGTTGCAGGACTAACAGAGAGACAGACAGCCATTCACAGTCACACACCTATGTGCAATTTAGAATCACCTAAACAGAATTTTATTGTTATTTATTGTTATCATTTATACTGACAATTGGTGGTTTGCATTTTTGCAAGTTTCTCCTGTTTTTTTGTTTTAATTTACCTTATGAGCATTCTGCCTTTGTTCACCCGTTGAAGCATGTGCAATCTCTGTCTTTAAAGGTGCTACATAAATCAAGTTGATATAACTATTATTATTACTATTGTCAGATATGAACAAGTGCAAATCTGTAATGTCAGAAAAAGCAGAATTTTGTGGATCACAGATCTCTTAATCTTCAAGAAGACATATAGGTCAGTCAAAATATTTGTGAATTATTCCTGAAAATGCAGCTTAAAAGATGACAAGAGTATATTTTGACTATTTGCCACACTGAAATTGGCAGTATGTGCTGGAAGGATGGATGTAGTACACTGACAGCATTTTGCCACTAGGGGGGGCTTTTGTATTAAGAAAGTGAATGTAACATTAAACCAGCAGAAGGAGAGAAAAAAGAAACGTGAGTGGAGAAACTGGGATAAAGTGTACACTTAAGACTGGAAGAAGCCAAGGGCTTTGCCTGGATATGATACACTCTGATGTGAACACATTCACATCTGGATATGCACAAAGACTCTCCCCTGCACACATGGTAATACTTGATTGCATATTGTTTCTTCTTTGCCAGTGACACACATACACATACACAAACACACACACGCACCTCTCTGAGTTGTAGCATCTCCTTGTCTTTTTGCTCAAGCAGACCCTCCAATTGGTGGATGGTCATCTCAGCATCGGCGAGTCGCCTCGTTCGCTCATGATCCTCCTCGGTTGCCCGAGATGACAGGCCTTTACTCTGCAACATTTCCAGTAACTTCTTGATTGACTCGTCCCTGTAAACAAGAAAACAAGGAAGTTAATAGCATGCTTTAGACAAGGTCACTGAAATCATACCTTAACAAATTACATTTAAACTGTCTTTTTTTAATCTTTACCTGGCAGTTAGTGTGTGTTTCTGTGTGTCTATCCTCAACTCCATTTCTTCAACAGTCTTCCTCAGGAGGAAGAGCTCTTTGGCTTGCCTCTCATACTCGGCATGGAGGCGCAAGAAGTTCTCCTCTGTCATTTCTTGAGGGGAAATGGGCTGGCTTCCGAGGCCGGAGTAATCGGATTGGAAGAGCTGGTTGAGATCGCGCTGGATTCTGAGCTCATCTTGCAAAGCCTGGATGGTGCATTGAAGATGCTGGTGGGAGGGAAACAGGGATGTTCAGCTTACGAATGAAAGAGTGAGCGATTACTATAATGGATATTCCAGACCGTGCAATGTCCATCATAGCAACTGTCTAATGTCACCTATAATCCTTTACACCTATTGCTAGTCACTTCGCTTGCTCAGTCCAAAGTTGAGATAAGTTTAACTTGGTACCTGCTTTCTTAGCTTCACTAATGGTAATTTTATAAGTCATTGCTACAAGTTGCTAAATTTTCTATACCGTCCCTTCCTTTTGTGCATCTTTGTATGTAAGTGTCACACGTCTTGGTCAGCTTACTTCACCAACTCACTCTGTCTCTATAATCTCACTGTACACCAGAATACCAATAAGCACATCTATACAGTAACCTTTGGAACAGGGATTTCTTTAACACCACACAGTGTAAAACAATCCACAACAACGCAGGTCCTTTTCCTCCAGATCTCCCAATGGCTCTTGGTTCACTGTGTGCCAAATGGTGTGTGTGGTAATTTGAGGTTACTGGGACATCTGCTGCTGTAACACTGATTTTTTTTATCAGCAGCTCAGTGTTGTTTTTCCACCTCCTTTTTAAGAAGTCTGACCTCATGCCTTAAACATGCTGGAAGGGATTATACAGTATCTCCAGGGTGACCCAGGAGCTCTTGGGGCTCACCAGTGCAAAGCAAAGACCTTTGGCCTGCTGTGCTCATCCTGTTGTCATTGCAAGTCTGATAAGGATAAAAAAATGCAACAGAGCAGGCAGTTTTAACCAGACTGTGGACCTTTGCTGTTTGCTAAAGTTTTTAGTTGTTTGCGTCAAGATCGTCAGCAGGAATACACCAATCAGAAATGCACAAGCAGTAGTCCTATAGTAAAATGTTGCTTCGTGTTTTGTTTAACTCAATGTAATCAGTGAGGGATTAGGAATTAAAAGGTAAAGAAAAGCTGAATTAATGAATCCCTAATGGGATTGCTCATTTTTAAAGGCATATTACAAGTTTTCTAAACTGTTAATAAAACAACCCAAAAATATAATTCTCTGAACTGGAACTGAAATGCACCATTCCTTGTGCAGTTAAATAACTTAATAAATATATTAAATAATCACATCATTTTCACACTTACTGCAAAACTCTAAACTCAGTTAAAAAGATTTTGCACAGTGATTTCATTTCTTAAACACAACTACCTCACACTATTCCTTCTTACTTGTGATGTCACTTACCAATTATGTGCCTGTGCACAGTCAGCAAGGTGAGATAAGAATCTATAACAAGAATGGCTGGAAATAATCTGAGAAGCAGAGGAGCTAACATTTGAGCCGCGGTGACAGGCTGTGTTCCTGTTCTTGGAATGGCGATGGATGACATATTGTGATTGTGGTGTGGCTCCATAGTGTAGTGGTTTACAGCCCTGAGAGGAGACATGAATCCCTTTGGGGTTGTGTCAGGAAGGGCATCTGGTTTAAAAATCTGCCAAATAAAAGATGCAGAGCTACTGGCTGTGAAAACCCCTCGTGAATAAAGGAGCAGCTGAAAGTAGCTTCTTCTTACTCATAGCAGAAGCTACTTTCACATCTTTCTCATGCAACATTCTGTAATGTTTACAGCATTCATTGAATTCTTTATGCAAAATTATGCTGTGTGAGAAAAATGTCAAAACAAACACATTCATTCATTCACAATAATAGACATGGATGGGTCTTATGAGCCCTAAAATGCATGTGAAACCTGAATATGGACTATTTCATTTTATATTTTTCCATGAGTATGAGTAAAGCAGGACAAATAATAAGACCCAGTCTCAGCAGATTTACCACAGTCTTGAATATTTTGTGTATCCTGCGTGCATGTGTATGTTATTTTTGTAGAATTGCAAGATTAGATTGCAAGATTGTCGCGTCTAAGGGAGCACTGAGCTGAGAGGGAAAGCTTTCAATTTACCAGTTCATATGTGTCCCAAGCCTGTCTTGTGGTTATTAAATCTAAAAATGACTGCAAAAAATCAGGTTGTGAATATCAGCAGAGCTTCCTCTGTAGGATGGCTGTGCTCAGCCTTAGAGATGCGATGAGGTGGAGCTCGGACATCCAGAGAGATGTCTGAATGCCCACTGCTCCTACATGTCAAAAGGAGCATTTGAGGTGATTCAGGTCTCTTGACAAGGACGTTTACTGGTCACCTTCCTTTGGTAGTCTTCCAGGTGCACTTAGCTGGGAGAAGACACAACCTGCAGATTATACTGATTATCTCTGGAAATAATTCAGGATCCCCTAGGAGAAACTGGAAAGTGTGGCTGGGTAGAAGGGCAGGTAGAATAACCTGCTAAGCCTGCTGTCACAGCAACCCAACTGATAAGGAGAACAAGAGGGATAGGTGGATGGATGGATGGATATGTGTGTGTGAGCGTTTTTTCTGTGGTGCTGTTTTTACATTTTTCTGGTATTTTGTGTAATGAATGCTCAGTAGTTTATTGCTTTTACAGGCTGTGTGTGATCCTTTGAGGATAAATCAACCAAGTTATAATTTGATTGTTAAGTTTTACCAAAAGAGTCCAATGTTTTGCAGATGTACTCTGAAAATTGTGTGTTTACAGTTTTCGGAGGAGCATAGAAGGTTTGAAAAAGTGTATCTTAGAAACAGAGAAGAGGCTTCTAGCAACACTTCACCTTCTTCAAAGAGAAGAGCATAAAGTCTGACGAGCTTAAAACGTCAGCAGCACTTGTAGTGTAAGGATCGACTTTATTAGTGTCTCTGATGGAGGCCATGGGCTGAAATGCATCAATGAAATAATAAGTTCTTCATGCTAAAAGTGTGGGTGGACCTTTAACATCTTCAAAAATGTATCTGTAATTAATAAACTGCAGAGAGTCAAATGAAGAAATCCCAAAGTAAATCATTAGATTTTATTCAAAATCATGCACAAAATAGGTCAAGATCGAGCTTATCCAACATGTGAGTAGCTGACAGACCAACTGAGGTAGCATATGTGTGTCATCTCTGTAATGTGTTCTAAAAGTTTCCCGTCAGGTAAGTATCACAGCCATCATGACAGGAGATGATGTGACATGGCTACCTCTTAGTCACACAAAAGCAGCACATTATAAAAGTGTGTGTGTGTGTGTGTGTGTGTGTGTGTGTGTGTGTGTGTGTGTGTGTGTGTGTGTGTGTGTGTGTGTGTGTGTGTACGCGCGTGTGTGTGTGTGTGATGTCACACTGATGTCCCCAGGCTGTTTTAAAATGCGTCACAAACAACCTGAACAGCGGCCAGGTCATCGCAACACTAGTCATGGAGTATTTCCAGAGATAAAAATAATACAGGTACCAAAGCGCTGAGAGAGATGCACATGAGTGAGAGCAGAAGTAAACAGGAGAGGTTATTAAAAAAGAAGAAAAGATGAGATGCTATCGCTCCCCTGCAGCTATGATTGTTGAACACTGACGAAGAAAAGGGAAACGATTCAAGCAAAAAGGAAAAAATGATTAGTGAGGAGACAAAAAGAAACAATCCTTAGATATAAAAGATGAGAAAGAAGAAAGGAAAAGGAAATAGGAGCTGATAGTGATCACAAACATAGTGTATGCTCGTATAAACAGACACAAAAAATTGGATAAAAGGTAATGAGATAATACTGTAGCAACTGTCTGTACTCTGCTTTATGTCACACGAGAGCCAGCGCAGCATCTCTTCTGGTTTGTTTCAAATTTATGCATTTGTATTGAACCAAATTAAAGATGGTGAACATCTTTATTGTCTTGATCATTTTCTCTCTTTATCGTATCGCCATGTGTGGGTCGGTTTGCTGACTCATACAAAAGCTCCTCACATGCACACAAATCTGACGGCTGAGGCTGACATTTCTAGGACTCCCCTGAAGATTTAGAGCCAGACAGAGAGTGACAGAAAGCATCCCTTTCCTCACTCAAATATTCTTTCTCTGGTTTAATCCTCCTTCCTCCAACCCAACTCTAATTCCTACCTCTGACATGCAAACAATGACCCACCCATATCCAATAAAAATGCACCGTAGCTTCAACTGCTTTAAATAAAGGGTTCACACTAAGTTAACTGATTGATTAGTTGCTCAAAAGACACATAACAATTTTTAATTATCATATCTTAAACACCTTAGTGATTTAATTCTGCCATATAAATTGCTTTGGCAAATAATGGTAACCAGTGTTGGGGAGTAACGGAATACATGTACCGCCGTTACGTATTTAAAATACAAAATATGAGTAACTGTATTCCGTTACAGTTACCGTTTAAAAAGGTGGTATTCAGAATACAGTTACTTTGTTGAAATAAATGGATTACACTGCGGTACTTTCCTGTTTCATTTTGTCGCGGGTCAGGACTGTTTGGGTTTTGTTTGACAGCTACGATCTGTTGTTCAAGGCGGCAGCGTTACGGTTGCCATGGTTACAGGGCGACGCTCTCTCTCTCTCTCTGCGACTGTGTGTTTCCTGGGTGAGAGAGCGCCTTTTCGTTGTTGTTGTTGTGCTAAGCTAACAGGCAGAATGCTACAAGCATAGCTCTAAAGAATGTAGCATCATGGGCAGTGTAGTCCGTGTTGCAGGGAGAATGGACGCGAGGAGGGAGAAAAAGGGGAGTGGAAAGGTACGTGTTGTCATCAAGGAAAAACGGGAGCTGGAAGCATGTAAATATAATAATAACCACTTCAGCCAAGAAGAGTGCCTGACGAGCCCAGTTGTAAGTAAGCTATTAAGACTCGACTGTACACCGTGTTCGTGTTTTCCTCCGAAACAATAAGTTCCATTGGAGCAGCCTTTCAACGCCTCTCTCTGTCTCTCGCAAGAAAAGTTGACCCACACAACAAAGTAGAGCTAGTTTTCGGCTACAAGCCGACAGGGACCCCGCCGTATTAGTCAGAGGTCCCTTTACTACAGTTCGGAGTCGCGGACCTTCAGTAATAGTAATAAATCACACAGCAATAGTACATTCACGTTGTTGTAAAAAGCATGATAATATATTAAGTAATCCAAAGTATTCAGAATACGTTACTGTCATTGAGTAACGTAACGGAATACTTTACAGAATACATTTTGGGGCATGTATTCTGTATTCTGTAATGGAATACATTTTAAAAGTAACCTTCCCAACACTGATGGTAACCTACAAATTAACTGATATATACACTCACTGGTCACTTCATTAGGTACACCTGTTCAGCTGCATGTTAACACAAATTTCCATACAGCCATCTTTAGGGTTTACGGAGATCAGAAAAAGAGCGGTGAGCGGTGGTCCTCTGGGTAAAAATACCTTGTTGACGTCAGAGGTAAGAGGAGAATGGCCAGACTGCTTCCAGCTAATAGGAAGTTAACAGTAACTTAAATAACTACTAAATGCAGCCAAGGTATGCAACACAACCTTGAAGCATGGCTACAGCTGCAGAAGACCACACTGAGTGCCATTTCTATCAGCTAAGAACAGGAAACGGTGGCTTTTTGCACACGCTGGAGACTGGAGGAACACTGCCTGGTGTGATGAGTCTTGATTACTCTTGCGAGATTCAGATGGTAAGGTCAGAATTTAGAGTAAACATCTACACCACCATCCTGCCTTGTATCAGCAAGTCAGGCTGCAATATCGTTGTTAACCATGTCCACTCCTTTATCACCACAGTGTACCCATCTTCTGATGATTGCTTCCAGCAGGATAATGTCCCACGCCTCCAAACTCATATCATTGAGTTCACTGTACTCAAATGGCCCCCACTGTCACCAGGTCTCAGACCCAGAGAGTGCCTCTGGGATGTGGTGGAACAGCTGACTTGCATTATAGATATGCAACCAACAAATCTGCAGCAACTGTGTGATGCTACTGTATCAATACAGAGAAAAATCTATGTCATTCAGAATAGCTAGGTTTCATTTGACGTAGACGTGACGTCGACGTAAAGCGCGAAATTTGACTGGCGGTCGGAAGTGAAAAAGATAAGCGCAAAATCACAGACAGACAGTACGCAAAATGCCTATGTCCTGTTGTGTTTACGGATGCTCCAGTAGGTCGACCAGAGAAACTGATAAACGGTATTTTAGGGTACCAAAAATAGCCCAACGAAGAGGAGAAAAATGGAAAATTCTAACCGAAAAACGTAGGAAAAAATGGATTTTAAATTTACGTTTACAGTCGGGAGGAGCAGAGTCTGCCAATGCCCGTGTCTGCAGCGACCACTTCGTCAGAGGTAATGTTATGTTTGCAAACGAACTTATTAGCATTAGGTAGTCGTTAAATTCTCGTTTACTTAGTGCTTTTAAGTTAGTAGTCTAATATTGACTTGATTGGGACTATAGGCTGCCCAAGTGCTTTGGATGACGAAGAGTCGGAGGACTGGGCTCCGACGGTCAATCTCGGCTACGAACGAAAACCCAGATCGGAATCAGTTCTCAAACGAGAGAAAAGAATGAAGCTTAAGGCAGAACAGCATCGATGTGCAGAGGCGATTTTGGATATGCAACAGACGGCTGAGAGCCCGGATTTGAGCCTAGTGACAGTGGAGAACAGGCTACTAACCCTGCCATACAATTGCAATGAGCTGCAATCACTTCTCCATCCTCCTTTGCAATTACCCAAGTCTTCAGAGGTGTCTCGTTAGACCGCTGAGAATGGTTTACCTTGAAACAAACAACTGTCACTCTAACGAAGTCCTAAGGATGTGGCATGTTTGTTGACGTTAAAGCCGCTACCGCTGTTAGCGTGTTTAAGATAAAGCAATATAAGAACAAACACTCACCCTTGCAAACACCAAACTGTATCCATCACGGAGACGTTTTGTTCCAAGGTTGTGGACCCACCCGCTGACAAAAAAATTGTACGCCTCCAGACTCTTGAAAGCTTTCATTTGCTGCCTAGTGTAGTAAGAAGTCTGGAGGACCAAGTAGTTGGTGATATCCACAGCCTCGATAGTAGGCAAATCCTTTACTTCTGTGGTGTATTCGGACATTTTCAAAGAATACGGATCACGTCCGATATATTTTTTAACTATCTGTTTATATCTCTCCCGAGAAACGGGGTCTAAAGTTGCACAATAGCTGCTCTCCTGACTCTCCACAGTGTCCTCCATGTTTACTTCCGCCCTCCACTCAAAAATCGCGCTGCCTCCGCACGTCATCAGAACCACGTGACCGCAACCCAACTATTATGGCAGTTCAGAAGGAAAAAGGGCCACAGTGTTCCTAATAAATCCATTTGAGTGTATCTTATGACAGGATAACTACTTGGGGGCAACATTAAGAATACAGGGGAAAGCTGGCATGCCAAAAGGAATAAAAGAGAGAAACACAAATAACTATGCTCATTATTATAATACTGAATAGTATGTACTGTGTTTCATGTGCTATTCACGCATTAATAAAACGAACCCATGCATCACATTCACACACACGTACACACACATACACACACTCACATCAAGCACCCAGAAGCATGTCAGAGTCATGGAAACAGTCATCCTCACACAAATGCGAATCCATGTGCCTCTCCATCAAAGTCAACCATATGCAGCATGAACATACAGAAGCACAAAGTTTACACACAAACAATTCAGAAACAGAGCGCGCACACACTCACACACATGCGCGCAGAGTTTGTGTTACTGCCTTCCCCCTAACGCACACACAGCTGGAATGTAGTGCTGAGAAATGCCAGAACAGGAAAAAAGGAGGGAGAAAGGAGGAAAATATTATAGGAAGCAAGAAGAAAATAAAGCAAGCAGAGTGGGCGATAAGGAGAAAGGGAAAAGGGAGAAAACAGTGTTAACTGTGTGTGTTAGAAACAGAAGGAGGAGAGAGAGAAAGTTCTGTTTTTCTTCTCAGTTTCTGCTGAGTCATCTGTGGCTATCACCTTTGACCCTGTCAAATATTTCCTGATTTCTCATGGGAATGGGGGCGTATGCACCAAACATGCATACATGTACACCGACTCGGTTTGAGCGTATGGTCAGAATCACGAAGTAAAAGAAACTTTACTCAAAGCAACACGGCATGGCTACTGAAAATAAGGAAATTTTTTACTTTCACTTTGCATCAGTTTTCTTTCTTCTTTGCAAAAACACCTCACCTAAGAGCGAAGAAAAGAAGAAAATCTAAACGGGGACAAAAAACATGAGATGACAAATCAAGATGATAAATCTCTACCTCAGAGGAGCTGAAGCTGCATATGAAATGTATGAATCAGATAGAATCCACTTATGTGAACACATTGGAGTAGGGCTGTTCGATATAACGATATATCTCAGATGACGATATAAAAACGTCTATCGTTTCATTTTATGCTATCGTTTGTTTCGTGGTGTCGCAAAGTAAACTGTTTACGACAATATTTTTTCATCGTTTTGATGGTCACTGTAGTGGCTATATTCATTTCTTAAAGTTTTCGCTTTCTCTTATATTTAATATAACCACACTATGGACGGACAAGCGCCTGTTTTTATGCGTTGTCGTTAGCAACAATGACGGTAACAGCATCGCGTGTCCGCTTGTTTATGTTCCACATAAACCTTTCACAATAAAGCTCAAGATCCTGTTGAGACTTTTCAAAATAAACTGAATCACGTGAAAGAGCAGATTATTTACGGAGAAGTAAAAAAGAGCCGCCAGGTGCTAAAAAATAAACCTTAGAGTCAAACGTTAGAACAGGCTTTTCCCCGCAGCTCGCCGTGTAATAAATACTCACAAACAAAAACGGCGGCCGTTACAACTTGTGTCTAAAAATGTATCGTTTCATGCATCGGTTAAAACACTCGACTCTACATGACGCAGCTGGAAACACTTCCCGCAAGACGAGCTGCCCGAGATTCACAGACTTTACAGAAAATGTTACGTTTTTGTGATTTATATCGTTATCTACGATAGAATTCTTATTTCGGGATATGAGATTTTGGTCATATCGCACAGCCCTATTGGAGGACAGTGGTTTGAAATGTTTAGTGTGAGAGTAGTCAACTCCTTAAATGTCATGATTACTGTAAATATTATCTATAGAGGCTGTCATGACTGCATTTACATGCACATCAGCACCTGTTACTCAAAAAGCCAAATTTACATAAAATCACAACCTCTAAAAAATATAACGGCATAGATTAAACACACAGGGTATGTTCTAAGCAGAACATAGACTATCACCTGTGATTTTCATTTGCTCTTTTACCAGATCCAAGGATGTCAGATTATGTATTTTTTTTTGCAAAAATATCAAAATGTTCAATTCTATTCTATTTGAATTTATTTGTATAACACCAAATCACAACAGTCGCCTCAAGGTGCCTTATATTGTAAGGTAAAGACCATAAAATAACATATATCAGACAAGCCCCCCTATGAGCAAGAACTTGGTAACAGTGGGAAAGAAAAATTCATTTTAACAGGAAGAAAGCACCAGACTAGGTGAGTGCCACCCATCTGCTGCGACCAGTTGGGGTTGAGGAGAAAGAGACAGGAAAAATGATTAAATGCAAAGTGGTGTGTAAAGGCATAGAGAACTGAAAAGAGGTAAGTGAAGAAGAAACACTCAGTTCATCGTCCAAAGCCCCCAGCAACCTAGGCCTGCTAGAGTGGTTCAGGGTCACCTGATCCAGCCCAAATTATAAGATTTGTCTAAAAAGGAAGTTTTAACCCAATTTTAAAAGCAGAGGATTTCTGTCTCCTGAATCCAAACTGGGAGCTGGTCCTGAAAGCTGAAGACTCTGCTTCCCATTTTACTTTCAAATACTCTATGAGGGGGATATGGTAATATGAGGTCTTCAAGATTGCATGGGACCACTAGCATAACTGGTGAGGGTGACCCCTCCCATGACACAAATGACAGAGGGCACTTGTAGCAAGGTAGAGACCAAATTTCCAAACACTAGAAAAATTACTGGAACCAAATTTTTGCAAAAGAAAGTAAAATTTAGTAGGATACACTGCTGCTGTATGTTTGCATACTGAAATATCATTTATTGCTTAAAACAGAACATGAATGAGTCGATTAAAAAAAATCATAGACAAATAAATTAACGATGTCTTGTAATCTAATGAGCAGTCTACATAATTCCTATTCATGGTTAGAGGAGAAAAGAAAATCCATTTGTGCGCATAGTCACAATTTTTCCATCCAACGTCATCCCTCCCTCCGGCCACCGCTCATCTGTCGTTCAATATTAACCATCCCTTCGTTATTACTCCTCCGTCTCATCCCTCGCTTATTTTGCACTCATTGGGTGAGTCATGCTTCCCCCTTAACAAAAAGACACACTGTGACAGAAACATGTATACACGACACACACACACACACACACATTAGGATGGACGCATGATAATGCCCACACGCAGAGATACACACATATGCAGGAGACAACATAATGTTGGAGGCAGCGGTCATGCTGTGTGTATGTGTGTGTGTTTGTGTGCATGCGTGTGTGTGTAATGACCGTGAGCAGTTTGAAAGAATCGCCCACTCAGGCATTAGACAACAGGCAGATTAACACACTCCCTCTCTTCTTTCTCAGGATAAAGGTGGTGGAACATAATGAAGAGGATGAAATAAAATGCAAAGAAGAAGAATGGCTGGAAGACACACGAGAATGCAAAAACAGCATTATTACATGCATCTATTAAAAAAAGAAAAAGGAAAAAATGAGGACGGAAATAAGTGTATGTGACAGAAAAGACAGAAAAGGCAGGAGTATATATATGTGTTATATGTTGACCCTAATCAGTAGCTTCTGAGAAGAGAAGAGAAGAGAAGAGAAGAGAAGAGAAGAGAAGAGAAGAGAAGAGAAGAGAAGAGAAGAGAAGAGAAGAGAAGAGAAGAGAAGAGAAGAGAAGCTCAATCATATAGGACTTTAGAGGCAGACTGAAGGGAAAAAAGACAAGCAGCAGAAGAAAACATGGGGGGGAGTGACTGTACTGTAATTCTGTCCATTCCCCCATCAACTTCTCCCAAACTCACTCCTTATAAGGAAAGCCATGGCTACCGCAGGGACACACATACACAAAAACGCAGAGAGAGTAAGTGAGAGGGAAAATTCGCAAAATAACAGCCTTGTGTGAAAGCAGCGAAAACTGACCCTGTGCTTCTTTTCAGTTTCAGATCGTTCTGTCTTTCCACTGTAAAACGAACACTGGGTCTTTCTGAAAAGAAAACCATGGGGAAAGAGTGCTGTTTCACCATGTCTCTGCGTTGAAGTTAAAGTTTTATAACACTCCTGCGTGTACAAGTCTCCTCCCTTTTCTCTCTCGCTTGTCTTGCTCTCTTTTCAGTTACAGTTTACTCTCTACATGCATATAAACCCTTCTTGTGCTTTCTAGCCCACACTTTGTCACCTTTGTCGTCCTCTTCTCTGTCCATCTGTTTTTTGGTGCCCTGCTATCACTCTCTGTATTTACTTTATTCCCTCTTCCTTTCATCCCTCTCTCTCACCTATCTCTCCATCCTCACTAAATAAACACACAGGTTTGGGGACCATCTGTTACTGATGAGCATTTGTGTGTGAAAACACACACACACAAAATTCTCCCACCACAATAATTGGAGGACACACAAATGCTGGGATAACTGCAGCAATAGTGTTTTATTTATTTGACTTCAAAAGGTAGAAGGTGCGACCGTCTGACACAAGTACATAAACCTGCACATGCAAAATGACAGCATGCATACACAGACACACACACACATAGAAAAAAAAACAGTAATAATGAGTCATGAGTCCACATGCAGAGGATGGAAAAAGGCACAGACTGCAAACAACAGAAGGAGAGAGGATAGAGAACAAAGATATCATCATCACTGCATGTGGAGAAGTGACTTTTTAAAACTTTACTGGCCCTGCCTGCTGTCTTCTCCACAAGGACCCTGTATCACAGATCCTCTCAGTCTCAGTCAAGCATCAATCTCCCCACTGTGTTTAAAGAAAATCTTCCAGAAGCAACGTCTTAGTTTTTGACCATCTGTAATAATGTTCTTGAAACTGCAAAATGTATATTGTACTTGTTAAATTAAAGACACAAAAAATAGTAAATGGTCTGTATTTGTATAGCGCTTTACTTGGTCCTAAGGACCCCAAAGCGCTTTACACTATACACAATCATCCACACACTGGTGATGGCAAGCTACAGTGTAGCCACAGCCACCCTGGGGCGCACTGACAGAGACGAGGCTGCCGGACACTGGCGCCACCGGGCCCTCTGACCACCACCAGTGGGCAACAGGTGAAGTATCTTGCCCAAGGACACAACGACCGAGAGTGTCGGAGCTCGAACTGGCAACCTTCCGATTACAAGACGAACACCCAACTCTTGAGCCACGATCGCCCCAAAAAATCAGACATGTGGTTAAATGCAGTCCCTTAAACTGCACAAAACTATTTGGAATATAAACCAAAGGAAAACTATGAGATCAGCTATGAAACCCAATTTAACATACTGCTTTTATTATGAAATTCTACTGCATTTACACTAGCTGTGCTTATTTCCAAATGAACAGCTTTCAATATCAACCACTATAGTGAAAAAGAGATTGATATTTCCATCTGCAACACACGTCCCCTTCTATGTCTATAAATGGCAAGCGTAAGGCAGTGAGAACGGAGCAGAACAGATGATCAGTTCAATTCAGTTTTATTCATAAAGCACCAAATCAAAACAACAGTTATGGAGCTTTATTTTGCAATGTTAGAAAAAAAAGTTCAACAATCTACTCTGAGCATTCTCCTGGAGATTATGAAAAGGAAGAATTCCCTTTTAACAGGAAAAGCCCTCCAAACAAAGGAAAAAGGCTCAAGGAGGGGCAGCCCTCTGCCATGACCGGTTGGGAGGTGAGGGGGAAGAGAGAAAAAAAAGGAGATTGCAGAGAGACGAGGACAAAACACAAACTATAGATGAGAGAACACAAAAGTTAATGACATGCAGTAGTGGCAAATAAACACATGGGGGAGTGAGGAGTGGAGAAGAAAAATTTAGTGCATCATGTGAAGTCTCCCCCGCAGCGTGAGCCAATAACAGAATAATTAAGGGATGGTTCAGGGTTGCCTGATCGGGCCTGACAGCTCAAGGCTCTGCCACACAATGTGCTTTTAGAAACTCTAGGGACTGCAAGTAAGACTGTACTAAAAGGTCTTTAAGATACGATGGGTCTGATCATTCAAGTCTTTGTATGTGAGGAGAAGGATTATAAATTTAATTCTGGATTTAATAGAGTGCCAGTGAAGAGTAGTTAATACTGTAGAAATATAATCTCTCTTTGTAGTTCATGGTAGCACTCTCCCTGTGGCATTTTGGATCCAATCAGATATGCCACTGACTGTGAGACAGCAGGGAAGGAAAAGTGGAGCTAGAGGTGGGTTGCAAAGCAGCTCACAGATGCACAACATCTGTTGGCAGGCTAAAGAGACATTTATACTATGTCCTCAGAAGAGGCACAAATCATGCTTTGGTGTAATTTTGGCCGATTGTGTCCCTATAAATTTTTATAACCTCATGTGGGTGGCATGGCTGAAGACAGGGGTATATGACTCCGGCAGCTTTTACTGGCTTTTCAATGACATATCAGTGCAGAAGCTCAAAGATTCCCAGATCACGGTTCAATTTCGTTACCAGCACTACTGCAGAGATTTTGGACGAGTGGCAAAACCTACTATGCAGGCGAATACGAGTATAAATGCGCGTGAGTCGTGGGTGACATTATTATTTGGGCACAACATGACCAAAACCATGATTTATGTGAGGTTTACCAATAGCATGTGTAGAAGGGTAGCAGCTGAGCCATCCGCTGAAATCAGCTAGCACTGAGTTGAGATGATCTTCTGGGATTGCAACTGAGCTTGACCTGATGTCATGCTTGAACAAACGCTACGCTCGATTTAATCTGGTTAAAGCCCTGGCTTCATTATAACCTCTTCAATCATCCGATTTTGCTGTATTGATATTTCCAGATCACAGAAATTGCCTTTATAGTTCAATGTTACCATAACAAATAGAGCTGAAACCAAAAGTAACCAAATAATAAATGGCCTGTATTTGTATAGCGCTTTACTTAGTCCCTATGGACCCCAAAGTTTTACACTACATTCAGTCATTTACCCGTTCACACACACATTCACACACTGGTAATAGCAAGCTACATTGTAGCCACAGCTGCCCTGGGACGCACTGACAGAGGCGAGGCTGCCGGACACTGGCGCCACCAGACCCTCTCACCACCACCAGTAGACAATGGGTGAAGTGTCTTGCCCAAGGATACAACGACAAAAATTGTCGGAGCCGGGGCTCGAACCGGCAACCTTCCGATTACAAGATAAACTGCCAACTCTTGAGCCACAATCGCCCCATAAGCTAATTATAGGAGGAAGAAATTTCATCGGCTTATCAACAAGTAATTCTGTTTTTATTTCTAACCAAACAGAATTACCCATTGTACTCAGCTGACTGACTGAATCAGCGAACAGAAAAAGAGACACCGGAGATTACAGGGCTGAAGGGCTGCAGGTGGGACTCCTGGACAAAATCTTTACAGAGTAAATCTGTCTTCAAGCTCTGCTTTTTCTCTTTGACTCTTTCCATAATTCCGTAATTTCTCCTCTTCTTCTGTTTTATCTGCCCCCCCATCTCAGAGAGCTACATGTGGTTAAGACTCAGGTGTCTAGTTTATTGAGAAATATTTATCAAGGGCCAGTAATGACAGGAAAGTAGTACAGTGCAACTATTTCTATAGCATCTTATTTTACTTTTTATTCATGCACATGTATTTCCCTTCATTTTTCCACATCCCGACGTTCTTTTTCATCACCTACTTTTAAGTCCGGTCTTTCTTTCTCTCCTGTCACATCGACACCCATCAGTCTTTCTCTACATTTCATCTGCAATCTTAAGCCCAATTTGTCTGTGCTATTCATCTCTCCTTTCACCACTCACCCCCCTGCTTCCACGCTGATCTATCCTCCATTCTCGTGATTTCCTCCCTCTGACTCGCTACATTTTATACATCTTTACTCAATCCACTCTTCCTGATCTATTCTTCACTATCCACCCCCGTCTTTTTTTAAATCTACGGCAGCATACAGATTGCCAGGCGAAGCATTTTCACAGCCAGCTGGCACAGAAACTCTTACTGGAAACATTTTTCTTTTCTGTGCAGTGAATGGAAATCTAACACAGGAAACAATTGACGACGTCAGCTTCTATTGGATTTGAACTCATTTGAGCTCATGAGGACAATCTTAGTGCCAGCTCGGCGTAATGAAATTAAAACTTAAATCTAGGTGTAATAACATTAAGTGCTGAGGAATGATTACAACATAAGTTTTGAATCAGTCAGCACAGAAGCTAAAGTCCAAAGGATTTCTCTTAGTTTGATGTTTTACCTTTAATTCAAACTGTGCCTTGTTCTCTATTTAGTGATCTCTCAATTCATAAATGTATTTTATTGATGATTCAGAAAAACATTTCCACCGCAGTGAGGGAAGAGACCTCGGCTCTGGTGGCACCATCCATTTACACATTAACCTGAAGGCCTGATTTACTGCCATGTTCATGAAGTGGAAAATACACTCAAGTGCCAGTTTGTGTTTCTATCTATCCAACTTTGCTGCTCAGGGCAAAAGAGAAAAGGAAAAATGACAGAAGAAACACGAAAGAAAGACTATCTTCTCTGTTTCTCCTCTGTGTTTATCTCCTCTATTCCTCCACCTGAAGGGAAAATGTCACCCAGGTGTGTCGGGAACTGTGCACAACTGCCTGTTTGAATTACCCTCTTACTTATCCAGCCTCATTCACACTTTCACAGATTCATTTCTCCAAAAATAAACAGAAAACAGCACCTATGGCTTCAAGTTAGACCAATATGCAGTACATGCAATGCGTAGACAACTTTAAATGAATTGAAGGAAGAGGAATGCCAACAAATTCATATATTATGATGGGAGAAAAACACTTTCTGCCTCTCTACAGTGACACTCACACACACACACACACACACACACACACACAGAGTTTTATTTCCCATCAGCACCTTAACTATGAAGCTAAATAACTGAAAAGAATGAAAACAGTGCAGCAGTACAAAAGCGATTGGCAGCCAAAACAAAAGGACACGCATGGGTGAGCGTGCATGCACACTCCCACAATCCCACAAACATCACAACACTGACATGTGCCTTCCAATTCTTTAAAATCCACAAATTTTTGCATGCAAGTAGAGACATATGCACAAAATAAAAATAGTAAGTACAGAGTACGTAGACGTTCTCTGCAAGATATGCACCTGCAAGTCTGTGTCTATGTGCGTGATTTGTATACACGCTTAACCCATATGCAAATACAAATACACAACAATACACATTTTGTGCCCCCGCAGACACACAAACACAGACACACACACATGTGCACACAAAAGCCCAATTGTACTGACGTGCACATAAGCCTGCCAACAAGGACACAGATTCCCTCATGGTACTCTCTTTCACATCCAGCAAACAAACACAACAAAAGATGCATACATTCAAATGACAATGCACACAAACACACCCCGCATAAATATAGAGAGCACAGCACATACATGCACGCACACATTTACATAATCACAACCACTCCTGACACATGCATGAGGCTGCTATCAGAAAACAAGCAGGTCGAAAACTCCTATTTCATACAGACACACTGTCGCTCTCTCTCTCTGAGTGTCTTTCACACACATTCTCACACATGTTGCTTCTGACGTCACATGACTCGCCGCGAGTACAGTACATGACAGATTGCATCTAGCAGCTCCAGAAATGGGCAGACAGAGCAGTCATTGTTCAGACGGGGTGATTCAACGCTGGGACAAACTGCGTAGAACAGGCAGTAAGACTCCTATACTTAAAATGAGGAAAACCTGTTAACAATTACAACGTGTAGCACAACCTGCATATCGCATTACACTTTAATCTGATTATTTAGGTTGGATTGCAGACCAAATAGCAGCATGCTCTGTTTTTTTTTACTTCTTCTGTCGTGCACGGATTTATTTTTGGGAGAGAACACCAACAAATGGAAACTATGATGCTGAGTTGCTGGACGCCATAAATACTAACTGCTATTGTGAGTGTGTGAAGTCACATATTTTTTAAAGGAAACTGAAGGAAGCGTGACGGAGAGAGGAGATACAAAAAGATAAAACTGCTTTGTTTATGAAACAAATTAACAAAGAGAGGGAAAGGATGGGGAGAAAGTAGGGAAAGTGATGCTTCCCTTGTGCGTTCCAAACATTCCTTCATCATTTTTTTTCCCCCACCCTCCCCTCCTCCTGCACGAAACATTGTACTTACCTACTGTGATCAAAGGGGTGGAACAAATCGGGTGAGCGCACTCAAACACGCGCACTCAAACACATTTTAGAAAGTGAAGCAAGGCCGTGCACTAAACGTGAGAAGTAAGACAGACAACACTGAACAGAGTGGACGTGTGTATGCAGATCAATAGATTTGTGAGACTATGGTGTGTCTATTCTTTTCCACGGGTGAAGAGTGAGAAGAGGAGTCCCATACTAGGAGTGAAATGGTGAGGCTATCGAAGAACAGATGGAGAGGGAGTCGGCAATAAGCAGGCGGAGGAATAACTTGATAACAAGTAGAAGAAAATTAAACAATATAAAGCAAATGAGAGTACAGCAGGAGAATAATAATCTAAACCTCAGCATGGACATGACACAAAATGTGTCATGTCAGTGTGTGAATGTGTGTGTGAATGGGTGGATGACTGGATATGTAAAGCGCTTTGGGGTCCTTAGGGACTAGTAAAGCGCTATATAAATACAGGCCATTTACAAAAGCCTCTCATTTGATTCAACTGAGAACCTGGCAAATTTCCTGTATTTGCCCAAATTATTTGTTTTTGTTTTCATCTGAAAGACACATAAAACCTCTGTGAGTTTGTCAGAGCTCTGGAGCGACTAGGGATTGGTGTTGAGAACCCATACTAAATTGGTACCTGTACCAGAACCAAGGTACAGATAGAAGCCAGGACAAACAAAGTTTTATCCCTCCTATAACATCGTTGACTTCCGGTTTTAGGCGAGTTTGTTTAACATTGCTGTGTGTTTCTCAATCGCTAGACAGGAAAACAGTCTTTGAAAGATTTACCTCATTACAGGAGAGTCATGCTGGTTTAAGCACTTTTTGCTGAGTAGCCATTGCTAGCTTAGCCACAGGTGCTAGGCATAATAGCAGGGTTTATGCTTAAGAACACAGGATAAGCATTTTGTTCTGGTATTGAACTGACTACCAAGAATCGTGTATTTCTACTGTTATTGGCATCTCGACAGCCCTAGTACCAAGAGCATCGGTATTCATATTATACTAATAAAATCCTAACTTCAACAATCTTTAAGAATGCCACACTAAACGAACCCCTTTAAGTCCATCATCACACAAAAAGCCTCAGTGAAGACTATTAAAAAGATTTTTGCTTATTTTTTTGTATTTTTGCTCTATTTTTTTCCAATCATAAGTCAATTTAATTTAAGAAAGCAGTAAAAACACTCATCGAATTAAATGAGATGTGAAGTTTTGCATGATTTAAGACTAAATAAAGTACACATGTTCAAAATATATATGTTCAAGCTATATTATTAATTGGATCTTGCCTCTATACATATGAGATCAAGGCTGCCTGTCTTCCTGGCTTTTACAATGAGACACTGAATGTACTTGTGAGGAAAGGAAAGACACAAGGAAGTCCGGAGAGAAAAAAAGAGGAAAAGATAAAGAAAGAAACTGGTGGAACAGAGGTAAAGATAGTAGGCTGAGCATGTAGGAGGAGGTGAATAAGTAAGGAGGAAAGGAGGGAAAGGAAAGACAGAGGGTGGAGAAGAGATGAGCATTCCTCAGCAGGGGCGTGAGCCACTGTGCATGTGTGTGCGTGCGTCTCCGAACTCACATATCCCAAAATTACTGGGAGGTAACTTAATTTGATTTCTAACGCGAAGATGATGGCGAAGACAGAGAGCGGCAGGAGGGAGGGTGGAAAGAGAATGTGAAAGCTGACTTAGCATGTGATGACAGAAATAGAAGAGAAGGAGAATGACTAAGAGGGGAGAAAAATGGGAGTGGGAGGAAAACAAAAAGCCAGAAAACACTGAAAGAATTAGACAGAAAAAGAGAAAGTGGCAGGACGGCGAGAGCAGGCAGTGAAACGGATTGTGTTAAATGGGTGTGATTTATCTGGAGGAAAGAATGGGAATGAAAGTGAAAGGAGAGGGGGGGTGAGCGTACAGAACATATTTTCCAATAAGAGAGATCATGCCTTGGCATGTGCATTCACTCACTGTTATGGCACAGCACAGTCACACACATGCACACGCACAAAGCAGTGTGTGCATGTGTGTGTGTGTGTGAAGGCAGCTGAGGATTAGTGTAGGGCTGGCAGCTGGCCAGGTACATGATAGATTAATCAACTTATCATGTGCTCCTTTGTTTGATCTATTCTCACACACTGAACCACTTTGAATTAATGCGGACACGCAAAACACACATCTGAACTCAGCATATCAGGAGCCACGCAGACACCGCGCATGTTCCAACACCTGTGAAACTGGCTGCAATTTCTCTTACACTGATTTAATATTTGGTGATGTAATTTCACAACCTGAAATCCTTTCCCACTTTTTTTCCGCATTTAAACATCAAAGCCTGTCACACACACACACACAAACACACACGCATGCAGAGATCAGAGCAGGTGTTAAATTGCCAATGTGACAAACTAGTACATGGGCCAGTGACATGGTTGTATCAGCAAAAGTGGATGACACGATCAGTTCAGGTTTATGTGTAAAATGTTATAGGAACTGGTGACACCACTCTGACAGAAATGTGACATCATCTGTTAGCTCGCCAATCAAGCATAAAGCCTTGTCTTCACATTAAGTACGGCTGCAACGATCTTTAGAAGCTTTAGGTGTCTGCTGCCACCACCAAATCCTGGAATGACTCATTTACACTTAAAAACATCATAAGACACCGTTTAACTCCACCTAGACATACCATCACCTTCTTCCAACAAATACAACCCCAATTCCAAAACATTGGATTCTACATAAAATGTAAACAAACAACAGAATGCAACAATTTATAAATCTCATAACCCCTTAATCTGTTAATAATTGAACACAAAAACATATATAACCTGGAAAATGTACCATTATAAGGAACAAATAAGGTCATCTTGAAGCAACATTATTGAAGCAGCACATCTCAAAAAGTTCGTAACAGTCTGCAAACATCTGAAAACTGAGGAGACCAGGTGCTGGACAGAGTTGCTGGACATTTGGGAATGTTGTCCTATTCTTGATTCTAGCTGCTCAACAGTCCTTCGTCTTCTTTAACCTGTGTTTCGTTTCATGATAGGCCAAATGTTTTCAGCTGGTGAAAGGTCTGGGATGAAGGCAGGCCAGTTCAGCACTCGGACTCTTCTACTACAAAGCCATATCGTTGTATTGGATACAGTACGCAGTTTAGCGTTGTCTTACTGAAATTTGCAAGGATTTCAGTTAAAAGACATCATCTGGATGGCACATGTTGCTCTAAAATGTGTATATTCTCTTCAGCACCCATAGTCCCCCATACCATTAGAGAAACGAGTGCTATAACGCTGACAACATTCAAATCTATTTCCAATTGTCTAATGACCTGCCAGCTTCATTGAATCGTTTGTCTGACTGCTTGAAAGAGGTTACAGAGCGGCTGTCAGCCCTTTCTCTCATTTTAAATGAGAAGAAAACTGAGATTATGGTGTTTGATAGTCACACTCCACGAGACCAGCTAGCTGCCCGATTTGGTCCCTTTGCTGGCTTTCTTACAGATACTGTAAGTAATCTAAGTGTTTGTCTGGATAGTTCATTTAAGCTGGATAAACAGGTTTCCTCAGTGGTTAAATCTGGCTTCTTCCAATTGCGCCAAATTTCAAAGGTCAAACACTTAATATCTGATCTTGAAAAAGTGATACAGGCCTTTGTGAATTCCAGATTCGATTATTGTAACTCGCTCTACTCTGGACTCCAACTTGCTCACCTCCAAAGATTACAGCTCGTTCAGAATACTGCAGCTCGTCTCCTAACCAGAACTAGAAAGTTTGTCTCTATTACTCCAGTGCTCTCTGACTTACATTGGCTGCCTATTACATTTCGTATTGATTTTAAAGTTCTGTTGCTTACTTTCAAATGCCTAAACAACCTTGCCTCTGACTATCTCACCGACCTCCTCAGTCTCTATACTCCCAGCCGTTCTTTACGATCTTCCGGTCAGTTACTTCTGGCCCAGCCCAGGCACTGCCTGAAGACTAGGAGTGATCGTGCTTTTGCCTCTATAGCACCAAACCTCTGGAATAGTCTTCCTGCTACCATTTGTGCCTCTGACTCCATTCAATCCTTGAAAAGCTTGAAAACTTGGCTTTTCCAACTAATTCTCACCGCTCATTAATTGCTGTATCGCTACTCATTTCTCTGGATAATCATGATCTCTCCCTATCTCTACTTACTAATGCTGTTTGTTTGTGTTCTCTACTTTCTCTATTTTACCTTGTTTTAATGACTTACTGTTTAGTGTAATCATTTACTGTTATTTTTACTGTGAAGCACTTTGGTGTACCCCCTGGCTTTAAACGTGATATATAAATAAAATTGTATCGTATAAGAAGCCAGATGGTGTCGCTCCTTTTTACCTCATAGGATGCAATGTCCATTTTTTCCTAAATATATTTCACATTTTGATTTGTCTGACTACTTTGCCTCAGTCCATTTTAAATGAGCTTTGACCCAGAGAGCAGTGTTTCCGTCACATCCACACTTGGCTGCTACTTTGTTTGCATGACCTATATTTGTAGATGGCACGGTGAACTATGTTCACTTACGGTGATTTCTAAAAGTCTTCCTGACCCTGTGCAGTGGTCTCCCCATCAGAATCATGGCTGTTATTTCATCCAGTGCTATCTGAGGGCCTGAATGCCACAGGCATACAAAATTAAGTATTGTCCTCCGTCCCTGCGCACAGAGATTTCTCTAGATTTTCAATTATTCATAGTCGTGGCAATTCTAAGATGAGGAACATTATTCTGAAATTACAGATGCATTTTATTCCAGATAATTGCATTCTATCTATTGCCATTTAACATAATTAGTTTCAAAATGTTCTTACCGCTGCTTCTTTTGCCATATTTTTTTTTGTTCCATCTCTCATATCTTTGACACATGTTGCTCCCATCGAATTAAAATCAGCTGACAGCTTCTGTTATAAGATTTGAAAATCATTGCATTCTGTTTTTATTTTTTATTTACATATTTTTCTTTTTTTTACACTGGGCTTGGACATGCAAGTCTATAAATGCACTGAATTGGACAAGAGTATCAAGATAAATAAACAACAAAAGAAAAAAAAATCAATTTTGCATTATTTGTCCTATTTATTTTCACTACTCTGTTTTCAGTTCAGTTTAGAGTCATTGCTTAGCGTTGTCATTTATGCTTGTGCTAGTTTCTCCTTTCCCTTTGAGTTCACCTCCTCTTCCTGTGGAGTAAAGCCGACAGAGATAGGTAAAGTAAAAATATTAAGTGAGTTGACAACAACACATTGTGTTCCCTTAAGTGCAACAAACGCTTCCAAAGCTTAAGAAAGTGAGAGAGCGAGAAAGGGAGAAGGCAACAGGGGAAACTGCGTCTTCGTATCTTCTCAGTTAGTCACGTTGTGAAGTACCTCTAAACTGCTGGCCCTTTGCTGCTAGCATCTTCCATACTGTGTTACTTAGTGTGAGTGACTGCAAGTGCACATGTCTGCGTGTCATCACTTGTGTAATATTTCAGCCTGCTGCATCGCTTTCTTATCCAGATGGCTTCAGCAACAACAGACAGCTGGGAGTCCCCAACCAAGCAGCCTATTTCATCTGTTTACTCATCTTTGCTGATGCCTTGCAGCAGCAAGACAAATCCACCAGAACAGTCCAGGAAAATTATCAGGATATCATTTCTTTAGCATTTTTGCATTTAAAAAATGGGGCTAAATTGAGAGGAAGAGCTATGCCAGAGCTAGTTGAGGCTAAAAGCTGTCTAAAGCAACAGCTATAAAGACTTTCTACAAATCCAGGATGAGCTGAAATGATGGGGGAAATAACTGAAGTCTAAACAGGATATTAAAGTTGACATACTGCTCTGTCCATGTCTTAATTTGTTCTTCAGCTGAGCAGTGAGCTAAGACAGTCCAGGGATATAAACAATGAATCACTGTATTAGATTTTGCAACACAGAAACACACAGAGACATAAACAAGCACACACAGACGCACACATCATTTCCCTACCTGTGTCTCTTCCTGTACGACTCTGTACTGTTCCTTCCAGACAGCCATCTTTGTGGCCTCATCCTTCCTCAGCGCTCTCTCTTTCTTCAGCTCTGGACTCCAGAACGTCTTAATGGAGTTCATAGAAGAACTCAACTTGGACTCTTTGGCCTCTAGCTGTTGGAATACAAAATCAAGCACAGTGACTTCATGTTGGACGGAGAGATTTCGCAGGTCTTTCCTCCCCACTGCTGTCAGACTCCATAATAAAGACTTTAACTGATCAAGCACACACATCCATACATATGCAATAATACTAAGTGCAATAATCCTTTCTGTCATCGTTGTATTTTTACTCAGTTGTATATAGTATTTGTATTTGTATTCTATTTTTATCTTATTGTATATTTATTTTATTTTATTCTACTGTTTATAGTATTTTATTCTATTCTGTACAGCTGTGTACTGTATTTATTCTTATTGTATTCTAATTTTTGCCTCATAACTTTTGCACTGTCCACTTCCTGCTGTGACAAAACAAATTTCCCACGTGTGGGACTAATAAAGGTTATCTTATCTTATCTTATCTTAATAAATGTGTTTATTTGTTTGCATAAGTAAATTCTCCTTATAGCTATAATCTTACAACAGCAATTCCCACAGGAGGTCACAATGAAACAAACAGAAGATATCATATGTTGCATTATAAATGAATTTATCTTCATAGCCGTGGGTGTACGAGTACAAGTGTTCTTACGTCTCTGCGCAGCAGTTCGTTCTCCCTCAGCACTTCTCTCAACTGAGTCTGAAGGTCTGACATTGCACCTTCTCTCACCTGAGAACACACACACACACACACACAAACAGTATTAGTCCACTATGTTTTTCACCATTAATGTTAAAAGTTTCTGCTCATCCGTATCATTTTCATTTTTTCTGTTTGAAGCTGCCACTGCTCGCAGTTTGTGAAGTGATCTTGGACGACAACACTGAACATGAAGCACTCTGTGCAAAAGCAACAGCTGACGCTGAAATTCCACACAAATCTGAAAAAACAAACATGCGCAGCCATTTGGGAGAGTTACTGCCTTTAAAGTCTAACAAGGCAAATAATTAATCGCTAGAAGATCAGAACAGGGTATTCGAGATATACACCCATCAGCCCCTTCATTAGGTGCATGTGTTTAACTGCTTGTATATCTAATCAGCCAATCATATGGCAGCGACTTTGCATTTAGGTATGTGGACATGCTTTGTATCAATGGTTCAGGATGATGGTGATGGTGTAATAGTATGGAACATATGCGTGTGAAATGCAGAATAGAAAACCCTGTAACAGTAATTACAGCTGAAGAGATAAATTTTATTTTTGCTGCTTTTTTAAAGAAATAAGAAACAAGTGGAGGAGGCGAGCTAACTCTTCAGAGATGAGCTAGCAGGTTATGACTAATAGTGCAGAGGGAGTAGGACGGCAGACCTTAGTCTATTTAAACACACTGTGTGAATGCCCACACTTTTGTTGTTTCATTTGGTGTAGGGCGGACTTAAGAGGAAAAATTAACCATTCAACTCAAAAATCCCACATGCTGCATCTAGACCACGGGTGTTAAACATGAGGCACAGGGCCATAATTGATCAGCCTAAAACTCCAAAGTGCCCAACTGGATTGCTTTGGAAAATGCTTTTGAAGAAGCGCATAAATTTTAGACTTTTTAACTGTATTTTCATTAGTTTTACAGCTTTTCTTACTGATACGGACCTTCCTCATGGCACTTCATACTACACCAAAGTAAATAAGTAACAGATAAACAATTAAATGACAGGAGGGTCCTGTTTATTCACTATTTACTAATGAAATCCATGATTACTGCAGTAGGATCGCAAAAAAAAAAGAGGGCATTCTATCAATTAACAAAAATTATCCATTTTATAATTGCAGGACAGTCAGCACAGTGAGTTAGCACAACTTTTTCTATAATTTTACAATTTAAGCTCAAAGCAGCGTTTCTTTTCTATGCAGAAAAACTGACATTTATTGCTGAAATTTCTTTTTGATATTAAAATTTTTCTATACTTCTTTACTCTGACAGAAAAAGGAGTCTAACTGGTCAGTTAAGACCAAAGTGGTCCCATGTGGCTCATGATGTAAAATGAGTTTGAGATTTATCACCGACACTTCTCTCTTTTTTAATGCTTGTTTCAGATTTCTGTATTTTGCTTAAATTGAGAGAAAAGTGAATTTTGACATCTCAAAACCAAAAAGCTGAACTAGAAAAATCACCATTGGGTATTTACATAATACAGCACCTTTTGAAAATGTTTTCCCTTCTACCACACTTTAGGTATGTCATATATGCTATATACAAAATTCTGTCCTGAAAATAAGAAAATTCAGCACTTTACCTGTCTCATAGAGTGAGGCACAGTAGCCGCCTGTGGAGACTGGTTTTGCATTTCCCCACCAAACGCTATTGCATCACTGGGTACAAGCGCTCCACTTCCACCTCCTCCTCCTCCTCCTCCTCCAGAGTTTATATTAGGACTACTCCCCATTACAGCCGCTCTGACCCCATAGGGGACCCTGGCCCCAGCCCTCCCCAGGGTCATGGTGCTTTTGGGCAGCGAGGGATTCAACCCACTGCTCAGACTCCCAACGCCGACCGGGTCTTCAGCTGTGTCAGTGAAGTACATGGCACCAGTTGCATAGGCAGCATTAATAGACTGAATATTCTCCATGGATAAGGTTTTACCAGTGCCTGTAAGTCCTCCAGTGGAGCTGCTGCTGCTGTTTCGCCGGTGTCCTAAACGTGGGGAGCGAGATAGGCGTGGGGAGCGACCGGGACTCCCAGATGCTGACCCGTTCCCATTGGATCCAACAACATCCAGCTTTGAGACGGAACGGGAACTGCCGTACATGGTGACAGGAAGAGTGGCGTGCACTACAGAGATGTGTGTGATCGAACAAGTAAATCAACTTAATCAAAGAAAAACATGCTCAAAATTTAAAAAAAAAAAAAAAAAAAGTTAGATGGATGTCCCCCACAAAAAGAAAATCAGTCAGTCTTCAACTTGGGCTCTTTTTGACTTGAAATATGTCATAGTGGTGATGCAGCTGTGATCAAGGCCTTTTCAACACCCTTGCTGTAATCCATGGGCTTTGTTAGAAAGTAGGAATCAATAGGGCATCCCTCTGGATAAAGCAAGCGAGGCAGTCAACAAGGGCTTGGATGATGGGATCACCTAAAAAGAAAAGAGATGAAGAGACTTGATTACTGGACAAAGACAAGCTGCACTTAAGGCACAAAGGAATACGATTTTTACTAGGCTGTGGTTTGGTTCAGCACAGTAGCTGGGTAATCACATCTCTGAGTGTAGCTAGCAAATACAAAAGCGATCTGATGTGAAATAAATTGCACAACATTTGCCGGTCATAGCAAAGGTTTCGTTACTTGTTTTTATTTTGAATGACTTTTTTTTATGTTAATCTGCTAACAAGACAAAATGTGACTGAAAATGCCTCTTGAGTTTCTAGATGGAAGCTTGACTATTTCAGACAGTCATTGCTGCAGCATTTGCACTGCAGCAGTGGCCACAAAACTGTGTCCACAAAGACACTTAAGGCACACTTAGCAGCCAGGCGTAAAGCTGCCACAGATGTCAGCATAAATTAACAGCAGGTTAAAGGACGACCTTACTGGCAAGAGTATTACACTGAGCTACAGTATATGCACACTCACAGCAAAAAAAATTAAGGCTGATTTCTTTTTCTACAAAGGCTGCTTTGTCTCTCCACCACCCGTTATGCCTTGTTCTTAATCACACCGTGCACCATATCAAACACTGTGTCCTAGAGCTGTGCAGCATCAGATAACATTCAATCAGCTGACTTCATATTTGGAACAAGCTTTGCTTTGCCTCTGTTCATTTCAGTCAGTTACATTTTTTTTGTTTGTTTGCTTGTTTGTTTCATTTAATTCAATTTAATTATGCAATAAGATGCCAAGAAAAAAATCGTGTTTAAAAAAGATGATGAATAAATTTCCAGCAGTCTGTATTTCTATTAAAGCCTCAATAAAGAGATCAGTTACAGTGGTAATTGTGCGTGCGAGTGTGTGTTGGATAAAAAATAACTTACTAAAATTGATCAGTCAGTCACATCAAACAGTTCTTTTAAATTTTTTTATTGTGGTGCTAAAAATGAAACACGCCATCCCGGCTGCGCTCGCCTGTGTAATCAATTTAAAGGAGTAATCCCAAATATTTTGAACATGATTTATGAGCCTGGGCTCACATGTTTGTGATAAATGTCTTTCAGGTTTCTGAAATTTCAAACTTCCTTTCATGAAGGCTATAAGCTTCCAGGGTTTCAAAACTGTATGTAGTATGTGAAACCCACTAATTATGAATCGAGTGGACTAAGTTACAGACTGAGCACCAATGTCTAGGGGTGGAAAATGGTAAAAGTGAGTAAATGCAGACTCTTGTGTTAAAATTCCCAACTTAACAGCATGTTCACAGCTTCTATAAGTTTGTTTCACTACAAAAGAGCCCTCGAATATGTTTTTTGGCGATGTTGGTGACGATCCTAGAAACAGCTGCGAATCTACAACACTGTGGCTGATGAAAAGAGAAAAAAATGTGAGATCCGAAGATGAAAAAAAGAAAAGAATTAAGGTGTTGCAATCGCCCAAAAAGCAACTGAAACGCTGTTTCTGGTGTAAAGAACGGGCCGAAATTCCTCCACAACAGAGAATGATGAAGTCATGCAGAAAACGATTACTTCAAGTTACTGTTCCTAAAGGTTATTCCACAAGCTACTGAATCATGGAGTGGATTTTTCACAGGACTCTGCAGAGACCTGTGAAAACTTTCTCTTTCACACCATCCAACAAATCAGTGCTTCAGTCTGGAGGATGTTTCCATATCTTATTAGTCTTTTATTTAGAGCGACTTAGTTATTTTCCTGTGCTGACACCCATCTTTAGTATACAGAGTATATTTCAAACTCTAAAACAATTTGGTCTGTATACTCGTCGGTATAGAATTTCAGAATTTCTCATTGTTTGGCTACTCTTTAAGCCAGTGATGTTATCTTCAGGTCAGTGGACCCAATGGACACCCACACTGGTCATCCGATCCATATCTCTTACAAGAAGTGCAGCTTCAGATACAGTCAGCGCACACAAGAATGGAAACTTGTTTTTCTTGCGCCTTGCCTTTTCACTATTAAACAATAATACTTACAGAAAATGCAGAAATATTTACCCTCTACTTACATATAGCTGTTTTATCTTGAAGCTGATGTTTATCTGCAAGGTCATATCTAAATTGTTGCATTTACTTTGGGGCATCAATTCAAAATAAAAAGAATAATATTAGCAATAAAAGTTAGATGTAAACAAAAAAAAGTCCATTCCTTAGTTTTATTATTTAATTAGTTTCCCTGAGTATGTGAGTTGTGCAGCCCCTCAGTCAAACAATCTGAATTTCCCTTCACCCGAGCCTGGCTTTAAACAGGCGTATACTCCCCAGTGATGCTCTGCTAGGCACAGATCTTTGGTCAGGGAAACGTTACTGACAGCCAGTCAGTTACAGCCACACACACTCATACACTCTGAAACAAAAACAGGGACCATCTGCTCTATCCCCCCACGGGCCAAAAACACACACCTGGATAGAAACAGGCCAAAGACCTCCCTCTAGCACAGGCACACACCCACGCATGCACACACTGGCATACAGTATGGACATGCACATTCACACAGATCAAAACTGAGTAAAATGAATATATACGGAGAGCTGAATCCATCCATACAGAAAAAAATCCAAATAGAAACATTTCAAGTTTCCGCAGTGAGTGATCGTGTCATTAAAAACACAGATACATCTAACGCTTGATTTGAACATGAGTCTGTGGAGATGGAGACAGAAAGGGTGGATTGGGGGCTTTCTTCCTCCTTCCCTAAAGATCTGATGACCTGTAGATAATCCAAGTGTTCACGTCCCAATTCTTGCTTTAATAGAAAAATCTACAGAGTCAAAGTCTTTTTTAGGTTTTATTTAAGCATTTGTGGGCACATACAAGGCTGATTTTCAAATTGCTATGACTGACAAACTACATTGGGCACTGAGTGGTTGTGGCAATAAGATATTGGACAAGAGGCAGGGTACACAACGTACAGTCAGAATCTATCACACACACAGACTCTCTTTACTTTTATTTCCTTGAGGACCTCATGGAAAACACAGCACTGCCTGTGTTGTGTTTTCTGATGTTCAAGTCTGAGGGTCACATGAATAAACCACCAGTGTATCTCACAGGTTGAGGCTTGTGTTGGTTTGATAGCCAGAGCCAGAGGTCCAAAAATACACAACAAAAACACCACCAACAACTCACACAAACCCACCTATGATGCAGCTGGTATCATGAGATCAAATGAGCACTAGCATATGACTCTCCAAGACCCATCTGTCAAGAGGCTTGCCCTTCCTCACGCCATTTCTCACAAATGTAAAAAGGGCAATATTGCTCAGCCTTAAGAAACATCTATTAAACAATGCTACACTGAAAGTTCAATGAGGTCATTCTTGACCTTGGAAACAGTAAAACTACACCTAAGGTCTATTCACTGGCTTAAATCAGATCAGAGCTTTTCCGTCTTTCAGTATTCATCAGCAGCTGGAGTTTGCTGCACTTGAAGACACTGGGAAAATCAGTGTGAACGATTAAACAGTAAATTTATTTTTATTTTTTTGCCTTATTCGATTAGAAATATTGTTTGAGCAGTTTTCAGTATTGGTGCTGATGTAGCTCTCTGTGGTGCTCTGCTAAAGCCACAATGTCTTTTGAAAATCCAGAGAATTCTAGAACAATGACACGCAACACGGGAAACATTTTAGCTTATTATGCTGTTCTACTGACACATCCATATAACTGAGGTTCACGGCCATTTCAACTGGAGCTGCTGTTCAAGTTGGAACTTTGACACACTGATCGCTAATGTTGTGCACTGTGCTCAAGTGTAATAGAAGTAAGGCTCGTGGGGGGGGAAGCTTTCTGAACATTATTTTTTTGGGAAAAACTGATAAACCTTTTAGAAACTTTTACTGGATCTGACTATACTATACCTTTACCAGTGATCACTGAAATAAGGTGACTGATTCTGTCTGTTCATTAGATACGGGCATCAAAGATGGCTGCAAGTTGCAACACTTGCTTTGTTAATGTTTTCTTGAACCTCTAAAATACCCAACTAAATTACCAAGGATTGGTAACATAATAGCAACGAATCAGAAGGTGCAAGAAAAGACAGTCTCTAAGAACTCCCACTCTTGGAACTTCCAGTTTCACTTTTCTTTTTTCTTTTTTTGATAGAAGTTTGATGTAACTATGCACCTTTCATCTATTGTTTGGAGCATGCCATGTCATAAATTTTCAACTGTCCAATCAACATGGATTACCAGGATGTCTTATGGGCAAGCTTCTTTGTGAGAAAAGCTTATTATTATTCCATACATATCATCAGTAATGTTTTTGTGACTATTAAAACTGATCATTTTGTCTATAACAGGTCTAAAAAAAAACTATTTTGACAATTTAGCTGTTATGTGAGTGCCCTTTAAGTGAATTATAGACAATCTGAGTACAATGGGATTAAGGCTTCAGTCACGCAGGTCTAAACACCAGTTAGCGACTTCCTAGCAATCTGTGTATTCCCCAGCTAATGCGGTTGTAAATGTGGTTGTGATTCATTTCATTTCTTTATTTATTTCACACATGGTTCAACAGTGTTTCAGCAGGACGTAGAGAAGTTGCGACAGAAAGTACAAGAAGTTTGTGCAAGTGTGTGTGTATGAACGGGACTATCTGCTCGACGGTCTTTGTTGATACGCACATTATGCAAACTACCTACGAGAAGCTGGGGACATTTCTGCTCGAAATCCACCGTGCAGCTGCTCACTTTTGTTTTAGCGTCAAGAGCCTGCGCCGCCACTGAGATATCTGTTTCTGTAAAGAAAACGTGTCCTCCACCTTCTGGAAATATTGGACAACAGAGCCTATAGAAGCATCATAAAAACTACATCTAAAATGAGTCTAGGTTTGACATTGAAAAGACGTCCACAATGAGCGCATTTGGATTATAAATAACCCGTACTTAGAGTTCCTACGGACATCAACACTAGACGTTCATTAGACGTAGAAAAAAAGAAACAAAACAACCCCTGGACCAAAATTGTACATCCAAAAAAGATGTCTTCCATACACGATACTACGAATGAGTATGGCAATTTGATAGCAACCAAAGCAGCTCCCGGTGACCACTTGCCAACCAGTGACCTTGGTTGTCAGGAGCTCACTGAGAGATTTTCAGGCCTTTAACAAAAATGGAAAGGCTCCCCAAAGATTTGCTCTGACCTGATAATCCGGTAACAATTTCGTGCACCCTTAGATGCTGAAACTATAACAATCATAGAAGTATTTATGGTTGAACGGCAAGCACTTAAATTTTGAGTGTAGACATCCATTATGTACATTGAGAGTGGAAAAACCCCAGTTATTTTTGTATTACAAAATAACCACAGATCAATGTGTAAGTCAAAATCTAATCCCAGACAAATAAATAACTTTTGGGCATTTTCAGTAAAAAAAAAAAAAAAAGAAGCTTTCTATACAATAACAGTATAACTACACTTCACTAAAGTTAACTTGTTAGGAGACAACAAGATATGTAGGACCTACAGAACAATGTTATACTTCATATCAAAATTGTACTTTTCCCTAGCTAATAAATACATATCCAATCCTCACTATTTCTGGCTGTTTTACACCAGTTTCTGATGGAAACAGAAGGGTTTTTAGATGCTAAAGGCTCCAGGGTATTTACCATATAATTACTAGCATTGCTGTCTAGCAGTTAGTGACTGGTAAGTAGTGTTGAGCTGGGTTTTTAGAGATTTTATGCTAATAAACAGCTCCCTGCTGCAGCTGAAAACAGTGCTATGAGTGGATAAAAATGTATGCTGTAAAATCAAAACTACCTATAATGTGATACAAAGCTCTGCAGCTCAGCTGATTATCTTAAACACATAGAAGCAGTCATGTAATCTTCAGCCAAGATAAAAAAAGACTATTGATTATAGTAGTTTTAATTAGCTCTAATGATGCAGATACAAATGCAGTTTGTGATAGGACCAGGCAGACATCCTAGATGGCTCAAACAGAAAATCTGGTCGAGAAAGAAGGCTTTTTTGATTTTGTTACCTAATATGAGCGGCAGATGGTGCTTGGTTAGAATACCTAGACTTGAATGTCTTGTTTTCTCTCATCACACTCATTCCTATAATGCCTCCTTTCCCTCTCTGACTCTCCCTTGTCTCCCTGATGCTTTCGCTTCCTCTCACTGCCTCTCTCTTTTACCATCAGCATTCCTGAAGGTGTTCAGCATGTTCTATTTATGTGGCAACCACACATCCGTCCGTCACACCGCACAGTGCGACACAAAAACACACACACCACTCAACCTATACTTAGCCGGCTGGTATTTCAGTGTGGGAGACAATTTTGACAAAGTTCGACTCCCGCCTGAGGACTGGGGCTCATAAAAACACATTATGTTCATGTTGAATATTACTATTTCTCCATTACTCTCTGTTCCTGTCAGGCTCGTTGTGATTTGATGTGGCTGGAAAGGACTCACTGGTGCTGTCCGGGGTTACACATCACACTGAAAGTCATCTCGACAGCCCCGCTGAAGGGGAGAGACGTACTCGTTTCCGAACGCAAGATTTAAAGAGATGCCGGCTGTTCACTAGGGTTTTTTTAAACCTGCAACAGGATTACTCCTTTGAAAAGCCGACTGCTCTTTTTCAAGAGTAGTTACGTTTGCGCACATTTTGACTCACATTTTGATTTATCCAACATTTATCCAACCTTTGTGGCTTAGTGGTTACTCTCATTTTTAAGCTACAAGTGCTGTAATGACACTATAGCTCTAATTTATCCATCCATACATACATTTTCTGCTGCTTATCTGGGTCCATCCAGGTTATGACAGTGCCAGTCTATGCACACCAGAGGGTCTTCCCTCTGGTGTGCATCACAGTTGAACAAACTTGAAACACCTTACCAAGAAGGCACCTAGGACTCACGCAAGTCAGACTAAAAGCTTTTTTTAAATGGTTTGCAGGTAAGGGTTAACCCTAACCCTAACCCAGGTGAAGGATAATAGCTTTTATCTTTCACACAAGTCCATTTTCTATTTGAGCAGCTTGATAGATTTAGGCCAAAGGTCACTCCCAGTATTGTTGCTCACTACATCACAATGTATTTAAGATTACTGGGGTTCATTTATGACAACTGTGCACTTCATAGCTAATCCCATGATGCTGTTTGTATTTAAGCAATGCATTATTAGGGATATCTGACTTGATGCCACAAAAAGAAACCATCATCCATACTGATTAATGCATTTAAACATATTTTTAACACCTGTAACACTTTTCTGTGTGATTTTAGTAAAAAAAAAAAAAGCCCACCTTTATCACTTCAGACAGTCTATTTAGGATCAGCTATAGATTATTTTCTGAAATGCCTTGAAAGAGGCCTTTATGTAAACAGTGAATTCAGTGTTAGGCAGTAGATATCTTGGCATGATACAGATATAAAATTTGCAACTTTGGTCCGTGCCACTGGTCCTATTTGTAACACATATAATATGGCTTAGTCACTGGAAAGCCCAAAACTGATAAGGGACAGATACAATCAGCTCCAAGCTATTGTGTACCACAGGAAATTAATCTAAGATGCGGGCTGGGCAAACATACATGCATACATGCACTATAACTCGTACACAAGCACACACATCCACATCGTGCACAAAAAATATACACTGATGTCATACGGACGCAGCAACACACCGCGCTTATCTAATCTTGGCTTCTGCCTACATAACAAATATGGAAAATGTACCGTTGAGACAATTAACGCAAGCCAGGGAAGAACAAAACTAATTTGGGAGTGTGTAATGGAAGAGAAAGTGAGCGTGCAACTCCCCCAGGCTCTCCTTTAAAGAAGAATGTGATCATCAGCTTGCCAGGCTAAACAAGAGTAAAAGCGAGAGGAGAGGGTGACCCATCTTCCCATCTAGGAACAGCCTCACCCTGCCAGAGTGATTAAAAAAACAAACAAACCACCAAAGATTATACGGTCTTAAGGTAAAAGCAAAGTCTGTGATAAGAAGAGCTGCTTTCTGTGTCACATGCTGGTGTTGCTGCAAAGCCTCAGGCCCTCAAGACAAACCCTTTTTTTTACCTTTGATGTAGGGAGACCGAGACACTGTTAAGGGGTGTGGAAATTGTTCAGTCGGTGTCAAAAGTTTGCAGCCAGGCCATGCTAAGCTAAAAGAAAACATATTAGTATTGCTACTAAACCTAACTCTAAGAAGGGAGTGCTAGAATGACATCAAGGCCTCGTCAGACTAAGGTGTGTGGAGCCTGGGCTTTTAAAAATGTCCAGTGTTTACAATAAACTCAATGGAAGGAAGCAGCTCAGTTCCCTGAGTGGATGTTCCCGGAGGAGGGGCGGTGCAAAGAAATGGAGCTGTGAGCGTCCCCCACTCCCCACCACCACCCACCGTCCTGTCTTTATCAACACGATCATATCAAATCTATGTTTTTGCTAAAGTTTGCAAAGACGCTGTTGTCACTGGTTTTGCAAAATCAGTGCGTGCAATCTGTCAGCTGACAAAGAGCTGAAGCATCCTGTTGGAAATATTGCAACACAACTAAAAAAAAAGTCTCCACGGGATTATTATGGGGAAGAGACGAAACACTAACTCAAGCGATCGACTTCCTACACTTCAAGTGCCCCAGGGCGTATCAGCGATACCACATGAGATAAACCCGAGACAGTAATGTCAGTAAATGGGCGCTGTGATGTTACAGAAATATTATAGCCACATAGCGTGGATTTGAGAAGGGCTGTCAGCTTCATCTGCCGCCTGCAACACGCCGAGCAGACTGATAATCGCATTTGGAGGTACAATACAAGACGTAGTGTTGTAAGTCTACAGGCTGCACAGCTACAACTGCTTTACTGAACAATAAAAAAGCGGGGGGGGGGGAGCTCACACTGTCGTTGTACCACAATGACAGTCAAGCACGCACGGAGAGCCCCATCACAGCTGACCCAAAACTGCTGCCGCCTCTGCTGCTGCTTCGCTTAAAGGAGACCATCAAATATTAATTATTTAATTATGTTAGTGCCCGTGTTCCTGTTATTTCTCAAATCCAAACAAACACACACACGCAGAGAGACACCACACATGTGGGGTTGACCCAATAAGTGGCCAATATGACTACAACACACACACACACAACAAATAAACACAGAGATACACAAAGGCCTGTGTTATAAAGCATGCATGTGTGTACATACGCACACACTCAAGAGTGGCAAGGAACTTCCAGTACTCACTGCGGCTGTGTTAACGTCCCTGCCCTCGGTTGTGAAATAAGAAAAGAGAAGGGGGAAAAAAAGGCCAGTCACATACACTCTTCAGTTATTCTGCTGCTGTCAGGGGTTAAAGTGGCGTGTGGTGGCGGACGGTGAAACGCTCTGTCTCGGGCTGTGTTCCCGTTTCCTCTCCGTCTCTTGTCTATCTCCTCTATCTTTCCCTCTTTTCCGTCTTTGCCAGCTCTACCACTGGTGGCTTCCCCACCGCTTTGCTCGGGCGCTCCCGTGACGTCACGACGGTGGAGCGCGCGCCTCCGACACGTACCCCGCCCCCTCCCCTTTCCACCTCTCCATCCCGCTCTCCCTCCCTCTCCCTCGTGCACGTCAAACCATCCTCATTAAAAGTCGCAATGACAAAACACCTCATGATTATTATCCATTTATCACGTGGTGATGTGTCACTTTTTTTTTTTAAATCGCTGCTTTTTCATTTAAATATACCTGAGAATACTATATTTCCCGAATTTGCCGACAAATAGAAATTGGGTTTGATCCTATGAACCTATTGTGGTTTCCTTTAGTTCTGTCATCCATACACTGCTGTGCAAAAGTCTTGAGCCACCCCTCATTTCTATATATTCTGTTTCCAAGGAGCCAGACTTATTGTTTTTATTATTTCTTAAAGAGTGGCCTTGAGCAATAGTACTCCAGGCTTCTGAAGGTCAAAGTTTTTCTTTGGACATTGGCTCCATTTTCACTCATTTTTAGTCCAATCCCTTTACCTAATCATAGTCACAGGAATTTTGTTTTCTTTTCCTTTCTTTTTTAGACCTAATAAGGTCAGTGGTAAGCATAAAAACATAAAAAAGCCACCTAACTCAAGGGATGAACCAGTGGTATGTCTACCACTTGTTTAGCTTGCATAAAATTTATTTATTTATTTTTGTGCCAACAAGGCTAGTCCCAAAAAGCTATTACCCAAAAATTTGAGATCCTTAAAAAAATCAAGCAAACTGTGTGGCAGACAAAAGAAGTTTCAGGCCTAATAAAAATTCTACAGCAGATTTCTCCTTAAGAAATATTAAAAAAGGGAAAAACAAGGAGAAAAGGATGAGGTATGCCAAAATACACAAGAAATGGACTGAAAATTACGGGATGATGAATCCAAACTTAAATTTTTTGGTTCAAATTGTAATCAACAAATACAGAGGAGGTAACGAGAGAAGTGCAACAGTGAGTGTCTACAGCAACCTGTAAACGACCTACTATCATGGACTGGGACACTTTTCAGCCAGCGGTGGTGTGGATCTCCCCGGGCCAAAGCTCGTTTAAAAGGATGATGGTAGGAGGGTGAACTGTCAGCTTGCACTTTTGGAAAGACACCATCAGTGATGAAACCTAAACCACATACTGCATCTATTTTGTGATAGATGGTTGAATAGTTCACGCTAGAAGAGTTTGGGTGCTGAGCTGGCCTGCCTGTAGGACACATTTGACATATCATGAAACAAAACATTAAAAAAATATGACAAAGAAGGACTGCTGAGCATTTAGAATCATATATCAGACAACAATGGGACAACGGTGCTCTCCCAACAGTCCAGCAGCTGATCTCTCAGATTTTCCCAGATGTTTAAAGACTGTTGTAAAATAAAGGGGGGATGCTGCATAGTGGTAAACATGTCCCTGTCCAAACCTTTTGGAAATGTGTTTCTCCCAAAAATATTCCCCTGATTCATGTTTTCATGATGCTGGTGGAAAGTGCGGTCTAACACGTTAGTCCAGAATCTCATATAAGTGTTCAACTGGAGTGAGATCTGGTGACTGTGAAGGCCGTAGCGCATGAGTCATATCATAATCATCCTCAACAAATCAGCAGTGTTAATTTACACTCACTCTTCTCTCGATGGCCGCAAACCATGCCAACAGAGCCACCAGATCCTGTTGTTGTAGTGGTCAAGGGTTCAGGCTTGTCCTTTAATTTATCTTCTGTCCATGTGAACTTACTTACTCTTAAAAAACAGTAAAGCAAAATTGTATATGTTATTTGTCCGTACAGGTGTTTAATGTGACTTAAAAATAAATGTGGTATGATTAGTTAACTACCTAATACACTGACTCAAGGTGATCACCTGTTCTTTTGTTGACAGAACAAATAGCCCCTCTGACTTGTAAAACACAAATGTAACTAATGTTATTAGATGCTGCCCTGTATTGATGTTCTTTTCTGCAGGTAAAAAAACATCCCAAAACATAAATAATCTATATTAAGATGAGAAAAAAAGCTCGGCCATTAAAAGGACGGCACAAGGATTTATCTGAAGGAAGGCAATACCAGTAAAGTTAACCTTTATCCTATCAGTCACAGAGGATTTATAAAGTAAACCTTTGGCTATGTGATTTTCTTCCTCCACACTAATGGATCTTTATTGATTTTATCAGATGATGGATTTGAGGATGAGTACTATTTTAACTTGAATGTGAGAAGGCCATTTGGATGAAAACCTTAGTTTCTTTAGATCAGTAATAGCCAGATTCATCATAAAAGTCTACAGTATTTTTATGTTTTAACAAAATTGTCATGGTCCTGGGTCGAGCGACCCAGTGTTTGAGTTTATGTATCTTTTGTATTTATTTGTGCCTTAGCTTAGTTCACCTAGTTAATTTCTAGATTACTGTGTAGTCCTGTTTCTTAGTTATGTCATCTCCCCTGTACTAAGTTTCCCTGGTTCATGCGTCATGTGTGGTTATGTTTGGTTCCTTGTCTAGTCTGTTATGTGTGTTAGGCCTGTTAAGTTGTGTTGTCGTGTCTAAGTCTGCATGTTTCCTGTTTTATTTTGAAAAGGGTCTTGTGTTCTTTGTTCATGTGGTTAGTTTTACTCTTGCCTGTGCATCATTATGTTTATCCTAGTCAGCTGTTTCCTCATGTGTCTCCACTTCCCCATATCACCTCATGTGTGTATTTAAGTCCTCTGTTTTCTGAATGTCATTGTTGGGGCGTCTGTTATCCCCACCATAGTCATAGAACTTCATAGTATTTGTTTCTTAGTGTTATTTAGTTTGCTTAGGGTTCCTTGTTTAACCCCTGCAATCATCCAAATAAAGGATCGCTTTCTGTTTAAACCTGCAACACCTCGTCCACATCCGCTTTTGGGTCCTGTTTCAAAAAACACACCGGCGCATCACGCCGTGACAAAAATTCTCAACAAAAAAATGTAGCTACGTCGGTCTTGCGTTATTCTTTATTCCATACGACAGTCAGCACATTTGATTTGTAGTAAGATCAATTTTACTAATTTATTTCTGTGCTTTTACTGAATGGGCCTGTCAGCTTTTTAGTGTGATGCTCGTAAGTTATACTTCAGATTTATGGCACTCCTGGAGCTAGCTGCTTGATGAGTAAATGACTGGAATACAGCATGCATACAGTATGTTTGCAGATTTCCCATAAGGTTATCCTCATCTTCTTGCTCTACATTCACTGGCCACTTCGTTAGATGCACCAGTTCAACTGCTTGCTAATTCAAATATCTAATCAGTCAATCACATTGGCAGCAAATCATTGAGGCTTTTAGACAAAGTTCAAACTAAGAATCAGGAAGACAAGTGATTTAAGCGACTTTGAATGTGGCATAGTTGTGGAAGTATTTCACAAACTGTTGATCTACTAGAAATTTTTAAACACAACAATCTTTAAGGTTTTCAGAGATTGGTTCAAAAAGGAGAAAATATCAAGAGAGCAGAAGTCATTTAGGTAAAAATGCCTTGTAAATGCTGGAGGTCAAATGACAATGGCCAGATTGCTTCAGGCTAACATTACAAAAAAGGTGTGCAGAAGAGCATCTCCGAATGCTTGAAGAAGATGGGCTAAGGCAGCAGAAGGCCACACTGTTTGCCACTACTGTCAGCTCGGCATCTTGATTTCTGCTCTGACACTCACATGTTAGGGTCAGAATATGGACCAAAACCTCCGATTAAAGTTTCCAGCGCCTTTTTGAATGTATGCCACCAAGAATTAAGTCAGTTCTGCAGGCAAAAGGTGACCAGTCAGTGTATTGCATTATCTGTCTCTCTAATGCACTATTAACACCTGATCCTAAAGAAATATTTCCAACTAGATGCTAAGTAAGTACGCATGCACACAGACACACATTTACAGTGTCCCAGTTCCCTCGGCGCCAGTCAGTCAGACAACTAAGGTATAAATAGTCTGCTGGCTAAAGTTCCCCCTGAGAGAGGTGGACCAACACGGTTTTGTAAACTGTGTTTGCAAACTTCAACTGTGAGCATTTTTAAAGTTTTTTTTTTAACATTCTCCATGTGTTGGGCATTCATAAACAAGGCATAGGTGAATATAATCTGAAGTTACAGAAAAAAAAGGTCCAGAAGAAATTTCTAAGAAATAGATTTTTAATAGCAGTATAATACAACATACAAAACCCCCCCCAAAAACCCAGCTTGTCGTCAGATGATGGTTTTTGGCATTTTGTAAATCCATCTAGTCATTTTCATAAATGCTCTCAGCTGTAAAGGGAGAGGTTATACTTCAGAGAGGTCGTCAGTCCATCGGGAAACCCACACACTCACTGGAAGAACATGTAAACTCTGTACAGAAAACTCAGAACCTTCAGCTCTGCTTTGGATGCACTGATGATAAGTTGAAAGAAAAGTAAAATTGTTGACTGAATTACACAAGACAGTAAAAATGTTGACAGTCAGTGATGTCAAAAGCAAAATTGTAGACAATGAGTCCAAAACTAGCATGTGCATAAAATATGTATATAAGCATTTTTGACTATAAATGCAGTTAATTTCCCATGATGCCACCCTCAAGGCCCTTTATTTGTAAGGCAGCACATCAGCACAATGGCTAAACAATGGTGCTACCTACTGGCTAAATACAGGTAATGCAACCATTTATGTTTATAACTACTTTGTACATGAATCTGTCCTCCTGTATTATGTCATACTACTACGTCTGCTGCTTCTAAATTGTTATGAGGTCTTGGCTGCAGAACATGTTTAGCACTATGTATTCAAAAGCACGTAGCCTCTTCCTCAGTGATAACAACTTAATGACACGTGGCACTTTAAGTTGTGAGGTCCACAGTTAAGTTGTGATGGATATTTGGTTGGCAAAATTATTACCTATCGGAAAGATTCCAAAAATAGGATACAGCTTGCACCTGTTACTTAAAGGAAAGCCAAGCAGATAATACAGAAGAGCTTTTAATGTTGATGGTTTCTCAGTGAAGGTACATCCTGTGAAGGAGTACATCAGGGTTCTGGTATCCACGTCATAGAACAAGACCTCTCCTTTCTCGTAATCGACAAACACACCAACTGTTTTGGGTGTCTGTCTCACATGCAAAAGAAGAATCTCGGAATCACAGGCAAAATATTGCACATCCCATCCAGTGTACCGTGCGCTTAATGTCCAGGCTCCATCTTTGGGGGTGGGAGGAAAACCCATGTGCTTGTTCACAGACTCTTTGACCACTCCTAAAGTCCAGACTTTACTCTTGCTGACACAAACCTCATAGTAGAATCTGCCTGAGGAGAATCCTTCAGTCGCAAGGACATAGGGTTGATTTAAAAATGGTCGCTCAAAAAGAGGAGAGTAAGGCCGTAAACGTATATTAAGTGTTAGTTTTTTGCCACCCTCGTACACCTTGAGTATTGGATGGGCTACATGGGGATCAAAAGTTAGAGTCATCGAATTACACAGCTGGATCATCATTAGCTTGTCCCGAGGTGGTCTCCACTCCTCTTCAAAATCATATTCTCTTGATATCCCTTCTCCTTCAATAAAATTGTCTCTCATTAGTGGTTCTGCTGTAGCAGCCTGTTCAGCAGCATCACAGCCATCAGACGAATTGAGCTCATAAACAAGCATGCCCACTTCTTTACTGAGTATCTTTTCTATCTGAGCACTGTACTTCTTCACCATCCCCAAATATATCTGTTGACTCATTTTAGAAAGGCTGTCTGTAAAAGGAGGCACACCGTGGGACAGAGGTTTAAATACGTCCTTATTGAATGCAACGTAGTGGAGGGACGAGCAGCTGTGCAGGAAATGGAGATGGTCTTCTGTCTGTAAAAACTCTTCCAGTTCAGCTATCCCCCTTCTTAACTCATCTACTTCTTCTTCCAGCAGAGCTATGTGGGTTTCAGCTTGTGTTTCTACTGCTTTGTGCTTCTCTTGGATTAGCTTAATTAGCTCGTCCTGGTTTTTTAGCAGAGAGGCCACCAGAGCTCCTAAAACCACAGCAATATCTGCTACCTCTCGTTCTGATTCGTCCTTGTTTTGCCGAGCCGAGCGTTTGGCTTCCTTCACATGACTGGATTTGGTCTTTTCCATTGCTTTCATTTCTGATGTTAAGCTCTCAAGCCAGGCTTTCCCCTCTCTGAAAGCACGTTCGGAGGGGATGGTTACGTGTGTCACGTGGTCGTCTTTCAAGCACATGAAACAAATACACACCTGATCTGTGCAGCAGAAGAGCTCCAACATCTTGTCATGCTTCTGACACACCCTGCCCTTCAGGTTTGATACGGGGTCGATCAGCTTGTGCTTCTTTAGGCTTGCAACTCTCTGATGAGGCTCCAGGTCGGCCTGGCAATATGAGGTCAAACACACCAGGCACGTCTTGTGGGCCTTTCGCTTTGGTCCGATACAGACATCACAGGGCACCTCCCCCGGTTTAGCAAGAACCTCTCCATCCTTTACTCTCATGCTGTTGAAGCACTCCATCATATCTCTGAACTCTGTGTTGACCTGAAGCTGAGGTCTGCGGCGGAACCTCTTCTTGCAGAGGGGACATTGCGTTACATCACTGCTGTCCCAGTACTCTGTGATACAAGTCTTGCAGTAGTTGTGTCCACATGGAGTAGTGACAGGATCAGTAAATGTGTTAAGGCAGATTGAACAGAGGAACTGTTCCTCACACAGCAAGCTGCTGGCTGAGGCCATGACTAAAAAACAAACGAACAAAGAATGAAGACGACTTAGAATTTCAAATAGACAAAACATTAAATTGTATATAAAAAAGTGTCTTTCAAGGTAAAACTTATACATATATATGGCTAGCAACGCTGAGATTAATCTGTTTGACCTAATATTTTACTTTAGTGAAAACACAACTGAAAACAACATTCTGGATATCATATAATTATTTGGGTTTTTTTGTTAAATTCCTTATTTGTAAAAACAAAAATCAACAGGTCAGCTCTTCTACACTTTAGTAGTAACTTTAAACATTATAGCACCGTCTTATATAAAACCAAAACCAAAAAATTTAATTAAGACATCTACTGAATTACTACAATATGCTACATACACTCACCAGCCACTTCATTAGGGACACCCGTTCAAACTGCTTATTAATGCAAATATCTGATCAGACAATCACATGGAGGAAGCTCAGTGCATTTAAGCATATCAACATGGTCAAGATGAGCTGCTGAAGTTCAAACTGAGCATCAGAATGAAAATTAAAGGTGATTTAAGTGACTTTGAATGTGGTATGGTTGTTTGTACCAGAAGGGTTGGTTTGAGTATTTTACAAACAGCTGATTTGCTGAGATTTTCCTGCACGACCATCTCTAGGGTTTACAGAGAATGGTCTGAAAAAGACGAAATATCCTGAGGAAGCCAGTTTTCTGGGTGATAATTCCTTGTTGATGCTATACAGTGGCTACACAGCCAAGGCACTTGGAAGAGCATCTTGAACCCTGTAGCAGATGGGCTACAGCAGCAGAAGACCATACTAGGCGTTACTCCCATTTACAAAGAATGGGAAACTGGGCTGCCATTCACATATGCTCATCAAAATTGAACAACAGAAGATTGGAAGATGTGTCTTGGTATATACAACATGAAGGCATGGATCCATGCTGTCTTGCATCAAGCTCAGGCTGATGATGGCTGGATAATGGTGTGGGGGATATTTTCTTGTCACACTTCGGGCACCTTAATGCCAACTGAGCATCATTTAAACGCCACAGCCTACCTGAGCATTGCTAACCCAGCCCAGTAATGTGTAACTAATGTATTGGCCAGTGCATGTATAAGTGATACTTCTGGTATTATCAGATTGTAAATGTGGTTTGTTTTGTTTTGATATTTCATTTGAGAATTATCTCTGCTTAAAACAGGTTATTCATGGAAGAAAAAAGAGCTTGATGTGTAAGACATAAATAGAAATAGAGTCAAAACCAGTAAACAAAGATGTTGTAAGTTGTAAGATATGCTTATATGCACATTCATTATTTCTCCACTGAAACTTTAAGAACAAAATCAAGGCAAGTAGCAACCTATTCTAGTCTATGCTGGCAAAATACGGAACTTATCCCATGGTGGAGATCCGGAAAGTCAAAGTTACATGTTATTAAAAGACAAACAGTTTTTAAAAAATAAGTTTGCTGCTCTTTGCCTATCGTACTAGCTTTAGCAAAGTGTTCTGCTTGTGACTTACTGCACACACACACACATTCATAAAGCACAACCACAAAACCCTGAGATTTGTTGAAGTTGACTGACTTTGCGGATTAGCGTTTGGCACATCGCTAACACGAGGCTGTGTACGTCGAAAAGACGACGTTGTGTGGACGTTTGTTCACAACCATGACCTAACTATACTAGTTGCCAAAAAAAAGAAGACGAGCATAAAAGAAATCTATATTTCTAACTTTATCAGAGACCGTCTAAGAGCTCAGCTCTACGCGGAAACAACGTCAAAGTCCGGGGATGGGTTCACATTTCTGCCGTCGTACCTCGCCCAGTTTTGACCGTATCACGTCGGCGTTTCAACTATCTTTGCGGAGTGTTTTAAAAGAAATTACACAAGATAAAAAAAATGTCAAAGCTTACCTGCCCAAATGTAGCGTTGAGGTTTAAAACAAAATGCAGCTTTTTCACATTAGGCGTGCAGTTTCATTTCCCATTTCATCATCCATCAGTTAATGCGCAGTCTCCGAAGGAAATAGGGTTGTTTTTTTTAAAAAAGAAAATTGTTTATTTATTTATTTTTGCATAACAACCCCTAATTTCTTTATATTTTACTTCTAAAGAGACAGACTTTCTTAGGAATTTTTTAAAAGTGGTCTTGAGCAATAGTTTTAAAATGTTTTTCAGTCCAGTCCTTGTGTTGAAGGGTTTTGTGTGTGTGTGTGTGTGTGTGTGTGTGTGTGTGTGTGTGTGTTTTGTGTGTTTTGTTTTTCTTTGTTAAGCTAACACTGACATACGAGTAACTCAAGCATAAAAAATAAACCGAACTCCAGGGATAAACCAGTGCTGTGCCTACACATCCCTGGATTTAGTCTATTCTAATTCTTTTCTTTCTGATGTTACATTCTCAAGCCCGGCTTTCCTGTCTAGTGGGATAATTGCAGAGGGAAGACTTGTCACATCACTGCTGTGTCAGAACTCTGTGATACAAATCTTGTAGTTGTGTCCATATGGAGTATAGACAGGATCGTTGAAGTCATGCAGACAGATAAATCACAGGATGATTTTGGTTTTAAAAAACAAACATTTTAAAGCATGACTACATTTACATTGTAACTAACAGCATTAAAAAATGATATTCAGAAGGGGAAGATTTCAATAACGGTAGCACCTGCCAAAATTGCCAGAGCCAAGTTGACCACCTTCATCTGCTTTATTTGGCAAAGATAAAGATTTTATGCCGGATGCCTAGCATGGGTACAGTCAAATGAAAGAGGCATTCTTGTTGAACTGACCAACATAATTGTTTATAAGATGGTGTCACTGCAGATTCACACTTGAACTGACTAAAACAGTGATACAGCAAAAAATTCCTGTAGAAAATCACAAACTGAAATGATCAGACACTGCACACACTGTGTAAACTGTCAGCCTGACTGATCATCAAGTATTTTGAGATTGGTTGTTAATTTATAGGCTACAGACTTATGGTGCCAAAAACTAATTTCAGGTTTTTTATTTATTCTAAAAAAGTAAAGAGTATCGTTGACAGTTCTACTGGCTGCTCTCTTACCTCGATGAGGAGCACTGCCCTCAGTGGTTCCAGCAACTTGAGCCTTGCTTCTGTCACATTTTCCATATTTCTGTTCTCCACGACATCATTGGATGCCTTTGCACAGTGCAAACGTGCCAAAGTTTTGCAATTCAGATATCAGGTACTTTAGAAAGCAGTTTTAGATAGCAATTGTCATTTTTCACCATCAGGGGTGACTTTGAGGCATTTTGCCTTATTACTCCTACAACATTTTCAATCATTTGAGTTGCTGGCACCATTGTGCTTTTTCCTGAGATGATACCTTTTTACATCATTAATCAGGCTTACATGCAAGTTGACTCCATTAGGGTGGACAGTCCTTACAGGGAGATAACAATGATCCAATAGCACCTGTGACTTCACCTGAATCTGGGCCATTTCAAAATCAGTCCATATTCTCCCTTTCAATTTTCTTTTGATAGCCAGTAAATTAAACAGCCTTCTCTGAGAGTGAACCATCTTACTGTTGTTCTCCTTTTTGTGTACTGTACTCCCATTTCCACCACCTCCTGTCTCACTTTCTCATCTCATCTTCTGTCCATTACCAGCTCGGCTGAGCTGCAGCCAACTTCTGGAGAGTCTTGCAAATAATTTAATTTCTGGGGAATGATAGATGAGTTTAAAACCCTGTGGTCAACCTACCAAAGCAATGGACAATGCACAAAAGAGGTGAAGAAATGAGAGCAACTAGTCAGCAAGAGTGAAAGGTAACTATTGTTTAGAGACAACGGGATTTACAAAAAGACAGGAGGTGGGGCTGGAGGTAGCAGAGTAGAAGATACATGGCCACTTTGGGAGTGACCAGGGTTGACAAAATTAGACATGAGTATATCAGAGGGACAGCTCAAGTTGAGCGGTCTGGACAAAAGGTAGAGATGGTTTGGAAATGTGCAGAGGAGATATCTTTGCTATATTAGGCAAAGGATCTTTAACATGGAGCTGCCAGGCAGGAGAAAAAGGAATACCATAGAGAAAATTCATAGATGTGGTGAAAGGGATGCAAAAAGCTGATAGAGAGAGGAGTGTGCAAGGCATAGGGTAATATGGAAGCAGATGATCTGCTCCTAAAGGGAAGAACTGAAACAAGAAGAATAAGGGCAAGAAGAAGATAGCTTCCGGTCACCTTTTCCTGGAAAAAGTTACTAAAACCAAGAAACACCTGCCATGCTAGTATTGCACACATATAATCAGACTTTATTATCTTCTTAAGAAAGCTCCATAAACCTGTTTTACATATCTGATAACATCTGGAAATATATTCCCTTGTCCATTTCCCCCGTCTGGTCACTAGCTGGCCCCATTAGATGAAGGCATTGTGGAAAAAAAGAGCCCAAACAGTAAATTAGAGCTTTTATTGCATTCAAATAAAGTGTGATCTTTAGTGTAAGTCACTGAGAGGGAAATTGTTTTCACATATTTTGATTTCACTGTTTAGAAACATGACAAAGAAGAATGAGTCTTGTGTGTTCTGCTAGAGTTAGAGCTCAACAAACTGGGGACTATACATGTTACATGTAAGGAATGCATACAAATCTGTTAAAATGGATGTGTGCGCAGTCAGTTACCCATGAAATGCCCAAAACCTGCATGAAAAACTCTCTAGTATGAACAAACGTACATTTTAAGCTGTTGCAAGCATGCTTTTATGGTGGCGCAACTCTAAAAGTGCAATAGTTTACACATGTGCATGTGTATATCAGTGAATGCGCATCATAAGCCACGGGAAGTATCCAGTGCTCTTCATGGCAAAGGTACTGATGAACAAATTGATGCCTGAGGTGATGAAGACTATAATGGTGGTTATGTTGTTCAGGTAGTCCAGACGCTTTTGTAGAGTGGAATTGTTCAGGTTCCGACGGCCTGTGTCGCACACACACGCACACAAACACAATAGAGGAAAAACAGGCATGAGACCAGATGATGACACATTTCTTTTGACCAAAATGCCTTATATATATTTTTAATCTGCCAAAAGAATAGTATAGATGCAGGCCCAAAATAACAATGTTCAGTAAAAATACAATAAGCCAAGTATAGCTTTCTTTATAATCACTCGTTTTATTTAGCTTTTTATTCACAAAGATATTTATCCATTTCATATTTTTTTTTCTATTTTTCTGATGTCAAAGATGTTTTAAAATAAGATGTATTTAAAATCAAAACAAGCTTTACACTTTTACCGATTAGGCACATAAAAGAAGGGAAGAATACATGTAAAATGCACAGAAAAAGTAGAGACATCTACAATAAAAAAGTACAATATTTGCACAAGCATGTCATTGGAGCAAATAAAACCATGCATGTTTAAATGACAGCTGGTTAAAGTTAAAAATATTTTAGTTCGATTACAGTGTGAGAAATTTGACAAGTGTCTGAATAGGAATTAAGATGCAATGTTTGAACACATGGGATTGTTTTCCAACTTTGTCTTAGGCCAATGTGTCATGCTACTGCACAGATGAAATACTGCTGCAAAGCATGTTGGTGGGTCTGTGCATGACTTGGATATATTTTCATAGTTTTGTGTGTCTCAAAAGTGGAGTCGAGCCAACAGCCAGCGGAAGAATCCGGTCCTCTTGGAGCCGAAGAAGCTGATGAAGAAGTTAATCACTGTGGTGGCGAAGATGATGCCTGTAGCAACGTTGTTCAGGTAGTCGAGTCGTTTCTGATTGGACACCACGTTAAGGTCCCTGCGGGCTGCAACATGCACACACATGCACACAGACAGACACACAAACACACAGTTTCAAACATTTCAAACACAACCACCACTCTCACAGTTAACCCATACATACAAACGTTCAGTAATCCAAACAACGGCAATATTGTTGGCTCATCACTCATGCTGCCCTCCATCCTCTTTGTAGTCTATGTGAGTTTGACTGGTTCAGATTTCACTGTAAAACATAAAAACTGAACAGGATTAAACCAAAGTTTGGATTGATGAGCAAGCTCTGTGTTGTGCCCATTGCAGAAACTGGCACTGTGACGCTAGCTCAAAAAGTACACCAGTCCTGTAAGACTTCCTTGTTAAAATGCCCAATGTACGTCCTGGTAACAAAATAACGTTTGGGCTCTACTGAGGTTTTGCATTGAACTTAACAGCAAACCATGTGATGTCATTTGTCTCCATTTTGAAAGTGTGACAAGGTAGGGTCGAATGAATAAGCTCTCAGTCACATAGTCTTAGAGAGCAGTCCGTGACTATCAGGAAATTATCGATCACAGGAAAAATGTAAAAAAAAGACTGGGCTTACGGAACCAGCTAGCTAGCCAAACTTGCTCGCATTGGCTAGCATCTTAGTGCTCCACTTTCTCAACTTATTTTTTGTCTAACAAATAAGTCACTTAGGTTTTTTACACCCACCTTTTATATATAGTCTGTGCAAGCAGCTTATTTTAATATATATACCATAAATCTGTGTGTTTTATAATGGTAAACCGCAAAGGATAGAGCTCAAAGATTGCGCAGGAGGGAAAAGTTAGCCCTGCTCCTTCGAACAGAAGCTGCTCACTGCTAGCAAGTAAGCTAATGAGTATATTTAAAAATCAACTTAACTTTACTGGCATGACTGAGAGCTTGCTCCCACTTAGCTCTAAGACTGAATGTTGAAGCAATCTTTGACTGTAAAGTGTGTATACCTTTTAAAAACATTCATTCATCCACAGCTACTGAACAAACAGCTATTATGCTACAGTAATAGCTGTTTGTTCAGTGGCTGTGGATGAATGAATGTTAAAGGGGACTACTTTGTGGCCAAATTTGGTGTGTGCAAAGTTCAACATTTCATCAGCAACATTAATCAAATGTTTATGTTTATCAATGTACATACATTTGTCTGCTTAATCTGTCTCATAGAATAAAGCGCTGAAATAACCATCGCAGCAAGCAGCTGCGCTGTGTCCCAAAGGCCGATTTAATAATGTTGATAATGAAAGTGAGGCAGATGATGCCGGTAATTAGATTGTTCAAGAAGTTCAAGCACCGCTGACAAGAAGGGAGGCGGGTCAGCTCCAGTCGAGCTGCACTCACACATACACACAAATGGAAAATGCATACATACATTGCACACACACATAACCAGAACACAACCATGCAGACAGAAAAAACAGAGACAGACACACACATCTAGTTGGTCCGCTGGCCCAATCCATCCATACTGAATTAAACAATACAATAGTAATATAGTTGATTAGTTAGTGAGTTGGACAATAGGTTACACTGGTATGTGTTATGATTGTGTGCTTGTGTGACCACAACCTAGTTATGTGGGTCAGAATCTGTTCTTACTTTCTAAACAGGTGTACATACTAGAACCATTGCCTACGTTACACAGTCAGAAATGCATCCTGGCAAAGAGGCCAGTGCGTTCCATCCCGAAGACAGTGATGAAGATGTTGGTGACAAAGACGAGGAAGATGGTGATGGTTAGGGTGTTGTTCAGGCTGTCCAGGCGCTTCTGGTTGGCTTCTTCATTGAGGTCTCGCCGGGCTGCAATGCACATATACAAACACATACCAAAAATAGCAACAAAACGAGAGCATAAAGTGCAGGGAACCATCGTGTTTCTGTAGTTCCTGCATATAAAATGCAATAGATTGCTTATGGATTTTATACCTAAAGCCACTACCTTTAAACCTGCACTAGCTGTATTTGACTACAAACAAGTGTCAGTAAATTAGTGTGTTAATATGATGGGTTAAAAACATGGAAGATGGATTTCTGAGTCAGAAGATGTCCAGCCTAAATCTATAATGCCTACCGATTATGATGATCAGGATTCCAGCCACTATCTGAAGAGCCAGGGAAAAGGAAATGAGCGTCAGAACAGCGGCGTAATACCTAGAAACGAAAAGGAAATGCAATGCAAACAAAAGGATAGTGAATAGATAATATCTTTGGCAAACATAAATGTGATCATTGAGAAACAGCTCACAGGTAAACAGTTACGGTTTTGCCTTCTTCATATGTACATATATTGTACCTGTAGCCTGCACCCTGTTCAATGACTGTCTTCATGTGTGTAATGTTAGCCAGGAACAAGGCGATGTCCAGCATGCCTTCAGCTGCTGTTTTCTTAGTAGCATACAGGTTCATGTTCAGGTTGGAGGCTGAACCACCCTGCAATAGAGAGACACAGATTTCAAGTGGGTTATCTTACAATTGTATCCACACACTTCTTTTCAAGTAAGTAGAAGTATAAGAGTGTAAGATACTGATGGCAAAATGCAGTCCCAAATATTCAGTCATTTGGTTATTAAATACCAAGCCATGCTTTTTACAAACTACATTTAAACTCATTCCATCCATTATAATGCAGCAGGGATCTTACCTTGTAATACAAAACGTTTTCAGATAACTGTTGTCATGAATTGGTGCTATTTAAACAACACTGAATTGGATTCCTTAAAATGATCTTCTTTTAAAGTTATCAGAAATTATTAAAAATTTAACTCAGTAGCGTTCAAACACTCATCTCACCCCCAAACAATTAATCAACAAATATAAAGAGCTAAGACAAATACTGTACTGAACATCATTTTCTCTAACAAGTAACTGGCCACAAGAGGGCAGTACAGACCAAGGATACGGTTACAGAATAATCTATTATATTATTTATCATATTCAATATTTGCAACCAAAGGAAAACCAGAGATATGATGAGTGGGAAAGTTGGTATATTGAGTTCATCTGATACTCTATGCAATCTATTAACAGACAAATTAACTGTTTGAGAACTGCAAGAGAAGAAGAGCATTAGGCAGTTTGTGGCTCATGTTTCATAAATTGAAATTGTGTGCATGTGTGTTGATGTACAGTTAATTACACTATTACACTATTTGGAGAGCTTAGAATGTGCATTACCATCTTTATAAAGGTAGCAATAGTGAACGTGTGCAGTGAGACGAGAAGAAATGAAAACATGAGGCATCATTACGTTACTGTATGACTCACAGCACATATAAAGGGCTAAAATTTTCTAGATCTAATTGTCCTGCTATAGAACACAGACTGCAGATGCACATATTGGATTACATAAGACTTATCTATATACTAAAGTGCTCTGTTCGCAAATGGATGGCTGTGTGTATGCATGTGTACCATAAATCTGTTTTTCTTCAGCCTGCATAGAAAGAGAAATGCACTTAGGGAAGACATAGATCACATAAATGAAGTCAGTCATATTCACACTAAGGGCACATTGCACCTCATGACCTCACTGTGCTTTAATGTGCTTTGCTGCTCCAAAATAAACAGCGCTGACATTGTACATGTGCAGCAATTGTTAACACTTCAGCTCCTCTGTTTGCGCCGCGTCTGTTTTTATAATCACCAACCAATTGCGACTGATATTAATTTCAGCTTTTAAGCCATGTATATTCCATATACATGTGCATTAAGAAGGGTTATAGCAAGTATCTGACTTTATAGACACACTCACAAGGCCTTTCATTAGGTTTAAATGGCCTTTAATGCAACCAGCAAGTTACATGGTAGTGACTTACAGAAAGGCAACAGTAACTCAAATAACCACTCGTTACAACCACGGTATGCGGAAGAGCATCTCTGAACACTCACACAATGTTGAACCTTGAAGCAGACAGTAGTCAAGACTGCCTAAACCAAGACCAAGACAGTCGGAGTCAAGACCAAGACAAAGTCGAGATGAGACCAAGACTGAGACAGAGACTTAAAAGTCTTTAAACTGCAGCCAGATGCTGCTTCGTTTACGGGTGTCAGGCATATTTATGTGTTTTTGCGATGCACTCGCACAGCCCTCCTCACCGCTGTCTACTGAGTCACTCACTTACTGAGAGGACAGACGCACGCTCCACTTGACTGTCGCGTCTCTCACCCTCTCTGTTTTTGACATAATGATATTATCCTATATCCTCGCATGTGATTGGCCACAATATGGAGGAATTGGAGCATAGCTGAGCCACTGTGTGAGAGCTGAGCAGCGAAAGGAAATGAAGTGAGGAGCCGGCTCTCGCTCAATGGGAGTCGACTCTTCTGATTCACTACAAAGCACTCTCTAAGCACGGCTCTTAGAGCTGATGCTTTTGCGCATGACACATTATCGAACGTTATGCTGTGTGTCATGGATACTGTTGACTCCAAATCTCCCGACCACTATGTCGCTCTGAGACAGCAAGACCGAGACAGCGAGACCAAGACCAAGACCGAGGGATCCGAGACCAAGACAAGACCAAGACCACGTAAAAGTGGTCTCGAGACAGAGACCAACTCTAGCAGATAGGCTACAGCAGCAGAAGACCACACAGAGTGAACTAAAAAAAAGGAAGCCGAGGCTACAGTGTGCAAGGACAATCCACCAAAACTGGGACAGCAGAAGATTTGAAAAATATTAAGTGGTTGGATGAGTGTCAGTTTCTACTGATGTATTTCTGCTGATGTAAACAACATGCAAGCGGTGCTTGATCCTGGCTTGTATCATGTATGCTACCTGTAGTAGCAGCTGTGTGATAACATCATGTCAATATGGACCAAAACCTCTGAGCAATGTGTTGAACGAATGCTTTTAGGAAGCAGTTAGTCTTCAATGTGATGATCTTTTGTTGGTTATATATATAAACCATCTTCATCAGGCTCATCTCTTCCTCTCAGGATGATATTACTATTATAATCTATCACAGGCAAAAACTATTGCATAGATCATGGTAAAGCATGACATGGCCACGGTCAAGCCACAAACCCAGTGCTGTAATGCTATGCAGTAATAAACACTGGTTTTGACACCCTCTAGTGGAAATTATCTGTTATTGAATAAATGTGGTGTGTTTTGTTGCCATGCCACAAAATACATAATAAATCATGTGGAAATCATAACAATAGCAAAACCTGTTCCTATTTTTATAAGTAATGGCATAATTTAGGCTCGGGGGAGGGGGGGGGGGGGGGTGAATGCCCTGCAGCATTGGACTTCAACCCAAGAGAAAGCTGTTAATAGCCTGTCCTTTTTAAAACATAATTCCATAAACGTAACCACTTGTTTATTATCTTAAACCCAACAATGAATCTGAACAAAGCAATCTTCTGAACTGAAATGTTTGTAGCTCTGCAAAAGCCAAGAGCCAGCACACCCACACCACACAGGCCTTTGCCAGATGTGCTGCCGTGCAAAAGTAAGCAGGGCTCACATTGCTTACTCTCTCTTTCAACACACCTTTAAAATAAGTGAAGCTGGTTTCAGATTTGTCCGCTTTTGATGAGGTGGTCAGAACACAGAAATGTTTGGATGATCGTAAAAGCCTGGCAGCAGTCGCTATCACGCTGTTTTGCCAGTTTGCTGGCTCAGTGAACATATGGAAACGCTCCAGAAGTTGTAGAGTAGGTGCACTCTGAAGGATGTAAACACAGCGTTCTTAAAGGTCACATGTTTAGGTGTCTTCCTTGCATTCTGACCACAACTGCTGCTAGCGTAGCCATTGTGTTTACATCCTCTTCCTTTCCTTTCACTCCACAAGTTCTGGATGTGTTCCTTCTGCATGGAGACGGCGATTTGCAAGGTGCGCTTTGGTAGCAAATAACTTTCACTGACACTGTTCATATGAGGTCTGTGGCTTCTCATAACTGTGCTGCTGCAGTTTCTCGAGCAAGCTGTTGATGCTGACATTTCGGTTCAAGTGCCGCAAACCAAAACAAACTGTCCTTTCACCAATGAGGAAAAAGTAGCTCTGTTTTTACTCGGTATTTTTGAATATACTTTACATTGCACTTTATCCAGATGTTTACCAATCCCAGGATATAAAGTCTTGAAATATTTCTGTGGTTGGCAGTTTATCTGTCATAATGTTGTGATTTTCATCAAAATAGTGCCTGTGGTGTACTTTAGTGCTCAAAGCTTGATTTCATCCTCTGGTACATTTTCATCCAGACTGCGTAGATCTCCGAGAAACTACTCGGCAATTCCCAGAACTGTAAGACTGTCAAAACACCATGAGCACATGTACCGCAGCTTTTCTGTGTTTAAGTGTGTGTGTAAGAGACAGAGAGAGAGAGAGACAGAAACTTGGTAAGAGTTAGGAGAGAGAGCACAGAAAGAGAGAGAAGCACAGGGTGGGTAGTAAGGAAGTGAGAAAAAATATGCAGCATTGGAAAGAGCGAGATGGGGAAAAAATATGCCTGTACACTGGCATTTTTCCATTTTTTTCTCCTTTGGGGACTCGTAGTCGCACTTTATCAACATCAGCCTTGGGAGTGCTGCCAAAACACACACACCCACACACACACAAACACACACACACACACATAGACGCACACCACAACCAAAACATTGGAGTGGGCTATACAGATTTACTTACCATGTGTGTTCATTTAGTGTAATGTCTCTCTAAATGTACTGACTGCACTTTTATCATTCTTAATCTGCAGTTATCTTTATTTATTAACACTGAATGATAGACAGTTCTTTTAACTGTTGTTTCACACACGGAGAGAAGTCCTTATTTGCAGCAAGGTTTAGGAGAAGCAGTTCGATGAGGTTAGGACAGTTGCACACATTTAGGCTGTAAAGCTGATCTGAGACAAGCTTCATCATGAAGAACCAAGATTTTTTTTCTTTTTTTCATGCAGAATTATTGAAAAAATACTAAAACACCATTACACTGCCACTACCAGCCTGAACTGTTGCAGGATCAAGCTTGAATTTTGTTTACACTAACAGAAACTGAGGCTCATCAGACGAGTCAGTTTATTCCAGTCTTCTGTTGTACAGTTTGGGTGGTTTGTCTATACCAGTGATGTCCAAACCCAGGCCTCGAGAGTCCTGCAGGTTTTCCATGTGTCCTTGATCCATCACAGCTGATTTAAACTAATCATTTGATTTAGGTGTGTAGACCCAGGGTGATATCTAAAACCTGCAGGACACCGGCCCTTGAGGTCTGGAATTGGCCAAGCCTGGTCTATGCGAATTGTAGCCTTGGTTCCTGTTAGCTGACAAGAATGTTACTCAGTGTGGACTTCTGCTGCTGCCCATCTGCTTCAAGTTTCAACATGGTGTGTGCTCAAAACTGCTCTTCTGCATACTTTGGTTGTAGTGAGTGGCTATTTGAATTACTATTGAATATCCCAGCAGATCAGCAGTGTTTGAAAGAAGGTCCTGAGTTCGACTCCACTGCTGGCACCTTTCTGTTAGCGGGGCTGGGTAATTGGTAATTCCAAATTGCTCATAAGTGTAAATGTGAATGGTTGTCTGTGTACCTAGATTTACCCTGCCTCTCACCCTAAGGTAGCTCCAGCCCCCTCCCATTGCCCTAATAAGGATAAGTGTAATAAAATGGATGGTGAAAACATCTTTCTTCTCCATGGTCTATGTTCAGTTTTAATTCAGAAAGTTGTCTCCAAGCCTAAATGCACTGATTTGCTGTCATGTGATTGCTTGATTAGATATTTGCCTACCTAATAATGTGGCCGAGTAAAAACTTGGCATGATGATACAGAAGAAGAAGTTTACCAGAGTTACTACAATAAAAATATTCAAGTTATTTCATCAAACATTTCCTATGACATTTTAATGAAAAACAGAATTTTGGCTGTTTTGTGGATCTCGAAGAATATTCTTGTATTCATTGTGAGCCATAAATAACAATTTCACTAGCTGGGCCCACGTCCTCATTTTAGGTTTGACAGCGTTTTAGGAGGTAAAGGTGATACTTGGACATGAATTGAGCTGCGGTTTGGGAAAGGCCTCGAAGGGGACTGGCAACGGCTCCCCGGCCTGGCAGATCCCCGTGTACTAAATAGAAGTGAAGAAGTTAAAGAATTGAAAAGGGGAGGGAGGGTGGGGTACGTAAACGAGAATGAACAGCTTGCAGAAATAGTGGAACCTATACAGATAAGAACCGGAAGGAGCGTGGTTAGACAGAGGCGTGATCCCACTCCAGAAATTCTTATACATAATGTCCAAAAGAATTTACTAGATGCAACGTAACCATAATTTAGTATGTTTACTATGAAATAGTGTAGAGTAAAATAATATTCTTATATAAGTTAATGGTTCCCTATCATGACACTACGGTGGGAAGAAAATTTAAATTTCTGCACACAGAAGATCTATTTCCTCTTGTGGTTTTGAAAATTGGATTTATATAGTAAACTTTTCCCAGAACCACAGAGCCCCTGTAAAACTCATTCCCCCCCCATCACTGAACCTTAACCATAGGCACTGTGCCATATCACATAGTGTACACAATCCACACCAAAACACACAAACCCTGTATAAGACAAATAATGCATACTTGCCTTATGCATATACTATGAGGCACATACAAAAATATGTTGCCCCACGTGTATTGGCAAGCACATTTGTTCCAATAATACACGCAAAAACATGCTTACAAAACTGTACATCTTTACACTGTGAATGCACACGCACATACACACCAAACCACATGGGAGGCCCCCCTCATCTTCAAAGGAAGTGCTCCACCCCTGTACTCTTATTGGTCACTGTGAGGGCCAATGAAAAGGGAAACCCAACTAGGAGTGGACCTCCGGTGTTCCTTTACTATCTTAATTTTACGGAGTATCTGACTCAGTGTAAATGTACTTGCTTGACTTTCTTGTTCTTCTTTCTTCCAAGGCTCTCAATGCCTAAAGGCAACATCTTTCTGTTTATTTAAACTGCCATTTAGGGTGAGGGAGTTGGAAGAAAGCAGAAAAGTACCTGAAAAGAAACAGACAGAAAGAGAAATAGTCATCAAAAATGGAGGCAGAAAGGCAGTAAGACAAGATGTGTTTCCTTTCACTGGCTGAGTGGCAGCAGAGTATTGTCTCTAGTTAAGACTTACCTAGATTAGGTTGTATCCCACCCTGAAATAAAGCATGAGATTGGAAGAAGATGTGTCATGTCAAACGTATAGTTTTCTTCAAAGAATTTCCAAAACACAGTCACAGGTTGTTGATCTCTGATCAGACCTATTACCTGCATAAAGTCATGAGACCTATGATAGTCTAAGAAAATGCTTACATGCAAGAATTCGGAAGAAACAATATGAACCTTTGTGATGTGAAGGAAAAAGCTTGTGTGTGTACATTACCTGTTATGAGTAATGTCCGACAATGTTGTTGACCATCTTTCCTCTGTGTTAAGCATATAAGTACAGTACCGCAATGTTAAGTGGTCTTAGACCATCGCTTCTTTCCCCAAAGAGGCAAGGACTGATTCCCCCCCCCACACACACACACACACAAAAGTTCCTCATGACAACTGAATTTTTTAGCATGGCTCACCCATTTGATGGAAGATTTGTAAGACCCTATAATTATTAGGTTATTCGGGGCATGAGTGTAACAAGTTGGACCCCCTTTTCCAGCTAAAAGTGACTCATTTTATACTTTTTTTTATTGCTAGTCCAAATTTGCATCACTGTCGATATGCTATTTCACATTAGAAAAATCACACAGCACATCACCAAACAAAAATGCCACAAAAAGCATATTAATCATTTTTAAGAACCGGATACCTGGTCTTTAAGTCTGACGTCATTAGCCGTGTCTGGGCCCAAATTCTGCTGCAAGTCCTTAAGTGGAATGATCACTGCGGCATCACTGAGAGTTGAAAAACTGTCTAAACTCTTTCATCTGTAATAAAATGATCAGTGTGGCTGCTCTACCAGGTGTAACAATTAAATTTAACATCCAGGCATCCATGAAAACAGAATTTATAATATTTAACGGAGTTGGAAGTTAGCAGGGAGTTAGCTCGCTAGCTTCCGTTTAAATATAATATACCATGTTCTGACTGAGGGATTTATGAAACAAATTAAAACGTACAGCTCTGCTATCACTTCCAACAAAAACGAAGACAGGAAAGTAAACAGCAGTGACGTTTGTAGGGTTACTGAAGTTTAGTTAGCTGGTATATAATGATATGCTACGTGATCGATAGCGCGACAAAGCTATGTTAGCATTATATAAACAGTAAAGCTGTAGGACGAACGCTAACGAACGGAGTACTTTTTTCAAACGTGAGGGTTCCTAATGGTTAAGGGCAAATACAATCGCATGGCAGGATGCTGTAAACAGACCAAACGTCAGTCAGGAGAACCACCGAGATAATCCATCCAAAATACGAGGTTAGTCATTAATATACTGCTGCATGGGCTGGGCTGTAGTTACATTGTAAGGGTTTAAAAACTGAGCTTTAAAGTGATTAGCAGTAATAAAAACCGAGAGAGGCCTGAAAGTGATCACTGACTGTTTTAGGGGCTTGTTGAGATTAAATAGAACAAGATACAAAGCATTAAAACATGTTAAAAACACAACAGCCTTATTAAATTCAGACAACTTTGGGCCCGGAAGCAGGATTCATCACGTCATCACTTAAAGAAAGGATAGCGGAATTGGTTTGGTTAGTCCCCAGTATACCTTTTTTCCTTTTTCTGACCACTACTCATGCTAGGGCCTTCATCTGGGTCAGAATTTTCTCCAAGACCCAGGTTAGATTGACCACTTTTTCATTTCAGTAATTATCTATCGCTATTACTTGCAGCATTGTCTCACTTCTTCTGTTTTACTGCCAGTTGGCAACCCATTTAATTAGAGCAGGTAGTTTTACTGCCCTCTAGAGCAAGAGAATGTAATTGCTCTACCCGTTACTCATGCCGGTCACTTAGAGTACTAATTAGGTGGAACCAGATAATCTTCCGCGGCACACCTGATCATTTCTCACAGCACACCTCTGTGCCAGGCCACAGTGGTTGGGAAAACTATTAAGTTTTGGTGTAAATTTAAAACTATTAAAAGCACTATTGAGTCACAAAGCATCAAACACTGTATGAAGGTGCAGAAAAGTCCAAATGTAATGTCTCCTTATGAGGACACAGGGTCTCAAGAGTTTGAAATAGAAGTCAACAAATCAGTGAGTCACAGTGGCTATTTCCATCTGTTATATACAGTCTATGGTCTGGTAAACCAAACAGGAGCATCTAGCAGCTAAAGTGACGTTTCTTTATCTGAGGCGTGGTAACAACCAAACAAAAATGAGACAAATGACTCCAGATTAAGGGTGTAAGATGTGACGTTTTATCCTATACTGGTAACCTGCCAAGGGTGTACCCACCTGTCACCCTTCAAATCCATTATGGATTTTGATTTTAACTTGAAGGCTGCCACATTTGCCATCTGCTCCAGATGACAGGTAATGATGGGATGTAGTAAAGTAAGTAAAGTAAAATTTTATTTATATAGCACCTTTCAAGATAAAATTACAAAGTGCTTTACAAAGGCAGAAAACAGACATTAAAATCTCAAACAAAACAAAGTCAACCAAAAGCAAGTTTAAACAGATACGTTTTTAACTGCTTTTTAAAAGACATGACTGAGTCCACAGATCTCAAACTCAAAGGGAGCGAGTTCCAGAGTCTGGGAGCCACTGATACAAACGCTCTGTCACCTTTTGTTTTTAACCTTGTATGCTGGACAACCAGCAACCCCTGGTCACAAGACCTCAGGGACCTGCTGGAGTGATAAGGAAGAAGAAGATCACTTATGTAAGTTGGAGCTACACCATGTAGGGCCCTATAAGTCATGATTATGATCTTAAAATGGACCCTGAACTTGACAGGGAACTAATGCAGTTGAATCAGCAGGGGAGTGGCATGGGAGTATTTGTGATGCTTTATCAGAAGCCTAGCAGCAGCATTTTGAACACCCTGCAGTTGTTCCAGGGAGGCATTACTTAAGCAAGTAAACAAGGAATTACAATACTCTAAGCGAGATGAAACAAAAACATGAATAATCATTTCCAATTCGGAACGTGACACAATGGGACTCAGCGATATTTCTTAAATGGTAAAAACAAGAGCGAACCAAAGATTTAACGTGTGTCCAGCATCAGAGCTGGATCAAATGTAACACCAAGGTTCCTGATGGAGGATTTAATGTAAGAAGCAAGAGGGCCTAGATTTTTAACCACGAGGGGAACAAATTTCTCAGGAGCAAAGACAATGACTTCCGTTTTATCAGCATTTAGTTGAAGGTAATTACCAGCCATCCAATCTCTAACGGAATCTAAGCAGGACTCCAAGATTTGGAGCTTAGAAACATCAGGTGGCCTAAAAGAGATATATAGCTGAATATCATCTGCATAACAATGATATGAAATATCAGAGAAAGAGCTAAGAAGTTGCAGAAGAGGAAGTAAATACAGTAGTTATTCTCAGTAGTTATATGTGCTCATCTGTTTCTCAACTTTATCAGTTCATAATTTATATAATGTGTTTAACTTCAATACAGAATTACTTTAAAAAATACCAATTTTCAGGGCAAACACTGAAAACTAATTTTGAATCATAAAAACTCTTAGAAGTCAGCTGACTGCTAAGTGCCAGTTAATGAGCCCTTTTCTCATTTTCTGGGCTTGTTTCCTTTGGGGGCTCGGGTTAGCATACGAAACACATGAAATGCTTCATTTCAGGTCGTTTAGTTTGTGTGTTTGTGAGAATTGGACAGGGGATATTGCCAGTGAACACGACTCAAGTCCAGAAGCAAACAAAAAGAAGATAAACTCGCACACGTGCACACAACCCACTGAACTTTGACATTGAAAAGACAGGAAATAGGCTGTTATCTATACACGCACACACAGCCACACGAACACACAGCATTTATCTCTCAGTCACAACACATGCTGTAGGTTTGCAACTTGAGAGAGTGTGACCCTTGACCTTTCCCCCAGTTAGCTAACAAAAAAGTGCACGGAAAAACCGTGTAAATAGTCAGCAACAGCACATAATATGAGCATGAGGCTGGTCTTTACATGTAGTGGACCACATGTTCCCACAGACACCAAAACAAAAACAAAAGATGTTCCCTAATTAAGATATCCCCTACTTTGCTATCTATGGAAAGTCCCACAAGTCAATTTAATACCCCAGATATGACCATTTGACCTTTTCCTTCTTCTTGTATTCTACCCTCATTATCTATCACATAAATCACCTCTTTCTTTCCAGCTCTACTTTCTTTGACAGTCAGACAGAAAAGTATTATATTTGTATCAAACCAGCAGAAATCTTAATTTCTTACAAACATTCATGGATCATAAATAAAACCCTTTCACGTCAGCACCAGCTGATGCTGTCTGATCCCCTTCTCCTCCCCCGCCTCTTTGTGGTGATCAAAATCAATTTTCCTAGTAGCAAAACAAGTAGGAGGATAGCTGCTTCTATAATTAAACATGATGTTCATCTGAATATAGGTGCTTTGTGAGTTTACAACTTGAGCGCAAAAAAACCTACCCTTTAAAAAGCTCTGAACTTTAGGGCTAGGATCAGTAGGGTTGTGAAGATAAAGGTGAGGGGAAAGCAAATAAAATGTATCAGAGAGTGGTCCTCACAAGTATAGAAGCATAATCATGTTTCAAAGCAATTTTTGATCATGTTGTTTGCTGTAAAAATCACTAATAGAGGGAAACAACTGGTTATTTAACCAAGAGAATACAGTAATTGATTGAAATAAACAGACTCTCTTAGGTGCTGTTCTCCAATAGTTTTAAGGTAGACACACATTAGGGATTATTTATGTTGCCTGGTCATATAAAGTGTGGCTATTAAACAACAAGTATAGCAAAGTACTACTGTGATTATTTTATAACCACACATTGCATTAAGCCATTAAAATGAGCTCCATCTCCATCCAACTACATCGTTAAAATACTTAATGTTTCTGCATCTGTTATGAAAATCCAGAAATCCAGTATGTAATAATATCATTTTGAAAACGGCTATGACAGAGCTCTTTATTCCTTCTTTCTTTTCTTTCTTTTTTTTTTTAACATTGTTGATGACTCAAAGTCCTTTAACCTTTAACCTTTAACAAGCGTGTCAGTGATATAATATCATTTGACTCTCAGCATTCCTCACTATAACCACATGGTCTGACAGAGTGTCTCATATCAGTGACTCAGCCAGCTGGCCCCTCCAGCTCTGCAGGGGGGCATCCGAGGTCAGTAGTCTTATAGAAACATCTATACATGTAAATTGCTGATTGGTTTTGTGTTCACTGTAAAGACACGTTTTCTGCAAAATTTGAGTCCATTTCTTAGTAGAATAAATGTTAAAGAACAGTCACTCATTTACACTCAACTAAACGACCTATTCCTAAAAAATGACGCAAATTTTGGCATCAGATGCTTAGCGCGAGAGTTATTCTTGTGACCACACTTAAGTCTTAATCTAGGCTTAAGTCTGCCAAAGTGCTGTTCCTGCCTTAACCTAACCAGAGGCATGGTGTGACCTCCTATTAGGTCCTGGGGAATTTAATTGCTGTTTATTTAAGGTTTCATTTAATTCAGGAAAATAACATTAAAGAATAAAAGTTTATAAAAACTGGATCGTCTTGTTGCAGTAATAATAATAAGTTAGACACATATCAGCTCATCTGAACTGAATTCACAATTTTTGTGAGAAAAGACAGTTTTTTGTCTCTGACCAACAGTCTGATTTAATTCATGTGTCTAATGCTACAATCTCACAAACAGTGGTTTGAGACCAAGCAGCGTTATTGCAATCGTATGTAATCTTATTGCCTTTAAAACGGTTGCCTTGAAGACAGGGACCAAGTCTATAACCACTTGCAGTCATTTACAGTGTGTCAAGTTGGTGATAAAATGGTCATCAGTCTGCTATCAGTTTGCAACTGAATGGGGACAAGTTGGCAATTACATGCAATCTGTTTGTGATGATCTCATGAGTAACTCTGCCAAACAGGTGACAATCACAAACCTGTTGCTGTTGACTTATGCAGAAATTCACATCATCTACTTACATTCAGAGTCCAACAGCTGACATAGGCACTTGGCTCCTTTGCTTTTATGCAGGACTATAACCAGAATACAACCATTTAGCAACGAGCTGAGTCGAATCCCCTATTTGAAAGATGCATTGCAGATGATTTGGAGTCGTTGATGCAGACTGACAAGATCTGATGTTTTAATATCCACAAAAACTACAAAAATTAGACCCAATTTACAGTTAGTCACAATATAAGAAGAAAGGGTAACCCGTTAAAGCATGCAAAGACACATTCTGACCATAGCTCAAGGTGCTGGTCTGTACCTATGTTTTTAAGTGTGTGTGTGCGAATCCAAAAATAAGTGTTTCTCCTCTGAGGGCAGTCACACTATAAGATTGTTTCACAAGAGGTAGGTGTGTTTTTCTTAGTATTAAAGGATCATCTGGAATGCTACATACCTTTGAAGAAGCGTGCAGCAGATGTGTGTGTGTGTGTGTGTGTGTGTGTGTGTGTGTGTCAGATGGATATGGGAGTGCATCACATGCCAGGAGTATGTGCACCATCGGTGCGTTCTGATAAATTACACGCTGGCATGGCAACATAACAAACACACAAATAAACAGAAATGTTCTTATTGTCTCCAAAGTGTTTTCTCTGCAGTGAAGTTCAGAGATGGAGAGTGTGAATGACAAGCATGCAGCAGCAGAGTTAACCTTTGTTATGAAAAAATGAGGTAACTCTGTTGGACTAGGACCAAGGAGATCTCCTATGGGCCCATAAAAATTACATAAGATTTATGTGAGGTTCACATAACCATATAGTGCAGCTTTCCACGTTACAGAAGAAAGAATTTGCACCGTAGCTCAGTTCAGACAAGCAGCAACTGCTTTACGCATAAATTAGAGGTAACATATGGCATCTCATTTATTCATTATTTTCCAAACAGCGGGAGGGATTTTTAAAAAAATCAGTCAGATTTTCTCCAAGTTAAGTCAAGCAAAGCAGATTTGAAAAAGCGAAGCCAATTCCAAATTTTTAGGCTCTGATCCAAGAAGAATCAACAACAGGGCGAAAGGAATCATCAATTCCAGACAAGTTTTCATTTTGTGTGTTACGATTTTGGTTTGACTGATGAAACGTGTCCCGTGCATACAGGAAAGGCAATAGAGGCTAAAAAGATAACATTAAAATAGCGTGCCACCAGGTTGTGTGTTTGAGGATTAACACACACGCACTCAAACACACATGATTTGCATGATGGTGACATTCATTTGTCTCCAGGCGGGTCCACACGCTGTGGAAACACATTTATGTCTTTAAATGCACGTAAACGCACATATACACTAAATCATACACATGTACCTCACACAATGCCGTGTTAAAAGAACCTTGGTAACAGTAACGTCCACCATGATTTGTTGAGTTGCAAAAGTATCCTACTCATTGTTAAGAGTTTGCTTGAAGTTGCTATTACAAGGAAGGCATGTTTGGAAAGTTGTCAGCCTGATGTCAGCGAGTCTTTGTGAGCACAGCAATGGCAGCAATAGCTGGAATTCCTTGTCCATCTCTGCAGTGTTTAACCTGTCATAAAAAGAGCTTTGCAGTTATATATATATGCACTCGCTTAACCAGGGAATCGCAAATACCATTTGTTTTTCTTGGTAGATTATACCATTTTAAATTGCTTTTTGAGTTGTCAACACCTTCAAAGAGGTTAGGGGTAAAGAGCAAGTTGGACAAAGACTCTTTATGGTGAAATTGTTTGCTCTTATGGGAGCAGGCTAAAGACCTTTGTTGGAGGAATGCTGTCTGTAAACATCGTGCCACGCCACTGCTGCAGCAGCAGCACATCAGTCATTTGAAAGGGAAATGCTCCATGAAACAATGTTCGTGTGACAGACTTAAACATTTCTCAGAAAACAAATATACCTCCATTTCCTTTAAACTTGAAATTTGCAAATAGTTCTCACACCAGTGCTACTGTAGGACATTCTGCAGTCATGACCAAGAGGTTATTTTAAGCTGCAAACATGCAAAATCTTCTCTTGCGTATGTGTGAAAGACTGAGCTGCAGCCATAAATTCTTAGGGACATGACTCTACCAATGCTCAGCACCTGCTCAATTATCTCTAGAAAGAATCTGAATTTAAAAACTAAACTGGAGGACATCTTGCAATCAGATCTGAATAGTACGCTATATTTAGCACCACAGCTGTTGGATTCAGATCTTCCTGGGGCCTTTCTGTATGGAGCTCTCCCTACACACTGTCTGATTTCCTCCCACAAATGAACCAGTCCAAGAGAATGGGGGTTGTTGTGCCTTGCTAGTGCTGTGTTGGGCACCCATCATGCAGTTAATGTTGATTTGTCTTCTCGACATCCATGTAGTGAATCTCCTTTTCCACCACATCCCACAGGTGCTCTATTATACTGAAACTGTGGAAACCACTTTGAGATGATTGGACATTGTGACATGGTGGGTTATCCTGCTGCACCAGAAGATACTGTGGGTGTGGATGGGTGCATGGATGGATGCAACAACACTCAGTTAAGCTGTGACCTTGAAACTATGCTCATTTGGTACTAAGGGGCTGAAAGTCTGGTGAGGTCTTCTGCTGCTGTAGACCATCTGCTTCAAGCTTTATCATTTTATGCATTCAGAGGTGCTCTTCTGTATTCCTTGATTATAATGAGTTATTTGAGTTACTGTTGCCTTCCTATGAGTTTCAAGCAGTCTGGCCATTATCCTATATTTTCTCTTTTTCGGACAGTTCTCAGTAAACCCTATAGATGTCTGTGTGAGAAAATCCCAGTAGACCACATTCAAAGTCACTTAAATTAGTTTCCTTCATTCATTCAAATGCTTTGTTTGAACTTCAGCAGGTTGACGTGACCATGTCTGCAGGCCTAAATACCTAAAGTGGCAAGTGGATGTATTTTTTTGTTTTGCGTATGGATCTTGTAATGTTGAAGTGCTATCATGTTTGTGGTGCATTCTGCTATAGTGGATGTGTTCAGATCTACATTTTATCATTTTAGACACACACACACACACACACACACACACACACACACACACACACACACACACACACACACACACACACAGAGTGAAGGAGGGAGAAATAGAAACTAAGAAAGTGAACACAATACTTAATACAGAATCACTTGGTCCTTCCAGCCCCCTTTTTTCCACCCATCTTCCAGTTCACCCTTCATTTTGAGCTACTACACATATGTGAAGTTTCTTGAGTCAGTTTTGCACAGCTGCAACAGTGTCAACAGTCCATCAGTGTCAGAGTATGTAAGGAAGACACTATGCACAATAAAAGACTAATTGCATCTCCTGTTGATATAGTAAAGGTCAATACTGGGGCATTTAAAGAGGCAGGTCACCCTTTTTTTACTCACCAATACCACTAAAGTTTTGAGTTTATAAAATAAATCTTAATAATTAAAGAGTAGTCCAAAATTGTCATTTCTACATTGTTGCTCCTTACAAAATACATAATTTAGATTTAGACTAAAAAAAAAGCAGTCCCAATTCCCAAAGGTAATGTGCAAGGTAGAAGTATGTACAGTAGATGTGTGGGGCATATGCACTTTTCATATATAAAAACTTTTCATATATAAAACTATTTGTAATGGCAGTTATAATGTTAACCATGGGTGTGCACTGACTATAATGGCAGTAGAATATACAATCCCCTCATTGAGATTTACGACCTTTCTTAATCTGAGAATGGAAGATCTAAAATGTGGCCCTGGTCTCGAAAGAAAAACTAGCATCTTGAAATTCCAACGACATGCATGCACAGAGAACAAAAACAGTGTTTCATCTAGCAGTGAAAACCTTCAATCACGTACTGCTCCTGATATTATACAACTATTGAGCAATGCAATATTTTCCTCCAAAATCCACACTGTGCTTGCATGTGTGCAGTTTGTGCTTGTGTGCTCTTGGCACATTGTAGGCACGAGTACAAAAACCATTAAACGATCAAAAACAGCACCAAACATCAGACTTATGAGTCATATAAGCCTTAGAGTGACTATATTGCGGTTACACAGTGCGTCCTAACTGTGGTTGTGGTTTTGAGCAATTATAATTCATTGACCCAAGCAGGTAATTTTCCACAATTTGATTTTGACTTAAAACCACACCAGACTGCTTGTATCCAAAACAAACATGGGGAGAGGACTGCGGGAAAGGCTCACTAATACATTTCTGCGTGATTGCGTACAATACTGTATATTGTTAATGTTGGCTCGGGGCCTAAGGTGTGATGTGAACAGGTGTAATAAAAAGAAAACTCCTAACGTGAATAGGTGACACTTGAAGACAATTTTTTTTCTCTTCACTTATTCTGAAGAGATGTTTTTTTCCGCAGATGTTTGGTCTTTAAATCCCCCTCAGGCCTGCAAGCTTTCATGCCATGTGTGACATCGCAGGACATTCCTCACCGCAACTTCCTGGATTTAATGACCCGGCCTTCATCGCTGTCCGCAACACACACTTCCTTCCTCTGTGCATGTGTGTATGTTGGTATTCCTACTTCCTGAGTTCCACGAATGCCGCTGTTATGCACTGAAACTGCATCCCATTACATGACACATTTAAAGAGACAGGCAGTCAGATAGAGACGGTGTTGAAAATTAAATATATGCATAAAAAACAAAACATAACTGAAACACAGGGAGTGCTTTCTGTTAATCTCACAGCATTTTGAAAATGTTACTTCTTGTCTGGTCATTTTAAAAGTCTTACTTGAGGTGAACCATGTGGCCGCGTGTGTTGACTGACGCACACATTACTGAGTTAACTGATAAACATGTTTTGGTAGAATTCAATTAACATCAGTGATAACGGTTTATCTTTTTCAGCTCTATTTACGATATCCAGTAAATATTTGCCTATCGTGCATTTTCAGTATTCCCAATTTAATAGAGCGCATGCTCAATCCTGAGCCCATGTGTGAGGGAATGGGCTTGAATATTACTCGCTGCAGCACCAGCACAGCATAGATACAGACCATTCTCTTAATGAGAAAAAAGAATATTTAGAAAGCACATTCAGCCTTCACTTTGCCATAAATATGTCTTGTTTTTACGGCAAGAACTGCACACATACCACGCCTCTCCCCATCACAAGTAGGTTTCTACAAACCAGAATGTCATTAACATTAAAGCTCATCTGGCTCACGATCCATCACATACTACAAGTTACTGTAATGTGTGATGTAACAAGAGAAAGTAATATGTTTTCTTGTCATTGGTTGGCTGTATTGCATAAACTAATGACAATTAAATTGTACCGAGAAGCCAAGGAGGCTCACGTACAGTCATACCCAGAACCATCAAATGTAAGTATTTGAGTTCCTTGCCGAAATGAGCTAAAAATGAGCCGTGTCTGAATGAAAAAAATGCCATCACTTTACGAGCTGGATAAACCCAGTAATATAACTTATTCTGTGTCTGAAAAGGATTTTATGGAGAGATTACTTACACTTTGTGGCACTATAATATTAAAACTGTGTAAAGGTCTTTCATTAGTCATAAAGGGACAGCATAACAGACAATAAATACCTTGTAAGAAACTATAAGCAGAGTTAAGTATTGGACATATGTCTAAATGAGCACTTTTTACACAATAATATCAATGTAGTCATGAAAGTACAGCAAGCTGTTGACTAGAGCAATCATAACTGTACCAGAATAACAGTGTGAAGTGTGAAGAGAGAGAAAATGGACTGACTAGACAGGAAGATCACCATGGACAAAACCAAAATACACCCAGTTTTTTCATTATACCATTTTAGAACATGCTATACTTAAGTTTAGTTATATTTTCAAACATCTCTCATCAGCAGATCCCTTCTTGGGTTAATCGCTAGTCCCACATCCTGTCCTAATTAATATGATTCTTTCTCTTAATTTTCATGTATTTACCTTTAACCCTGTTTTCACTCTGTGTACAACCAGCTGCTCTACTCTACTAATATTCATACACAAATGACTTGGGCTTAGACATTTTAAGTAATCAACAAGGGTCATTGTTCAACCTCTTTTGCTTTAACACCTTTTCAGTGCTAACATGCAAAAGTCCATACCTAGTCGTGCTATTGACGCATTAAGTGTTTTTCCTCTGTTTTCCAACCTGACTGGCAGTAAACACCACTGGGTTTCTTTTAAGTTAGCGAGTTAATTATAACCCTGTCAACATTTTACTCAAGATGTGACAAGTGGAAATCTACTGAAGCTGAACGTTATACAGTTGGTGCTTGCAACCTAATACCTGCTCAACCAGTCAAACATGACTTAACACGTGGCACGGTCACGGTCTCTTTGGTTCTGTGTATATACATAGCACTTGAACCTGCACTTGACTTTATTTTCTATCCGGATGTTTGATGAGCTAAAAACACAAGTTAGGCATGTGTGTAAGGAAAAGCAACAATGGCTAATTACTACGTGGAAGTATAAGATTATGATGAAAAACTTCCTTATTTGACATTGCCAAGATTCAACAGGCACAGTGTGTCTAAGTCATGCATTACGCGATGTAGGTAATATAAAAGAAAACTTGCAGGAGCAGTTACAAATGCCCCAGGACTGTGTGGATACATTGGTTTACTCTACAACAGCCATTTTACACACATTAAGTGAAAGAATGGATTTCCTGTTGCAGCTAAGTCATTAAGGTGCACTTCAGCGCAATAACTTTTGATACATCTGTGAAGGTTCTCAGTCATCCAGGTCATCGTAGTTTAAGGAGCTTGGAAAGAAAAGTGTCAGGACTTCTTTAAGTTGCTTGAACCTCTCATCCCAGAAGCTTCTTCAGTTCTAGGGTCAAATGGTGGAGAGTCCCAGATTTAATCCCCGTGGGAGTAACCCCCTGAGAGGCCAAATGGACCCACACATGAAATCACGATAGGGTGGGGCTAGGTTTCACAATGAGCTCACCTGAAACCTTGGCTGATTGTGACCTACACCCGTTTTCACACCTGGGCTCGTGTGATTAGATAGAGGATCATTAGGGGGTCCATGTTCTCTTGGGGGGACACTCCCACAGGGATTAAATCTGGGACTCTCCACCATTTGACCCTAGAACTGAAGAGGTTTTTCGGATGAGAGGTGAAACGTCTTCAAGCAACTTAAAGAAGTCAAGAAACTTTTGATACCAGTCCAGCCACAGTGGAGAACAACTTTTACAGAGTTTATGTGCAATCATTATCAGCCTGAAAGAAAGTCTAGCTATCTCATTACAAAAAGGGTTTGTATCACAGTTGCAATGTGGGAATGATCATCATACATTTAAGAACTCTCTGACTAAAGCTTTCTCAATAAGCACTTGTATAATTTCCCATAACCACAAGAATGTGATGTCCCACTGCCACTCCTGGAAATGAATATGTATAGACATCATTTTGCTCTTTCACTGCCAAACTTTTGACTTGACTTGACTTGCAAACAGACTTGAAGCATAATACACAAAGTGAAACAAAGTGACTAGTTTTCATTCAATTTTATAACGTCTTTGGCAAGCCAAGATATAAAGTGCTTTGCTCTTGGAAAGACTACAATACTGATAATGTTGAGTGTCCGCCCAGTCCTTATTACAATACTGGAGAGTTTTTCTTGAATTATAAATGGGATAGAGGGTTTCACTGATTGGCATTGCTGTAACACAACAAAAAGAACAGGACTCTGTTTTACCTATTAAATGTTTCATGCACAGTGAGACAACATACTTTCTATTGTCTCCTTCAGTTTGAATATCCCGGCCCCTAATCAAAAGTGAACAAAGAAATCTCACAGTTTTATTCCTTGGAATGTTTTATACATTTTTTTAAACTGTAGCCCTTTTTTTAAACTCTCTCTCTCTCTGTGTGTGTGTGTGTGTGTGTGTGTGTGTGTGTGTGTGTGTGTGTGTGTGTGTGTGTGTGTGTGTGTGTGTGAAGAGGATTTATGGCTGGGTTCAAGAAGTTATGGATGTTTGCTGTCAGTGAAGAGGTCAAAGTTTCAGTTGGTTTTGAAGGATATTCCTGAACAAGACACACACACACACACACACACATAAGTGACCAAACACCAATCTGGGAATTTATTTAGGTCCTCTAAGGATCATAAATGTGATATATATGTTTGTTCAGAGTAAACTTATGTGGAGAAAAAAAACAATAAATATCCCAGGAAATCTAATGTGTGTGGTTATGAGCATTTTTTTTTTTTAATAAAACAAATAGGAGCACAGCAATGTGCTTGTTAAAACAGTTTAGAGTGGAAGAAAATGCCTACATTGTATGCTTTAAAGGAGCATAAAATCAACATGTGTATAACTAATTTGTTAACAGTAAAACCTAAAGTCTGCAGCTTTAAAACATTTAAATGTGGAATATTTTTGGGAAAACTACATAACTGCTTAATAAAAAACAGTTTTCCTAGCGGTAAGAGAATATCATAACAGTTTGTGTGTAAACAAAAATGGGTTGCATTGACTCGTGGCTTTACACAGACAACAGTTATTAAGTGGGTGCCTTTGTTTCACACTTAGCATGATCTCATAGGGCTGAGCTCAACAATAGTCCCATGAGCACCACATACACCAAGGGGCATCAGTGACAGAGCCTGGATGAGGTAAGACTGACCCTTGCCTGCCGCCTGCACTTTCGTTCTTTCCCTGAATCACTGCTTTCCTGCCCCCAGTTTTTTTCTTTAAGCACAGATAATTATATGACCTCACAACAATGTACTGCATTACAAACTAAAACAAGAGTTGTTTAAACAGAGCTTGAAGTCGTCCTAATATCCTATCAAATCACCAAATTTGTGTACAATTGAAAAATCAACCAAACATAAACAAATCTAAACAAAAAAAATGAAGTCACCTCCTGTCCTCAGAACCATTTTCCCACTTGGACGAAATGTGAACTAGCTCAGCAGTCCCCGAACTTTTTTGTACCATGGACAAGTTTAATGTCAGACAATATTTTCACAGACCGGATTGCGGATAAATACAACAAAATAAAATGATATGACCAAGATAAAAACGGTGGTATTTTGTAAATATAATAATAAACGTGAATTCACTGTGTAGTTGTGTAACTTTATTTGCAGCGTCCTCCTGAAATACGACAACAGCATTGAGAGTAACATCCTCCTCTTTGCCCCTTAATGCTCTCTGGTCGCTATGGTAACGTGTAAATATTTCTTTCAAAATAAGACACACAACTACAACACGGGAAAAGACCCAGGGAAACCGAGTTAATGATAAAAACCCTGAAAACTATACATGTCACACCCGAGCCTCAACTCTCGCGGCCCGGTACCAAATGACTCATGGACCGGCACCAGTCCGTGGCCCGGGGGTTTGAGACCGCTGGACTAGCTAATCCAGGTAAATTGTTGACTATGTAACTATTCAAAGATGCAGAGCAACATAAGAACTTATTTGCTTTGATTCATTTAATAACCTTAACTCTACATGTATGCTGTTTTTGACCTCTATGCTTGGCAAAAGTAGCTCACCCTTTAGAAACTAACTACTACAGTATGTCCACCAATAAGTGGCAGCTCTGTCTGTCTGTCATTTGGTGCTGGGTACATAGCACTCTACAGTTGAGAAATAAATGAACAATATACTAGAGGTGGAGGTTTGTGTGTTGCCTATTAATGCATGACTGCTATTGTTTGCCTTGCTTTGCCCTGACAGTGTTCCACTGGGGCAAGCAAGATGAGCAGTGCTTGTCCATTGAAATCTAGACATGACTTAAAAATACAATGAAAGTGATCTCTCATCCTCATTCTTAATGAGTTTTCTGTTCCGCAAGCTTCTTTCGTTGCCTGTTTGTTACATCCTCTAGATTACAGCTACCTTGTGGCAACAATTGGCTCTGACCTCTGGAAGCAGAATTAACTTTGCTTGCCTTGGATTCCACTAAAATCTGTAGCACAGGTCGATTTTCATGTTTGTCTCCCATCAAACATTATTGTCCTGCTGTGTCCAGCTGAAGAAAACAGGCAAGTTGAATAGGTGCAGACTCAACCAGCATTTTCAGATTATCATGTATAAGAAATCACTTGGTTGACTGAGTGTAAGTTTATCCATCAATTTTGTTAATACAACATCTTTCTTTTTCATTGATATTTTTAATTGCCCTGTGTTGGTTAACAATTTTACACAGTGCTCAAGCCTTTTAACTCAGCTTCAACTATTTTTGTGAGTTTCTTAAAAGATGTTTTGTTTTTCTTAATGTATGGTTTACAATTGACTGACAAGATTCCCAATTCGGTCCCTGGAGGAGACACAAATTCCTTTGGCGTTAAATCAATTGTATGAACTGTGGTGTCCTCTTGTAAATAATAGAGCAGGCAAAATAAACTTTTGTACTATAGATTCAAAAGAATCTTTCGTATCTATACTGTGCAATTATAGAATTCCATGGGTTCATTGTTTCTGTCACGCTTTGAATATCCAAGATATTTATCAAGTCGCATTTCCAAGGACGCTGCAAAATTAGCTAATTCTAACAAAGAAAAACAAACAAGCCCAAAAAAAAATGCCAGTTTCATATTTGAAGACGTGGTAGTGCCAATGCTAGGTGAGTAATGAGAAAACGAATACAATAAAGTTGCAGGATTTATAATCTGAAAGGTGGGTTAGAAGACAACTAAACCCTAATATAGCTGAAGAGGAGGAGGTGAAGTACAGAGTTATTAAACGTCTGATCTATCCTCGATTGAAATGTTTATTAAGAGTCACTTTAGAGTTGTATTTTTCCATTGTTTTGATTCAAATAAGTGCAGACAAAGAACCCTATCTCACTGGGACTCTTAACTCTGCACACACCTCTGACAGTAGCACGTATGAACACAAACAAACTGGCAGCCATACAAGCTTGACCAGAAACATTCAGGGCTGGGTGTTTTTCCCACACAAACTTTGTCCAGTCCAGTGACCTACTACTCATGCTGGAGGAAAGGAAAACACAGATAAAGAGAGGTCTGTATTTACCTCTACTTCAACCCCCAATTAACATAAACACACACATGCTCATGCAGACACATGCGCCGCCCTGGCCAGCAGCCCGGCACACAGCCATGCATTTCATCAACAAAGATGAAATCAGATTCTCTATGTGTGTTTGCATGGCCCGAATTACTTTTTCTTTTTCTCTACATGCCAAGCTGCATCGCCCTTCAGTCCTACTTCTTGCTTTCTCATGTGTTTTCTATCACTTCCCTCTCTTAAAGAAATAGCTCAGCCTTTTGGGGAAATATGTTTATTCGCAATCTTCTGCGAGAATTAGATGAAAGGTTCTGGTTCACTGTGCATCAATAAACACAAAGGCTTTGTTCATCACAATCCCTACCACATGCAGCCTCTTAAGTATTGCATATGTTGTTTTTATGCCTATTTTTACGTTAATGCTTTTTCACAGATCTGTGCATATGTGGGTATCTCTATATTTATGTGGCAACAATTTGAGCACAGCACACATCGTGCAGGCTGCAGGCAGCTCAAATATAGTTGAATATAGTTGTAAATGCTGCAGAGAAGCAATACATAATTCCTCGAAAATGTTTTTATGAGAAGGGTGTGTACACAGAGCCTGTGAGAAGACTGGCGTACGGATTTATAAGCCTGGTGTTCATCTCTGATTTATGTTCATCTCTGTGTGTGCATGCATGACTTAAGTGTTGTGAGTTACTGTCCCTGCAGGGAACCCTCGGCATTGGGGGGGGGGGGGGGGGTTTCCTGCTTTTTCTTGGCAACTATGACTGGAACAAGTGGATGAAGAACAAAAGTCTGTCACGAAACTCTTGGCCTTAAAGCTCCTATTAATGATTTATTTCTCATGTAAAAATCTGCTCAAATTTTTAAAGATGCTTGTTGGTTACTTTGACAAACAATGTCTTCATGAAATATGTCAAAACAGACGAGTCCTAATATACAAAGACTTTAAATCCCACTGAAGTGGAAGTAAAACGGTGGACTTGTGTGTGTCATGAGAACACTTGTGCCGTACATCTGCCTTTTTTCAGTGTGACACTATAATTGTGGGTTTAGGGAATAGAACAAAACAGGAGACAGACCAACTGGTCCTTGTGTGATAATTTAATTGTTTATATGCAGTAGGATCTAAAGTTTCATCTGGTATCACTCATCTTGCCCTTTTTTTTGTACACATACTCTCTTTAACGCTTTTGAGAGAACCTTTTCTCACACACACACACAAACGAACTCATGCACACATGCACGCTCGCACACAAAAATTGGGCATGGCTCCTTTTAGAACTGTTTTAGATTCAAACTGAGTTATCTGTCATTTCCCCTGCAAAATGAAAAGAAAACACAGTATCCCCCCTGGACAGAGAAGAGAGGAAGAACAAGAATAGAGAGAAATGAAAGGAGGAATAGGGTAACAAGGAAAAATGGAAGAAAAAGATGAGGGAAAGACAGAAAAGGATGGTGGTAAATCACACAGACAAGGACAAGTATGATGTATTTTCTAATTCAAATAATATTTTCAGTGGTAGACGATCAAAGCAGATATGCAGATAATGGGCCCATATCCTGCTTTCAGGTTGTTTCTCTTTCTTATAGTGTTTTATATAGCAAAGTCACAAAGGCTAATGTCAACGCCAAAGGTATTACTCTCACGAACAAAAAACACGGCTGCTGAATCGTTTGCAATGCCATTTTATAAACAGCTTATTTGCATCACTTTTTCCTGCATATGAGAAATTGGTGAGACACAAGATGGTTTGGCTTCCAAAGTAGAAGTACTAGGACTGTAATAAAAAGTGGTTAAAATTTACTCAAGTTTAAAATATACTTTTTGTATTTTAAGTGTCTTAATAACAGTCTTTGTCTTAACTAAAGTAAATCGGGTTGGCTTGCTGTGTAAACTAAAGCATTGGTCTATGAGAGCTGCAAATCATTGCATTCTTTTTTCTTTATATTTTCACAATGTCTCAACTTATTGGAATCGGGGCTTATACAATACGAGTGATTACATGTTTAGTTACCCCTGAAGGCTACCAACTATGTAAGACATTTGCATAATACAGCTGCTTCACTGTTTTGTGTCCAGGCCATGCTGCTAATCTAGTCTCAGCCAAATGTGACAAGAGCAAACACCAGCATTTTCTAGTACACCTGGTATCTGAGGAAATGAAGACCAATTAGATTAATTTATTTTATGATTTTCCGACACTAGTTTGAAACCCATAACCAAGGATTCAGTGTGTACTATTATTACTGTTAAACTACAGTGAAATATAAAATTGGTCTGTTGCATTTCTTCATATCTTCTATCAAGGTCAATCCATCCATCCATCCATCCATCCATCCATCCATCCATCTTCTTAACCACTTCTCCAATTCTGGTCCATGCAGGAGGGGGAGCGGCTGGAGTCTTTCCCAGCTGTCATATTTTAAGAAGAGGGATAACCCTGGACACGTCAACAACAATTCACATCCACATTCACACCTGCAGCTAATTTAGAATAACCAGTTAACAAGAATGCCTTTGGACTGTGGGAAGCAGGAGTACCCAGAGAGAACCCACACAAGCACTGGGAGAACATACAAACTCCACACAGAAGAACATAACATACAAATGCAATCTAGATCTGCATCAGAATTTAATTAGTTCTCTCTTTGTCCAAGTTCCATTACTGCCAAATTTAATAAAAATTTGGCTTAATAGTTGTTGCACAATCGTGCTGACAGATAGACAAACAGCACCGGAAGCTCTGCTTAGCCGCACGTTTTTTCCTTGACCTTGGAGAAGGAATATATCCTTGTAACAGAAGCAATTTTGGAAATGGTCCTGCATGAAAACACTGAATAAACCATTGGCTTCTACAGGAGTCTCTTTTTGAACTGGGTTTGATCTTGTTCTGGGAAAGTAAATAAACAATGAGTTATTTTTCCCTGTTATTGTGGGATATCATTTGACTGCTTTAGCAGCTGAACAAATGTCCTCACATGGTTGACTCAATGACTGCAAGGAGCCCAGGTCCTGTGGCTATCATCACCCCTCAAATCATCACACCATGCTGACAGGTGGTAAGAGTTGTTTCTGCTGATATGCTGTGTTTGTAATGCTGTGCATTATGGCCAAGAATACTGTAACTGAGGTCTTGTGATTTGCTCAGATGCAGCTTTGCAAAGTCCTGTCTTTTTAAGAGAGGAGAGGCATTCCCCTGGTAACCCTTTAAAACAAGCCATACTTGTTCAGTTTTTTCTACTTGTTTGGTCATGAACTTTAACAATTATCATGCTAAGTAAGATCTGTAAAATCTGAGATCTTATTTTAAAAATGTTCTGAGCATTGCATAGTCTGACACCCAAACCAGCAAACTACCAAAACGGCCATGTTTGAACCCAGACATTAGAATTTTTCACCTCTAGTTCCCTTATTTTAAAGAGAGTTTTTAAATTGGGTTTTTGGTTAGATGTCTGTGATTAACAAACGCTTTCACGTTCACATTTAATTCTACAGTTTTATAACTAAATTTAGATTTTTTTATGTCTCCCAGAAAAGGTCTCTGATAATAAGTAGCAAGAGATAAGAGAGGCCTGGATATTCAAGGTTATGACGACAAAAACAATGATTGCGTGTCATCTCTGAAACTGGTGGTATAGTTCATTTATAGACTAACCTTCATCTATGACAATGCCATTTAAACTTCAAAAAATGTGGTTTATAAAAATTATCTTGCTAAAAAAATTTCCTAATCTGTTATCTTCTATCTGTTACCTACCCTATTGCAACTGACAAATCGTTGCTGATGCACCATGTAATAAGCTTTTTAAAAACAAGTCGCTTTGGACAAAGTTGTCACATATTCTGTGCTGTACCATGTAATTACAAGCTACTCACACTCTATTGTACATATCTGGTAAATTACACAACTCTTTCTACTTGCACACATATACAATGGAAAAGAATGTGACCCACAGTTTGGTTACACATATTACACAACACGAGTCATTAAACAACAACAGTCATTCCATTTCAGTTAAAGATGAGGCTCGGCCGGGCGTCAGATGATGGTTCCTAGAATTACAGAGACATGCATGCACTCTCATACTTCACACCTACACTCAGAATGTAACATTTGCCATGTAGGGGCCAAGAGGTGGTTACACGCACAATCACAGACATGCACACAGACTTGTGTTTCCATAACTTTAGAGGCCATTATACTGATTTACATTTCTAATCAACTGTGTACTCGTAGTATTTAACCTAGCTTTAACCCAACTATGATGGGTTCTTGCTTTTTGAGCCCATAAGGAAGACACTTGTGCAAATAAATGTAGATCTCCCCAATAAGTTATTGCTGTGATTTGGCACTATATAAATAAAATTGAACTGATGTGATGCATAGCTCAAGAAACAAGAAAGACAAAGCATAAACATGCATCAAAAACAAAGTTTTGTGATATAGTCCTTGTTATATAGACACTACAGTAATGTACACTCTGCATATTTTGTTTTGAAGAAGCCAGACTTTCCTGGAATTTTTAATGTGGTCTTGAGCAATAGCTCTCATCTTTTTTATATATATATTTGCTGCTTTTCCACGCGTTTTCAGTCCAGTTCTTGGACCTGATCATTGTCAGATGAATGATTTTGTGTTTACTAAACCAGTGTAACAGACAACCTAATGAAGCAACTTATCTAACAAAGAACTTTATCTTCAGGAACTTTGTTAATAGCCTGTCACAATTTTTTTTCTTTAGTTGAATCTAAAAATCTCAAGATAACACAGTCTGACAGGTGTAAAACAGTATTTATGAGTCAACAAGGAGTTTTCCCAAAGAGTTATTGTCTAGGACTTAAGCAAACTAGTCAAGTGGAGGACAAAAGAAGAGGTGACAGGCCTAAAAAAAAAATCTACAGCAGATGAACCGTATCTGAAAGTCATGTCCTTAAGAAATAGGGGGGGAAAATCCAGCAAAGACCTGACACAGGACTTGAGACATGCATCTGACCCTTCAGATGATTCATCTACTGTTCACCACAGCCTCAGAAAAGGTCTCAGTAGAAGGGTGGTTGCCAAGAGGCCATTCTTAAGGAAAAAAAACAGGGAGAAAAAGCTGAGGTATGCCAAGTTACAAAACCTGGACTGAATGCAGAAGAATATGGTCAGAATTCGATTCACCACGCAATATCATGGAAAGTATCTGAAAGTGTCTGATTGGCAGGATGTTCCTTTTTCAGCATGATAATGACCCCAAGCACACTGCCAGGGCAGTAAAGTCGCACCTGGACAGAATAACACACAAGGGAATCCTATCAGCCATGTGAATAATGTTGAGCCTGGACCTCGACATTGTGTAAGCAGTGTCAGATCATCTCGGCAGAGAATGGAACAAAAGGAAGCCAACGTCCAAAAAAGACCTTTGAAAGATGTTCAAGAAGTCTGGAGAATCACTTCTGAAGACTACTTCAAGAAATCAAAGGAGGCTTGCCTAGAAGAGGCAAGGCTGAGTTGAAGAATAAAGGTGATCATACCAAATATTGACTTTCAAGCTAGTTGTAAAACCTGTTTTTGCCTTAGATAATGTATTTTATGTACGTTTGCACGTTTTAATAAACTGTCGCACCTACTAGGGTGACTCAAGAATTTTTCATAGTACTATATAAGACACATGCAGACCTCCCTTATTATATTTAATCTTTGGTAAACTAATATGTATATTACTACTATTTTCTGTGATTGGCGTGCAAGACTTGCTCTGAAGTGACCTTTCTTTCCTGACATCTACCAAAGTCAGTTGATGGCCAGCTCAGGCTTGCTCACATGATTTTACACTTCTCTGAAATAATTCTTATGCCTGTGTTTCAATTTTCACTTTTTGCATTATGTCCTCACACTAAGATATTGATGCCATTTCTATGTCTGTAAAAACACTATGAAAGCTGAATGTCACCACTGAATAAGCTAGAAATCCTTGAAAAAGCATGGAAGGTTTAATCTATAAGTGTAAAATTTAGCAATGTTGGTAACCAAGGAGATCCATGGTGTTGGAAGAACAGCAACATTTTAAGTGTTTACACCAAATTCTAGTCTTTAATGTCTGCTTTAAGGTTATTTTCACTTTATTGATTTCTCCAAGTAATCTTAAGAGCTTGTTCACAATCAAACACTAAAAATAAGAGGGTTTTTTCTAATCACTAAACATACTGTGACCATCCTCCTCGAACAGTGTGGTCATTCTCTTTCTTTGAAACATGAGTGCCAAGCTTGGAGAGGCCGTGTGATTCCTCCTAATTCTGTATTGGCGCTCCACACCCTCTTGCTGTGCTCTATACATAGAGAGTGACTTAGAGGTGTAAAGCTTTCACACCATGGAAATAGATTCATCATGACAGGCTCACAGAGACACTGAATGAAAGCCTCATAGATCTAATTTCAGAAAATAATATGCTTCTCTTTGGGGAAGCTCTCACTCTGAAGCTATGCTACTGCAATATATCAGGATATTGTGACGATGTCATGAACTCAAAGACCAAGAAATCCTTCTGGGTAATAATTCTGTATCAACAGTCCTGTTTTATTCCACAGTAGCATATATGAATCTAAATCTCAACCAAAAAGATCCCAGCAATTCCTCAGCTCTACTACCTTATTGTGGATAACATTATGGAGGCCTGGAGCCTATTCTAGGAGCAGGGATAGGTCAGTAGGTAGAGTAGTTTCTCCATGATTGGAAGGTCGGGGGTTCGAATCCACTGAACGGCTACCCTGAGCAAGGTACCGTCCCTACTCACTGCTCCCCGGGCGCTTGCTTAGTGGCTGCCCACTGCTTCACTGAGTGAATGGGTCAAATGCAGAGAAAAACAAGTAATTTCCCCACGGGGATCAATAAAGTATACATTATTATTATTCTAGATGACACTGAGCAGGAGGTGAGGTAAAGCCTGGACAGGTGACTACATGGATGACCACCTACTGCCTATATCAAGCTCAATTTATAGCTATTTTTTTAATCACATGACAAAGATATTCTGAGTGTGTCTTGAGACAAATTCAGATGATGGTCAGATGTTTGCTCCGTAAACACTAAAAGCACTGTGTGTATATCTGACAACCCTTATTTGCCAACATTTTTCATTATTCAATTTAATGATGCAATTTTTTGCTCTTGTCGCTGCTGATGACTGCAACTCGCTGAGCCTGGTTTCGCTGGTTATTTTCCCCTGTTAAAAGAGAGCTTTTCTTTCCCACAGTCACAAAGTGCTTGCACAGAAAATTTAATCTGATTGTTGGGGTATTTACTAGAATACTGTAAAGTATAAAGTACCTTGATGCAAGTGTTTTGATTTTAAACTGGCTGTTGGCACAACACAACAAATACATATGACATGAATAAAGGCATTAGCATTAGTCATATACACACAGACCACAAGTTTGAGCTGGCATAACATACGGGATGCATATTGTGCTGAAAGAGTGAGTTCTTAAACACACGCTTCCTTAAACACGCATTCATGTGCACGCATGCTTTGGTAAACTTGTTTCTGCTTTACTGAAGATCCCACATTTCCCTCCTTGTGTCTGTCATCATATAATTATGCCACTATGGTTCAAATGAATAGTTCCGGGGAGGACTTGACATCTGCAGATATACATTAAAGTGATGTTATTATCACTGGAGTCACTATAGTGGCAGAACGTGGCCAAATGGTACTGTACAGGTTCTCAGCTTATCCAAACAAGTCTTTTTCTTCTCTCTCTTCAAGCCTTCCTGTCTTATTAGTTGCTGCTAATATATTCACATTCATTCATATTCATAACCCGTGCTACAGATATGCTGAATACCATTTCAATAAACTGTAACATTGTTCTCTGTTTAACTGTTATCAGATTACGACTTATCAAAACAGAACTGGTGAAAAGTCAAAGAGTGTGTTATGAATCTCAGTTTTATGAATAAACAGTACAAGCATTCATGCTACATTTGGATGTGGTTAGCAGGCAGATAACCTATGAGATAGAATAAAGTTGTCGCTAATGTGATAACAGTAGGGGGTCACCGAAAAGGACATTTACTGTCTGCGTTGAAAAAGCATGCATTTCCAAAAATGTATGTACAAAAAGAAGCAAACAGCACTTTATTTAAGATCCAGAATTCTGCTTATCTCATTGAGAATTTTACACACATCATTTACATACCAAAATGATGTATATACAATAAATTTATATGTAATATGGACATTTACATATGCTGATGAACTAAGCGAATACCCTGTCTTCCACATCTATCACTGTCTCACACACACTCACGCACACAAACACACACAGCTTGTCTTAAGTAATCCCACTTTGTTCACTGGAGACTGTGTAGCTAAAAATACTGTGCCAGTAACTGATAGCTCTGCTGGTTGATGTGGAGGAACCCTGTTACCTCTATTACAGACCAGCAGAAGACACCAGGAACAGTTATGTAAATATCTATAACTTCTGTGAAATTGAGGCAGATGATTATTTGAAAAAAGAAGCTTCAATCTTTTTGAATAAAATCCAAAATATTTGTGAATAAACTAAATGTAGCTTAAATTCGTGTGTAAAGTATGGGAATATCAAAAAATAAATGCAACCTCTAAAAACTCCAATTATACTACGACCCCTTTTCTATCTCTATATTCGTGCATACCTGTTTCTTTGACCCACAGCTACTTTAAAAGGTATTATTAACCTTTGCACCCAGGCCCTAATTGATATTTGATGGATGCTGTAGTTGTGTCTTAGTCTTGGGATCGAGTACAGGCACTTAACCTAACCAAGAGAACCACAGGGCAGCCTTTTGATCCTCAGCTCTCACACAGGCAGAACATACCACAGCTTTGTGGTAAAGCCAAGATAGAAGCAATGATTCAGAGTAACAAACTCTCAGGACTAAGAAAAAAGTCAGATTAAAGAGTGAGGGAAATAGGAACTAAGGAAGAGGGTGAAATAAAAGGAAGGCAGATAGGAAGGCAATGCTTTTGCTTAATAAAATAAGCAATTCATCTATAGTTATTTATAAGTTTTTCTGCCTTTTTAAGTATACTAACCTGAAGGGGCCCGCTGGCTGGCATGGTGGATCTCAGCGATGTCAGGTCGATGTCTCGGCCCTGCTCTCCTCTCTCGGTCTTTCCCATTCCCTGCATAATGAGGCCCGTTGAGGAGCAAGCAACTAAACACAGTACACCCTTGAATGCTACTCTCACAGCAGTGAAAATACTAATGCAAGAGCGGCAGTGGTCGTTGTGAAGGGAAATCACCCTGGACGCCAGGCACAAGGCAAGCCCAGGGTGGACAACAGAGGGACAAACAAACAGCTTATTCAGCCTACCCTGGTCTCTCTCCCTGTGCCTGACTCTCGCTTTGCACTCTTTCAGTTTCCCACTGTCTTTTTTTTTTTTGCCAGTATTCTCTCCTTTAATCTATTAAAAAATTCTAAAAGGCTCGAAAACAAATACATATTTTGTGTGTCTATTTGTGCCTGTTTGCACAACAAACGCATTGCTGTATTTCTGTCAAATTAACTGAGGTCAGGTGTGCTCCCAGTAAAGCACTGAGGCTTCATTGTTGGGAGTTTGCAGCTTTTTAAATTCAAGGAGCCCAGGCTCTGTGAAACTATGCTCCATACTACACTCAACAAAAATATAAACGCAACACCTTTGTTGCTGCTCCCATTCCCCATGGGATGGACGTAGAGACCTAAAATTCATTCCAGATACACAATATAACCATCCCTCCCAAACAGTGGTCACAAATCAGTCCAAATGTGTGGTAGTGGGCACATCTGCTATATTGAGATAATCCATCCCACCTCACAGGTGTGCCACATCAGGATGCTGATCTGACATCATGAGTAGTGCACAGGTGTACCTCAGACTGCCCACAACAAAAGGCCACCCTGGAATGTGCAGTTTTTTGCGCTATTGGGGGTCTGGGGACCCAGAACCGGTCAGTATCTGGTGTGACCACCATTTGCCTCATGCAGTGCAACACATCGTCGCATGGAGTCTATCAGATTGTCAATTGTGGCCTGTGGAATGTTGGTCCACTCCACTTCAATGGCTGTGCGAGGTTGTTGGATATTCGTGGGAACTGGTACACGCTGTCGTATACGCCGGTCAAGCACATCCCGAACATGCTCAATGGGTGACATGTCCGGTGAGTATGCTGGCCATGCAAGAACTGGGACATTCTCAGCTGCCATCTGCCCTGAACAATGTGAACCATGATTCATCCGTGAAGCGCACACCTCTCCAACGTGCCAGACGCCATCGAATGTGAGCATTTGCCCACACAAGTCTGTTACGGCGACGAGCTGGAGTCAGGTCAAGACCCCGATGAGGACGACGGGCATGCAGTTGAGTGTCCCTGAGACGGTTTCTGACAGTTTGTGCAGAAATTGTTTGGTTGTGCAAACCAATTGTTCCAGCAGCTGTCTGGGTGGCTGGTCTCAGACAATCTTGGAGGTGAACCTGCTGGATGTGGAGGTCCTGGGCTGGTGTGGTTACACGAGGTCTGCGGTTGTGAGGCCGGTTGGATGTGCTGCCATATTCTCTGGAACGCCTGTGGAGACGGCTTATGGTTGAGAAATGAACATTCAATGCACGGGCGACAGATCTGGTTGACATTTCTGCTGTCAGCATGCCAATTGCACGCTTCCTCATTGCTTGTTGCATCTGTGGCATTTTGCTGTGAGATAAAACTGCACATTCCAGGGTGGCCTTTTATTGTGGGCAGTCTGAGGTACACCTGTGCACTACTCATGATGTCAGATCAGCATCCTGATGTGGCACACCTGTGAGGTGGGATGGATTATCTCAATATAGCAGATGTGCCCACTACCACACATTTGGACTGATTTGTGACCACTGTTTGGGAGGGATGGTTATATTGTGTATCTGGAATGAATTTTAGGTCTCTACGTCCATCCCATGGGGAATGGGAGCAGTAACAAAGGTGTTGCGTTTATATTTTTGTTGAGTGTATATTATGTGGACACAGGCCATATAATTTCAACATGCAGCTATCTCAAAAACTGGACACGTTATACCAAAACTATCTGCTTGGCTGCAGACTACTATTGATGAGTGAAATGCTTTGCTACTCTCAAGGTTAACTTTGTAACATTTTTCATACCACTTAAGAAATATTAGGCTTTCCACAACTGTTTTGGTTGCCTCTAACAGCCTGTGTATTGATTTCCATTCAGCCTATTTTACCACATAACATCAGAGTCCCTTTACATAATTCACCTCCTCTCCCCACCTACAACACTTAAAGTAAGAAACATAAACAACGACTTATAATGACTTGACAAAATGATAAAGTGAGTCTACTAATTAGTGACGTCAGTAAAGAAATACAACAAAAATTACATTACAAACTCCACATAGTTAATAATTATGTGACATGAGGTAATACCTTGCTGGTGACAATGTTAGCAAAAAATAAGCTAAGTTTAGCCAGCTAGCTGCTATGTTAGCTAACAGGTGATTGACTGTAGTTGACTTAAAATCGCATTTTTATTCATTTAAATGAATACAAATGAGTCATTTATTGACATTGACAGTGATTTTTTTTTGTTGGTTAACTGTGAAGCTTTAAAAGCAGCTTTATGTTACAACAAATGACAAGTCTAATGACAACCCTAAAAAGATTATCACCCAAAGGTGCAACTTACGTCTTAGCTCTCTGTTAATCATTCTCCAGCCTGACACTTTTTATTGGTTAGAATTTGTTTTGGGGTTGTTGTTTTTTACAGGCAGCTACAATTTTTATGATCATTTAAATATTAAAGACTTTTGTGTAAATTTAGGTGTGACTCCATCCAATAGCCCAGACATATTAAAATATTGTTGCCAGATAAATATCCAACAAATAAACAGGCCAGCTTTCTAATCTGTGCTAAAACTAGATCCATCTATATAGTACCTAAAACATACTGTAAATAAAAGAATCATCCAAAATGTGACAGTCCCAGCCCATTTTAAACTCTAGTCAAGAAAAACTTACACTGAAAAATTCTGACTTTAAATTTAGCCCAGCTGGCTTACAGATTACTCTCGATATGTTACCCATTAGTATCTGTTCAGATCCAAAGATACACTAGCTGGCGACCATTTAGGACTAGAACAACAAAACTTTTATAATGTAAAAAAACAGGTTTATTATAGTACATAATTTAATGGCCTCTGTTAGAGCTTGACTGAGAAATACAGGAACTGAAAAAGGCACCAAAAATAACCCTCCATAAACAAATACAGCAACGGCACAAACTTATGATCTGTTGTTATTTTACTTCTCTTTCTTTCTCACTCATACGTATTTAACTCAACAAAGCAAGTGTTTTCTTCTCTCTTTTTTTAAAGACATTAACATTCAAGGTCAAAAATAACTAAATAAACTGCTCTAAACACAAATCCTCAAAAATCTCAGAAGGGAAGAGTTTCATTGTGTGAAGTGAGAGAACATAGCACACAGCAAATTCAGAAACAATGTAGCAATACAAAAAAACTGAGATATTTTACTGTTTCATGGAAAATTTTCAATCATTTTGAACAACAGATCTAAAAAAAAGGTTGAGACCAGACAATAAAAGGTTGGTAAGTAAGTGCTACTAAAAAGAAAGAGCTGTAGGAACCTTTTGAACTATCCATCCATTCGCTTCCGCTTGTCCTTTTCAGGGTCGCGGGGGGCGCTGGAGCCTATCCCAGCTGTCATAGGGCGAGAGGCGGGGTACACCCTGGACAGGTCGCCAGTCTGTCGCAGGGCCAACACACAGGGACAGACAACCATTCGCACTCACATTCATTTGCACATTCACACCTAGTGACAATTTGGATTATCCAATTAACCTATCCCCACAAGCTGCATGTCTTTGGACGGTGGGAGGAAGCCGGAGTACCCGGAGAGAACCCACGCAAACACGGGGAGAACATGCAAACTCCACACAGAAAGACCCCGGCCTGATGTTGGAATTGAACTCAGGACCTTCTTGCTGTGCGGCAACAGTGCTAACCACCGTGCCACCGTGCTGCCTACCTTTTGAACTAATTAGATTAATTGGTTACAGGTTATTAACATGATTGGATATAAAAACGCATCCAGGTTTCTCAGAAGTAAAGATAGAAGTTAGTTCACAAGACTGCAAAAACCTTTCTGTAATTTGTGGAACAAGATGAACATTTTTAAGTGTAAAATAATGAAAAGAGTTTGAACACAGCATCTACAGTACCTAATATCATCAAAATAATGTGGCCAAATCTCTGTGCTCAAAGGCAAAAATATATATTGCATAGCCGTGATCTTCAGTCCTCAGGTAGCACTACATCGAAAACAGGGATGATTCTTTGATCAAAATCACAGCACTTTGAGTAATCACTGTATGTCAACACAGTTTATCGCGCCATCTACAAAGCACTATCATGCACAGAGGAGGCCGCATGAACATCATCCAGAAATGTCTGTGGGCCAAAGCTCAATAAAATCAACTGAGGCAAATTCAAGACTAAAGATGAGAGAGACCCGCCTTCAGTTCAAAACCATATGGAATTAGCATCTTGCACTGGAAAGGCAAAATGAGTGCTGAAAGGCAGATACAGGTTTTAGAGCAACATACACTCCCATCCAGGCTCTCCTTTTTAGGGAAAACCTTGCATATTTCAGCAAGATAATGCTAATGTAACTGCATCTGTTACAGCAGCATGGCTTCATAGGAGAAAGTGACTGTCTGCAGTCCTGACCTTTCACCAACTGCAAACATTTGGCACATCATGAAACGAAAAATAGCCTGACGTTGTAAACAAAGATGTCCTTTAGGAGCAGTCGCCACACTAACATGCTTGAAACTGAAACTAACACCAGAGATAAATCAGATGACATTTAATTAAAATAAAAGGACAATACAACCACTGAATGGTTGTGTCAGCATTAAAGATAAGCAGCTTACTAGAATTATTATGCAATATATCTTTGCTACAGAGCTTTTCCTCTCAAATTTTAGATATGTGTCAGTGCGGTTAAAAGCAGAAATATCTTCCCTTTCACTTCTTTTTTAGTTTGCTGCTTTCAGCTTCCAGGAACTGTACTAATCTCAGCTGACACTGTCCGAGGAATTATTTTTGCTTCTGTGGTTTTCCAGAATTAAACATCTGTCGTCTTTAAGGGATTTGGAGATGAATAGTAATTATTTAACAGCCTGAAATGGGCTACTTGACTTATGTGAAGTTTGTTGGCCCATTTAAGTAATAGATTCCAAGTTAATCCGTAAATGAGAGGTTAAAAGCCAACTGTTGTGCCCACAAGTTTTTTTAAAATTCCGTAATCGTTCCTAGAAACCACTGTTTACACGAGACATCTCATTACTCAGCCAAACCTTTTCATTCTTCGGTTCCTAGAAACAGAGAGTCTTTGGACTGTGCCAGCTAGAGAGCACGCTGACTTTAACCCAGTTCTTGCTTAAAATAATACCTGCTGTGGAGACAAAATAGTTCCACTTATGGGCTAAAATCTTTACTTACTGCCATGGTTTATAGAGACCTACAGTGGGTTTTTGACCAGCAGCTAAATGTGTAATCCCTCTCAAAAATAGTGTTTCACTGTAAAGATAAAATGGCACTTTATGGAGAAGCTTCTTGAGTTCAAACCTTCAACAAGGAGGTTTTTAACTACTGAATGTGCAAATGGGAACTAAAGAGCAGTTAGCGCTTAAGCTCATGTGTTTCATTTTGCTTCAGTAATCCCAGAGCTTTGTGCTGCTTTAGCTCTTCATGTAGCAGTTTAGCTTGACTGTAAACAATGCTGTATGAAGGTGTTGCTTTCTTTACTTAAAGTGGGATCTGTGCTCCTCCCCAGAGTATTTTAGAGGTATTTACTTCCCTTTCCAAATTCATAATAGAATTACAAAAGAGGGCTGAATTTTGTACACATTCTAAACCACCTTAAGGCAAATGCGATATGTGATAGTGGATTAGATAGATAAGACTGACTTGACTCGACTTGACTTGTTGTGAATCACTTACAATACCGTGCAAAACACTGAATGGGAGCTAAACGACTTCAGTGCCCGGAACTGGAATACTTTTAATGGAATGTATTTTATTTATAGCATCCAAGCAGATTTCTGTTGTGATTTGCACGCAACCATTTAAATTGGATGAAAAATGAGACATGTTACTTGTCAAGGTAAAAGTGATACACACACCACATGGACCAGGGTGAATAGTGTTCGCCCTCAGAAACCCTTGAAGGACCATGTGGTGTTTTAAATCTACTTAGAGCTGCAGGCATGACACTCATAATGAGGAGTTAAGGTATGAATTGTTTCTGTGAGCCCTTTACTGGGAATGCAATGGGAGGCATTTTAGAGAGCACTACCGACTTTCTTTTTATATGCAAGCTGTAAACAAAAAGAAGCAGTGTGCACTTTCTAAAATTATCCTGCAAGATCTTGGTTAAGGCAATGCAGGAAAAACATAAGTAAATATGTTAAAATGGCAGCATGGTGCAAACTTAGCATTCTGAAGCAATTTTTCTATGAAAGTGTCCTTGTTTGGGACGTCCTGTGTACGTGAACGAGGACACACACATGTATGGAGGCAACTAATGCCATCTACAGTCTTAGCAGTGTTGGGGAGGCTACTTTGAATACACCTCTATGTACCCAGCTGGAAAAAGTTGAACTACACCAAAGTTACCCTAGGGAGAGATTGATTTGACTAACTCAAGCTAGGTGGAAAAATTGTTCAAACCATTAGAAAAAAAGGCAATGCACATGTGATACAAAATTACAAGAAGATATGAGTTTACAGGCCATACATAAACAACAGAAAAATGCCTCATTACTTCTGGTGCAAGGAGTTTGAAAGAATTGGTTTTCATCATCATGCTGGCATCTGAGCATGACTTAAGGTAATTCAAATCATTGAACTGTACCTCCTGACTGTGGTTATAGTGCTGGTGCCTCGAGAAGCATGCAACTATCGGTCAAACATTACGGCATGCTGTGTAGTTAACTGCACTAACAGTCCTTCTGTACTTTGTACTTTTGAGAGTGAAACTCCACTATTTTATTTGAATGTTCCTCACCACTAATGCATCCATATTGATGCCCTTTCTCACCAAGTTTACTGATATTAACTGATAATTTAACACTTCACTGTCTTCCAAGTAGGCATGTCTCTTCCTCCAAAAAAACCCAAGATGGCTAAAATGTAATCTAAAGTCTTCAAAGCAGGGATCCACAAACTAAAGGTTTAAGTCTGGGTTTGGGTCCAGGTGGTATTGTGCCCTCTAAAAAAGCATGGGACATCTTATCTGAACATTTACTAATAGATAATTAATAGTTAACAATACTAATGCAAAATTGAAATAATATTTTGTTTATTCTCAAGAAATGTTCACTGCAGACTACTATGGATACTGTGAAATCTCAACCACATAGGGATTGTCCAATTATGATGTGATGCCAGTGACTGGCTGTGGTTTAAGGGGTATCAGCCCACTAATAACAGGAGGCTTCTCCCTGTATTGAAGGAGAATCTGGAAGGCATGGTGTGAGCCTATCGAAGTGGTGTGCAGAGGCTTTTCTTGTAAGCCTCTGTGCAAGGTCTATGAGCTACTTGGGATCTCAAGGGCTACAAAAAGGAAAGCAATCGAGTCTGCCATGGAGGGCTTCCAGATGGCTTTGAATCAGGGGGAATGGTCTGTGGGCCAGTGCTGCTGGAACACAAGCCAGGACTTGATCAACCCTGGCTGGCTTGGCTGAGTGAGGTTACATGATGTTGAAAGACCCCAAACATTCAACACTGAATATGTGTCCCGGTGCATTATGGGATGTATCTTTGACTCGGGGTTTGCAATGCTCCTTCTGTTCATGCATCTAAGTGCTCCTGCGCAAAAAAGGAGCACAAAGACAAGTGGGCTCAACGTAATGTCAACGGCAAGCACCTTATACGACATCGGTTTTAACCTCAGTACTTATAAACACTTTAGCAATTTATTAACCAATGTATATTGCTAATATAAGCTCATCTCCAGCAAGCTACAGTGCATAAAATTTGTCAGCAACAGCTGACATTTTAGTTGGCAAGTCTCAGCAAGACACAGGAAGCTGCTTTTGTTTAATCTTATCTGGAATCAAGGAGCCTGCAAGTGAGCCATGTGGGCATGGAAACTGTGAAAGACAATGCAACAATAACAAAGCAGGCTGTTTGCTTCCACTCACAGCAAACAGTTAATTGAGACAATGCTTGAGACCTCATTTGAAGCTTATCTTGGGCTTGTCTTAAATGACCTAAGACTTGATTCAAACTCCAAAAAACCTAAAATCAGCTGTGATGTGACACTTTGTCATTATGCATTGTTTTTGTGCCATTAGTCATTTGTTCATGCTCTCATCCCATCTCTTTTTCTCTCTCTGTCTGTCTCTTTCTCTCTCTCTCGCGCGCTCTCTCTCTCTCTCTCACACACACACACACACACACACACACACACACACACACACACACACACACACACACACACACACAAAGATAGGGCTTCAGCAGCTGAGTACCAGGCAGTACTGACCTCTCGCTTTGTACATTGCTGTCATACACACACATGCACACTAAGCAGACAGTACCAGTCTCTCATCCAAGCACTGATAAAAGGGCCTTTATGCTCCAAAGGTTTTCACTGCAGTAATGCGCATGCGTGCACACACACACGCGCGCACACAGTCATGTTTCCATCACATCGGGAGCCATTACAGCCACTTACATTCCATGACGTGCTCCAAAGCATAAATACTGCTTCACTAGCTTTTACTTAAACTTAAATGTCTTAACCTTTACATTGATTTATGATTTATTATGCAGATACCCAATAGTACAATTTCCCCACAATACCCATAATACGCACACTCTCTGGCTGGAAGGATAAAACACTTCACAATTTCAAAGTTAATAAGGCGAATTTGTACATCTAAACATGTTACTTGATCTGATACCATAAGCATCGCTGGGCCGAACAAAACTCACACTGTAATGCCCGCATTAGCAGACAAACATACACATCCGATGCAGCGGGGAACTGTGGGATGACGGTGTAACAGATCAAAGCGCTAGTTTGTTTTCACTGACAGATGAGCAGGTGCACACTTTCATCTTCCACCTGCTCAGGACATTTGTTGTAGTTTGCCATTTTTACTTGAGTCTTTTCATACACATACAAGCACACTAATCTCTGTATGAAACAAGCATATAGTATACATACATACATATAGTGCATCTGAGTTTTTAAAGCTTGGTCTGTGACAAGTTTTTGGCATTAATGAACAAAACAATGCTTCGACCTATAGTAGTTAACCCTTTAAGACCTACCATAGAACCAAGTCCGCCAGAGCTTACTTTATATTTTTACATGCTGTAGTGCCATTTTTGGGAGCATTTCAAGTTGCTATACATCAATACATCTGTTATAGCCCAAATTTTAATAATATGTATGCATTAAGTCCATAGTAACTACATAAATTGCAAAAAAGTGCAATAAACTACAAAAAAATTGAAAATTGTTTTTGTTTTGTCTTTTACATATATTTCTACTTAGAGAAATTTAAGAGCTTTATCCCTCAAAACTTTAAATACAAAAAAGTTGCACAAAATTGTTTACAACAACAGGAAATTTATTTTGAGTGTCTTCATATTTTTATTTTTGAGATACACCAATTTTTATATACTGCAGAAAAAACTAAAAACAATCCTAGAATGCAAATTTGCAAAGAAAACAGCATGTGCATCAAAATAAACTATTTAAAGCAGTGCAATTTGAGTTCTAAGCATCCCAGAAACTATTCAGAAAAGCATAATGTCAAACATGACTTTTAAAAACACCAGTAAAGGCTTATGCGGCCTACAAGTAAAAAACTACATTTTCCGCGAAAATGACGTCACTTCCGGTTTCAGGCAGGTACTGGCAGACATGCGATAGTTCGCGCTGACGTCTATTCCAACTAGGAAGTGTTACAAACAGCTGATCGGATCGGCAAAGCGTGTCTCTGGAAAATTATGTTTTTGTTCCTGCAAGCGCTTTTTATGCAATTTTTGCAAAGCTATATGTGGAAGGAAACTGTGACTTAGGACAAGCTGATGGCATAAGATGTAAGTACAACTCCTCTGGTTTTATATGCAAAAAATATTATTGCGCTACCTTACGTGGTTCCGGTGTTCTGGGAATCCCTCCTACCTGAGAAAACATCCTACCCAATGTTTCTGCGCAGACACAGCGCATGCGCACAACACCACCAACTTTAAAGGGTTAAAGAGGTCAGAGTGAGTGGGAACTACACTGTTAAACCTCTTCTGCGTTCACTAACTGGTGTTAAATTGGATAAGCTGAGGAGACTCTTTATTAGGGAGTGATTAGTTGTTTTACAGTCACTTCAGCTTAATGTTCGACTTATAGTCTTGGCTAATTGCTCTGTTTAAAGTTTGTTTTTGTTTTTCTGCTGCTAAAGAAAGTATAAGTAATGAAAAAAACATATCAATCATGTTGCCTAAAACCTATGGAAAGCTTGAATGATGTTTTTTGAGCTATAAATATCACCTAACAATTAGACAATGAGTGGTGAGTGGTTCCTGAAGGTTGCTAACTGTTACTAGGTAAAATGAGTTGCAAAGAGGGCGCTGCAGCAAAAAACCTGCTTGTGATTGCTCTGGTCACTGGCAAATTGCCTGTAATGTCTGCAAACACTTGCCAACTACTCTCCAAACGGCAGTAGAATTTGAAAAAGTGCATCGCAAATTGGAAATAGAGAACCTTCACCATCAAAGTGAAAATTGTGCCTCAGAACTGCAGACATTACGTTTTGTCCCTCACTTTCTACAGTCTTGCAATTGCTCGGAGAGTAGCTGGTGAGAGTTTATAGACTAGTTGACGTCATACATGCAAATTACAGGTTTCTGTGGCTGTCTGCTTGGAACCAAAGTAATCGCAAGGAGGTTAAACAGGGGTAAGCACAAGAAACTACTGAAAACTTTGGAGCCCTGAGTGTTAGCGAGGATGATCTGGCAGAGAACTGTGGCACCCATCTGCCTGGAAATACCCAGCTTGATTAAACAGTAGGAGACAAGTGGGGGGAGAACAGCCGGGGGGGAAGACTTCCACTCACAGGCACAGTGCCAATCCAGTAACTCCACCTGAGGCTAAAAGCAGATACGTTAACACACAAAAAAAAGAAAAACAGAATCTAAAGCCCATCCTGCCAAACCTCATAACTGGAGGTTGCCAAATGCCTGTATATTTGTCTCTAGGCTTGTGTGACTGGGCCTTATTAACTTGATCCAACGTTGTCACCATTATCAATACAGGTCCAAAATGTTAACAAGTTAACTTCACATGGTTAGTGGTCACATCTCTGCAAAACCTCAACATCCTGTTTGTTTAACATACATTAATCTATTAACTGAAAATCTTGGCTGTGGTCTTGTCAGCAACTTAAAAGTATAACCCTCCACTTCTAATGATAGCTGTTTAAATATAGTTTATGAGTGCAGTCAGCCTTTTATAAAATTCGGCTCTGTTCTTTATTACTTTTACCTTCACAACTATTTTGCTATTCAAGCAGAACGTTAAAGCACTGACAAGGCTTGACAGCTTTAGAAAAGTTATAAAGAAAAATGGGTCAACAATTGATTGTTACTCATTTAAGTGTGTCTCTGGCCTGGTTTCCCGCAGCATCTATTATACTCTATTATAAGATGCAGACTCTTCTTCCAATGATGACTCGATGTTTCCAAAGGTGCTGTAAATTTGAATGACTCACACACAGCAAGGGGGCTTTGATAAAAGAGGTTGGCAAAGCACTGAATGTGGGAGACCGTCTCGCAGACTGCATACAAAATGAATCACATGCTCATATGAATAAAAGGTCCTCAACAATTTAGAAAAGCAAATGCTTTGATATTCCTATTGTAGAATTGCTGATAATGCCTCTTCTTGTGTCTAAAATTACCCCTACTTGAAGCGTAAAGTGGAAGTGGACACATTTTGCAGACATCTATTTGCACAAAAACACACACTCCGAAAGTGAAATCTGATTTTCATGTGGCTTCAGTTAACTTTCCCTTTGAAACAGGAAATTAAATTTTAAAACAAAGCTGCAGATAATTAAAAATGGTGCACCCACTCATTGCTTTGTTGTTACAAATCTTAAAAATGGTAATATGTAAAACATTTCACCTGCTACGCGCTCCTTTTTAATCCTTTATATTTATTCTGACAGGATACAGTTGAACCTTGAGCTGTCTCTTTAGCAAACCTAGTAAGTGGAAAAAGCTGAAAGGTTTAGCCTGTGTTATTGGCTTTACAGTTTATTTCATGAAAACACTTTGGCATTTATGGCCACTGTTATTTTTACAATGTGGCTTTAGGGCAGACTGCAGACTACAGCACATGTGAGCACACAGTGGTGTGAACAAGCACACACATGCTATGAGTCCTGGCTTCTCTCAGCTGCATTTTGCAGTTGGATTTCATTAAATAATATCCCAGCAAATTCTACGATTGAAACCTTTCAGCTATGAAGTATTTGTAAATGCTTAGATTTAACACCCAAGAGGTACCAGGAAGCAAAAAGATACAGAGGATTATTGTGACTGGATGTCATTTGTCACACAGCCATCTATTAAAGGTGCTCATTTGCGGGCACATGAGCAGGTTAAATATGACATGGTAGGGTTTTTTTCTTAACTGCAAATTAGAAAAAAGGAGAGCTAAATGAGAGGTAATCATATAAAAAAAACCACCCAGCACGCCCCTGCGGGCGGTTTATCCTTCAAGCTCGGGTCCTCTACCAGAGGCCTGGGAGCTTGAGGGTCCTGCGCAGTATCTTAGCTGTTCCCAGGACTGCGCTCTTCTGGACAGAGATCTCCGATGTTGTTCCCGGGATCTGCTGGAGCCACTCGCCTAGCTTGGGAGTCACCGCACCTAGTGCTCCGATTACCACGGGGACCACCGTTACCTTCACCCTCCACATCCTCTCGAGCTCTTCTCTGAGCCCTTGGTATTTCTCCAGCTTCTCGTGTTCCTTCTTCCTGATATTGCTGTCATTCGGAACCGCTACATCGATCACTACGGCCGTCTTCTTCTGTTTGTCTACCACCACTATGTCCGGTTGGTTAGCCACCACCATTTTGTCCGTCTGTATCTGGAAGTCCCACAGGATCTTAGCTCGGTCATTCTCCACCACCCTTGGGGGCATCTCCCATTTTGACCTCGGGACTTCCAGGTTATACTCGGCACAGATGTTCCTGTACACTATGCCGGCCACTTGGTTATGGCGTTCCATGTATGCCTTGCCTGCTAGCATCTTGCACCCTGCTGTTATGTGCTGGATTGTCTCTGGGGCATCTTTACACAGCCTGCACCTGGGGTCTTGCCTGGTGTGATAGACCCCAGCCTCTATGGATCTTGTACTCAGAGCTTGTTCTTGTGCTGCCATGATTAGTGCCTCTGTGCTGTCTTTCAGTCCAGCTTTGTCCAGCCACTGGTAGGATTTCTGGATATCAGCCACCTCCTCTATCTGCCGGTGGTACATACCGTGCAGGGGCCTGTCCTTCCATGATGGTTCCTCGTCTCCCTCCTCTTTCTTGGGTTTCTGCTGCCTGAGGTATTCACTGAGCACTCGGTCAGTTGGGGCCATCTTCCCAATGTATTCTTGGATGTTCCTTGTCTCATCCTGGACTGTGGTGCTGACACTCACCAGTCCCCGGCCCCCTTCCTTCCGCTTAGCGTACAGCCTCAGGGTGCTGGACTTGGGGTGAAACCCTCCATGCATGGTAAGGAGCTTTCTTGTCTTTATGTCAGTGGCTTCTATCTCCTCCTTTGGCCAGCCTATTACCCCAGCAGGGTACCTGATCACGGGCAGGGCGTACGTGTTGATGGCCCGGATCTTGTTCTTACCATTCAGCTGACTCCTCAGGACTTGCCTGACCCTCTGCAGGTACTTGGTGGTTGCAGCTTTTCTAGCGGCCTCTTCATGGTTCCCATTTGCCTGCGGGATCCCCAAGTACTTGTAACTGTCCTCTATGTCTGCAATGTTGCCTTCTGGTAGTTCAATCCCCTCAGTTCTGACTACCTTCCCTCTCTTTGTTACCATCCGACTACACTTCTCCAGTCCGAACGACATTCCAATGTCATTGCTGTATAGCCTGGTAGTGTGGATCAGTGAATCGATGTCTCGTTCACTCTTGGCATACAGCTTGATGTCATCCATGTACAGGAGGTGGCTGACAACTGCTCCGTTCCGTAGTCGGTATCCGTAGCCAGTCTTGTTAATGATCTCACTGAGGGGGTTCAGGCCTATGCAGAACAGCAGTGGGGACAGAGCATCTCCTTGGTAGATCCCGCACTTGATGGTGACTTGTGCTATGGGCTTGGAGTTGGCCTCTAGTGTTGTACGCCACATCCCCATTGAGTTCCTGATGAAGGCTCTTATATATATATATATATATATATATATATATAATGGGTTTCTAACAAGTCTGTGTGGAGATGTATGGAATGGAGTGAAAGTGCAATCAAACTTTGGCAATAACAGACTGGACTCTTTAGTGTCACTACCTGGTAATAAAATGTATTGCACAATTATTCAGTCCTCAATTCCATTTGACTGCAAGTACACGCCACTAAATTAGTTAATTATCTCAAACATTAGCCTACATTGCACAGTAGATCCAGACATTGAGCCTTTTTTTTCCTTCTCAGTGCAAGGCTTTCTTTAAAAGCTACACACACACACACACACACACATAAAGGCACTCAGAAAGAAAGAGAGAAAGAAAGTGCGAGCTGCATGCAGTATAACTGAGAAGGGAAGTGACAGGTTCAGTGTTGCAAAATGAGAGCTTTTAAAGCACATCCTTTGACACTCAGAAGCACCCACACACTTTCGTTGGAAGCTGTAATTCAAATAAGTTTAGGGTAAGCTAATGTTTCGATGCAAAACAGAAAAAGAAAGAAAGAAAGGACCTTAAAAGCATTAACCATGCTATTCTCTTCCTATGTTAATTCTGCTCCAGTCCTTGATCAGTGCACTCAAAATGCAGAAATTAGTCGTTTAAATAAGTCTAAGTGTTTCCACACCCACAGAAGGCAAAGTTAGAATAGCAAGAAATTAGTCAAATGCTAGCTTTTCTTTTTTAAGTGCAGAGAAGCATTAGTTAGTAATCATAGCAGCCAACCAGCATCTGATTGGTCACAGGCCTCACACATTGATCAAATTACGGTAATATATGATGCAACAGTTAAAGAGGAACATAAAATGCAAGAGTATATAAAAATTGGTGTATCTACCATGCAAGAGATGCAGCAGTGACAAAGACAGGTTGCCAAGAAGATGTACCCTGGTGTTTATTTAAGTGAAAGATACACATACAGGCTTATTTTGACTACCTGAGCCAAGTTTCGACAAATTCCCCAGCCTGCTGGAACTTGCTTGGAAGGTCAGATTTTTTCTGACATCACCAAACACGTGACACAAGAACCCATACTGTGTTTATTGTGCACTATGTTTTACATATAGATACATTCAAATCGCATGAAGATTCACCCACCAGTAACTGATGTACTTGCACTGCCATGTCAGCAGCCCTCCTTTGCATATTTCCTCTTTACATATTCTTGGTTCAGCTTTGGTCTCCAGCTTCTTCTTTTGCTTGCTTCTGCATGTGCTGAGTGGGTGAGTTTCAGGGCCAGAGTAAGATGGTTTTTAACAGCGTGCACTGTAACACATAGAAACCTCTTTTAGTATCATTATGAGGTGTAAGAAGCTCCGCAAAAAAGAAGCTGTAGCACATACTGCGGAAAAGCACGGCCCGCACCTCCCGTTAAGGATGAAAAATAATGAAATGCATTTTAAAGAGACCATATAGAAGGAAAGATAACACTGAAACGTTGCACTTTTATCAGTAAAACTTGGGGATAATATGAAATGTTGTTGTAGTGGAGTCAGTATAGCCAAAGGGTGGAATAAGCCAACTGGAATTTAATCAATCACATTTCCTGGTGACTATGAAAATAGTGTTGTCATTCTAATATTAAAAAAAATGAGTGAGAGTGTTATTTTAAGAGTGTTATTATAAATGCAAACAAAATTGCTCATGCTTTTGGCATAACTTCAATCATTATTATTATTGTTTTTTTAAACGTCAGATTTATGGCGGCTCATTTAACTAGAACTAACAGCACCCAGATTACGTTGAAAAAACAGGTTGGACAAGCAAAACGGACTGGAGTGGGGTAGCGCTGTGTTTGAAGCAAAGTTAGATAAAACTAGGTTACTGGGGCATAAAGAGAAATGACAAAAAAGGAAGTGGTTGAAGTGTTGCATTGTGTGTTTCAGAAAACCCTTTGTCAGTGAATGAAGCTTGCCTGAAGCTCTAAGGTACTGAATTTCTGTGAAAATGATCTGCTTGAATGTACAGTCATGGTGAAAAAAAAAAAGAAAAGTACACCCTCTGTCTGTTCTACGATCATACATGTATGGACATTAAAAAATGTTGTCCTTTTCAGGGCTTAGAATTAGGTAATTGTAACCGTTGATGAACGGAACACATGACATATTACACTGTGTCATTATTTGCTTAACAAATACTGAGCCAAAATGCAGAAGCAGTGTGTGTAAATATAGTACGCTCCATGATTTAATAGCTTGTAGGACCACCCTTAGCACCAGTTTAGAACTTTATCAATATTTCTCATGTCATTGTGGACAAATTTTTTCTCACTCTTCTTTACAATGTTGCTTCAGATCATTGAAGTTTGTGGGCACTTGTTTATTCGCGTGCTTCTTAAACTGGACCGGACCATTACGACACCATGATTATTTTCTTTTTTTTTTGTCATTCTGTTATAGATTTACTTCTGTGCTTGGGATTGTTGCCCTGTTACATCACCCAGTTTCAGCCAAGCTTTAGCTGTTGTACAAATAGCTTCATATTTGACTTTAGAATACTTTGGTATACAAAGAAGTTCGTATTTGACTCAGTGACTGCAAGGTGCCCAGGTTCTGTGGTTGCAAAACAACCCAAAATCATTGGCCCTCCACCATCATGTTTGACAGTTGGCTTTATCTAAATATGGCTTTGTGCATTATGGCCAAACATCTCCACTTTACTCTCTTGCTGCCAATCTGCTGCCAAGCTCATTTTAGAAAGAAGCGGCTTTCACCATGCAACCTTTCCAAACAAGCCATAGATGTCCTGTTGTTTTCTCATTGGACTTTCATTATTAACATGCTAAGTGAGGCCTATAGAGATGTAGCTCTTGGGCTTTTCCATTTTCTCTGAGCATTGCATATTACCTAACCTTTAGGAGAATTTTCTGGGACTTCCAATCCTGGGAACGACTGGCAACTATGTTGGACATTTTCCACTTTTGAATAATCTTTCTCACTGTAGGCTTTAATATTCAGAAATAACCTTATAGCTCTCCCCTGGTTGATGCGCAGCACAACAACTGCTTATCTAAAATCATGGCTGATGTTCTTACTTCCTCCTAAACACATACTAACAGTGTAATGTGTCATATTTTGTTGTTCATCTGAGGTTATAGTAACTTAATTTTAAGACCTGCTGAGGACCAGATTTGTTTTTGTTATGTCCTGATATGTAAAACCTTAGAATTGACAGAGTTTGTGCTTTCTTTGTGCTTTCTTTGTTCCATGACTGTAGCTCTCCTGCGACTGCCTGCACTCTGAACAACAATTAAAGAGTTTCAAATGAGTCTAATTCTTTAGATAATGGATTCCAGGCAAACTGGATTCCAGGTTTTACAATGCAAACCAAAGTGACTTCCTGTGAAATGACTGCAATGGTAAAAAAAGGAGAAGCTTTCAGTTCTCTCCAGGTTATGCTTGAAAAGCATAAACAACTGTCCTGGAATTAGAGACATGATAGTTAAAGGTGAAAAGACTATTTTGACATTTTGTGATATGCTTACTGATTTCCTTGACTAAATCTGAGATAACTGAGAACTCTCTCATGACTATACATTAAATATTTATGTGAAGCTTTTCTTCTCTTCTTGCAATTTCCACAAATTCAAATTTTAGCAGAATGTCATCCATATTCGCCAACACCAGTCAGATAGTAATAAAAAGGAAAAGTGACATTAAGCCTGTTCAGCCTGTTGTGTAGGGGGAAAGCAGACATGCATGTTCTCCATAAACTCTCTGTGTGCCTCAAGTTATAATAACATACTCTGGGATGTAATATATTAGGATGCACACATTAGGATATTAAGCTTTAATTAGGCTTGCTTGACGGCTCAGCCAACTCACTGCAAGAAAGCAAATATGCATACATGCCCAACTGCTCCTTTAAATGAGATTAGCTGCACGCTACAGCACAGTGGGGTCAGGATGCTACCTGAGCTTATAGAAATGTTTAATGTTTATCGATGGGCAGCATTGTCACTTCACAGGAACTGCAGATGCCTTTGTTGTGGCCTGTAACTTTGTGGAACAAAATATGTTCTCCTATGAAGACACATTTTGCATTTTGAGTGTCACAGGCTGTATTTTTACAGACACTTCCTGCATTCAGGAGTGCTTTTGTATACTTTATCTGCTTTAGTCTGTACTTGGCTAACCTGTTTTTACAACCTCATAATTCTTTCTTTGCCTAAAGGAAAGTGCAGGATAAAAATGTGCAGCATGCACACACAGGCAAAGGAACACCACCTCACACACACGCACCAGGAACGAAGACCAGGCTTGAAAAAAATTGATCTGCGTTGAGACACTCGTTCCTGTTTCGCTGGCACATTAAGCTACAGGTGGCCATGTGAAAACTCCAAAAACAAAAACAAGTTAATGGCTCACTTTTTGCTGTAGCCTTGCCACTGCTTCCAGTAACAAACACAGGTAGAAGTCACAGGCGTGAACACATCCTTTTCAACTCTTTACCAGCTGATTTTCCTGTACCAGCGACACAGAGCACAGAGCGACACACATCCTGCTGTTCACCGTGGAAACTTTAAGTTCAGATGAAAGCTGTTGGTGATGACTGTGAAAATTAGTCAGCAGTTTTCACAATCCACAATCAGATTTTTGTGTGTGGCATTTTCAAAACAGTTGCTTTAGTAAAATAACATTTGCATGACAATCTGGAGGAAGCAGCAAGCGTGAAGTGTGTTTCCAAATTAGTGAAGTGAAATTTTGTTTTAAAAAAAATTAAAGAAAACGTGAGCATAGAGTGGGCCTGCTGCTGAAGTGAAAGCCTCTTTCTTTCAGGGTAAATTAGTCAATATTTAGGAAAAGATGGTGGGGGCGTCATTGAACAGCCTCAACAATTATCGGTCTAAATAAAAAATGGCAAAGCACGTGTTAAAAACAAATGAAATAAAAACACGATGAGCGGCGCGTGTTGGTTCACACTGCTGCTGTCTGGTGGGTCATTATGCACGGGTTTGCCTCCGGTAGCCGTTGTAAATTACCTCAGCAGGAAATAAAACCATTTCCGGCTTGAGTTGTCAAAATAAGATCGAAGCGTCTGCTGAATAACCTTTTCTGTTTGCTTGACAATGAACAAAAAATGAGCCTAAAACAGAAACTGTCTTTGCTTACTTTTCAATACAGACAATTATTAATTATTAGTCAACTATTAACTTAAAAACGAAAAAAAGTCAAATCAATTTCGGATCCATTTCTCCCTACATTATAAAATAATTAACACGTGTTTCTTATTTCTAATGACTGAATAATACATCCTACATTATATGATAGCTTTTCTATTAGAATGACACTGAGAGCTTGAGAGCTTACAGTACTTACTATTGCTGAAGCTGCTCCAGTAGATCCACGAAGGGGCACAGCTGGATCTCCATCACTTCAACATATATGCTTCAAGTACCTGAAGAAAACAGACTCTGGTGGGGGCTGCATTGCATGAGTTTGTACTCGACAACAGCCCTTTCACGACTGAACACGCTTGCAGGAGGGATATAGGAAGTTTGTGAGTTTATGAGGTGTAATTTATTTTATTTTGAAAAGCGGCCTTATACAGCTCCAGCATCCTCGCTCGCAGCAGTGAATTGATGCGGCTGTGCTGCGTGAAAGCCCAGCAGTTGCTTTGACGAGTCATCGCTGGAGAAGATCCCAGAGCAGACGGATCCGCTGTCTGATGGCTTGAAAACGGGGAATCACTGTGGACCGCAGCGGATTTATAGCATCGTACGAGCCCGGAGGAGCGACGCGGAGGCGGCACGAGCGGACCGGGTGCCGACACGGGTCGGGATACGTTACCTTTAAGTGAGGCTGTTATCGTTTTTTTTGTTTTTGGAAGCCTTACACAGACAATACGGAGAGAAAAGTAGTACCACAGCCTCCGCGACAGCAGCGGGCGAACTTGTCATCTCTGTCCTGTGGGAGGTGTCTGTCTGTCGGCTTGGGGCTCTCTGCACGCACCGCTCGTCTCGTCACTGATTGGACCTTTTTAATTTGAGGGATATTTGTTGTGTTTTGTACAAATCGCTCTTATTTAGTGTTTTCCCTCAACCAACTGTGGCTTTAATGTGACGCACCACACTGACACTTGTGCTGTGTGTAGAGCAGACCCTCTGCAGAGGAGTAAAAGGCTCCCTAATCAAGTTTTTCCCCCCTTCACATTTCTGCGGCAACAGCACAGACCACACCGATGTCATAGGTAATGCTTCGCCTTTGTTTTTGCATCGCAATGCTTTCTGCAGAGTCGTTGCTCGCGTCTTTGTTTTTGCCTGTAGACAAACTTGTCGACACAGCCTCGTTTTCTGGAGTTCCTCAACAGGCAGCAGTGAAGCTGCACGGGGTTGCTCTGCAGCTTTAATTAAGCTCACTGCATTTCCACTCTGCTCAGTGGCAAGGCTTCTCACGAGTGCAGCACTGCTGTTGTCATACATCATACCATAGCAATATAAAGACCACTGAGCGAAAGCCAGCCAAGGTTTATTTGCTCATGTGCACACATCAGGCTTTTATGATCCGCTCGTAACCGCTGGAGTTCCTTTACTGATGATGTGATAACAAAGCCTTTATATATCAATAATAATGTTGCTGCTTCTACCTGTTTTAATGCTGCCCTTATCATTCTACTTGAAAAATAAGTTTAGATCATAGAGTTTTGCTTAGGCAAGTGGTATCAAACATGTGGCTCGTGGACCAGGAATCAGTCCGTTTTAGGGCCCATGGATGTCTTAGCCATGATATGCCATGTTTTCTCCACAAGCTGACACTCATTTAATAATAAGAAGTAATAATCTTTCTTGTTGCGCCTTCTTTGAGGCATTTTTTTAACCTGAGCTTGTAATTTCAAAGTTAAAAAGAAATCTTCTTCCTATTAGACCAGATTTGCTTATATTGAATATAAATTAACATTGTATACATACTTTACACATTTTTTTTTAGCAGTGGTGCAATAGAAACGCAAATATAAAAGCATCGGGTTATTAAAGGGACACTTCAAATTGGTACTTGGGGGACACCAGTGATGCAGTAATCCACAGTACTTATTGCAAACACTGAAGTTTAAGTCTGACTGTATTGACCTTTTTCTGACTGTTAAAAGTCTTTATTTATGCTTCCGTCAGCTGTTATGAAATCACAGCAGTGATCTATAGACACACCTGCAGTGACTCCATCGTGTAGTGGGTTACACATTCAGTCCCCAGTCCAGTCTTGGGAGGAGACACAAATTCCTTTGGGGTTGTATCAGGAAGGGCATCTGTTGTAACATAGCTGATAGGAGCTTCTTGACATAGGCACAACTTCATGTTTGTTTTTTCCTACCAGCAGTAATTCATATTTTGAGTTAATTGTCACAACAGTATCAGTGCAGCCATCGTTTCAGACAGCTGTCCAACAGAGGTGCTACACTTTCAAAGATCGTTTCATTCGCTCCCAGACTGGAACCTAACTCGTCTGAGTAAAGGGCTTCTCTTAGGGCAGAATGTGTGTAAGGCTTAATAATCTGTGGTATTATTTCATGGAAATTTAAACATTTGCTTAAAGATTTGTGTCGTTATGCATGTAATGGAGCACCAAACATAGGTGTACGGTGCAGATTTCAATATTAGAAAGGGTTCAAATAAGCAGTAAGGTCATAGCTTTCAGGTGCATCCGTACTATAACCTTCTCAGCGGTTGTCTTTTAACCGTTTCCCTAAATTGAGATGATAAAAAATAGTTTCTGGGACTAAATGAAACACAATTGTGGCTTAAAAATGTCTTCTGAAGAATAGCGCATATGTAAATTTAATGGCCACAAACTGGGACCATCCTCTGCGTTCTTCTTTGCACATCAGTGTCAAACTTGTGAAAACTTGCTTTGGTTTGTTTTGAAGCTTGAATACGTTTACAGTGAATTGTTTCTAACATCACACATGAAAGCAGCTGCTCGTTCTCTGAGCCGGTGCCACTGTGATCACCGAGTAGAAGGCGTCTGTAGGACGTTACGCGAGCCGACTTGCAAGTTCTGAACGTAGTAATTAGTTATTACATTTCCTCTAACACAAAATGCATAGTAATATATTGTGCACTGTCCTCAGATATGCATTTCTGTGAAGTAGTTCTGTCTGTGTCACTGAGTGCCCCTCATCTCTCATGTTAATCTGCTGAATTGCTACCGAGCAGTCTAACCTCGGGGTCAGTCAGGCTGTGCTGACTTGGGCTAAATTTGGAACATGGAGCAATTAGGCACAGTCTCTGCTACATCACAGCTTTAACTATGGAGGGGCAGCTGGGAGGGAGAGACTGGTGTGGGATGCAGATCTCCATCTGGTTAACATGCTTAAATTAGAGATTTAAAAAAAAAATTGTGCTGAGCAAAGGCAAATTTATTTCACTGAAAAAATATCAAACCAAAGCCTGACCGAGTGTTTTAAGTCTTTTCTGAACTAATGACTCCTGACAGTGGGTGAAGTACCGTGAACATTCACTCACCAGTTTAAACCCAGTTCTTTATTCGCTCTCATTTTATTAACCAGGCAGTTCATAACAAGAACAATAACAAAATAAGTGACTCATCTTTACTTTCTTGCCTGGGAATAATACAGATTACAGTGTGCCCAAGCCTACGGCACCATTTGGCTGCCTTGTTTCCTCTTCTGACGTTGTCAGTCCAGTCTAGTACGCCCATCGCTTGTCCTCTGTTGACTTGGTCTTTGGGACCTGAGGTGTCGCTGTTAGATATCTGGCCCACAGTTTCCATAGAGCACAGAGTGTGGGTGACCTTGGAAACAAAAGATGAGCTTCGATGGCTTGTGTCAGACATGATGAATTAAAGGGTGTGCAAAGGTCTACTATAAGTTAAATGATGATAATTTTAGTCGCGCAAAGTTGCTACACGGATGAGGATTTTTTTGGACTCCTGTCTGAGTCAGAGAATAAAAAGATATCCAGATAGAAATCAGCCGGATAGTCCCGGTTTAAGAAAGGAGAGAAAAAAGTCAAGGTTTTGAAATTGCTTTCAAATTCCTGCAATAAAATGCAATTAAAAAATATCTGACGGCTTGTGTGTTCTTATCAGCTACTTTGACAGGCAGCCAGGTATGTTGAATTCTGACATGTATACTCATACCTATAAATAAAACAGTTTCACTTCATAGTTTTCTCTTTTTATTTCCAGGGACAAGGACAGAAGCAGACCAAGCTGGGCCAGGCTAGGCCAGGCCTAGGCCTACCTAGCCATCAATCTGGCCTTACAATAGAGGCCAGCAACCTCTCTTGGAAGTTCAGGCAGCTGAGGAGGCTTCAGCCTGGTCTTACAGAGACATCCCCAGACCTAAAAATCAAACTTTGGAGTCCAGGCATCTTCTGTCATCTTTTAAGAGGCCATACTGGTCTAATCGATCTCCAGTCATTCCATGTTGCGGTCATCCCAGTCTGGTTGTTGGCAGCAGGATGGAGTTACGTGTTGATTTGACGGTTATCGTCTCACTGCAGTGCTTGCACCCCTCCTCTGTTGACTGCCTTTCATCCCTTCCCTCCCCAGTTTTTAAGAGAAAGCCCCTTCCACTCACCTGGGGCTTCCCTGAGCCCTCCACGAAAGGGCCTTGTAGAAACTGTGGGTTGTTAATTTAAAACATTGCAAAGAGGAAAGCAAAAAATACAAAAGACATCAAGGATTGCTGCATTCAGTCGATTTTGTTTTTTGTTCTATTGCACATTAACTTTCCTTTTCTTGCGGTTTGATCAAAGGTTAATGAACTAGGAGGTTGAGATCTGCGCTCAGAGTTTACAGGAATAAGTTACATAAAAGTCTTTACATAAAGATTTGCTCTTTTACAGTTTGAGCTTTTTTTTTGAAAGAATGTCTGAAGAAAATAGCAGCAGCAAAGCAGTGAAATTCATTGCTCCTCTTCCCCCCGTTTCTTCTCCGTCCCCCTGCCCATCACCCCAGACCCCCCACAAGAATGTGAACGGCTCTGCCAGTTCAGACACGCATGTCGTGGAGAAGCTTCTTGGAGAGCCGGAGGTCCAACGTCGGCGCCACACAATGGATAGAGACTCTAAAACGGCCGAGCACCGTTTCTTCCGCCGGAGTGTCATTTGTGACTCGAATGCCACAGCTTTGGATCTGCCCAGCAAAGCAGCTGTGTTACTCACATCACCCCCAGACTGTGAAGGGACTCCCATCATCTTCTCTCCGCAGCTTTTAAACCTTGGAGGACAGGATTATGAAGGTGAGGAGTCCCAAAGAGGTTCCTATCTGCAGAGCAGTACCCTTCAGCCTTCATTTGGGCATGGTGGGGCAGTCGAAGAGGGGGATCTACAAAATGCCGAGGGAGATTTGGATGTGTGCACGATTGCTGTTCCTACCAGTAGCAGTGTTGAACATAGTGCAGATGGGGCAGTAACAGAGCCCAGCTCGACAGTATTGGATGTTGCCAATAAAACAGTAGCCAAACAGCCTGACATCGTATTGCGTCCCAGAGGGCTTCAGGAACAGGTGGCCAAAGATGGAAAAGCAGTAGGAAATGTGTATGAGGGAAGCATCAGTAGTCCAACCGAGGAGAAAGACAGGGAGACGGAGGAGGAGAAGGGGCTCGCGAAAGCACGGGCAGAGCAGAGGGAACGGGAGCAAGAGGACATAGAGGAGGCTGAAACAAAAGCTGTAGGAACTTCACCAGATGGACGCTTCCTGAAGTTTGACATTGAGATCGGGAGAGGGTCTTTTAAGACTGTCTACAAGGGTTTGGACACTGAGACAACAGTGGAAGTGGCATGGTGTGAGCTACAGGTAAGGTTACGCTGTTAAAACTGTGCTGTCATTTCCTGTTTATTTGCCAAAGTCTCAAAAAGTTGCCATCCAGGTGCTGAATTTTACCCTTTCTATTTGTGCCTCTTGCTTATTACCTTGACAGGAAGATATAGTCTTCCTGTTTAGGCAGAGACTTTCTGTGTAATTGTGCACGAAAGGAGATCAGTCTGACTGGGACTGATGTACCAGTGCGGATTAAATGGGAACTGTTTACAACAAAATCCATCAGAGGTCCGTGTGCTATTTAAGGCAGCGACTGTGACTTTGGTAAATGGACATTTGCTGTGAGTTTGAGCGCACATTTTCTGCTTGTGTGGTTTTTAGTTTAAGTTTCACTGCATGTGGATCTGAGTGTTGAGGTACGCTGTTATCACAGTGGTCATAGTATTTGTAGCCCAAGCAGCAGAAGACGTAATGAAGATCCTCCAGTAATTGTTTTCATGAATAATGGATTCTAACTGTAAGTCAGTCGTTAAAAATCCACTGCTTCTTGGACTGATTTAATGCAGCACGAGCTGTCACTCAAGGGACTGCACTGCTTGAAATTATTTAGCTGACTGGTTATAAAAATTTTTATAGTGCTGGCCTGGACATTTAGCACCTCCTTAGGCCAAAGTTGTATTGTTCTAAAGCTATTGTCTCTCATCAGCTGCAACTCTGACTTCTGTAGACATCACCTGTCAGAGGTGCACATGAGAACGCAAATGTCCCACCTACTGTAGTCAGATCAGAGATCTGCCGGTTTTTAAACCGGCGGTTCGACCCTTTGGTCCTCCAGGTTGGATGTCCAAGTATCCTTGGACAAGATGCTGAACCCTAAGTTGCCCTGGATGCATCCTTTGGATTGTAACTGCATGAACACAGAGAGTATTGCTAGGGTCTGCGATTAGAACTACTAGAAGTATTCTGCTTGGCAACGGATCTGTCTAAATAGAGGCAGCAAGAAACACTTTGCACTAGGGAGATGACAGTTTAAAGATTAAAATCTCTGTATTGACTAGGTGGGACATATACGTTCTCATGTGCACCTCTGACAGTGGATTTCTACAGAACGTAGGATAGAAAACAAGTGTTTAAAAGCACTTGTATGTCTCTTGTGTATGAATGAGGATTGTAGTAAGAAAGTGCTATGATTGCTCAAATTGAGTAGAAATGCACTATATAAGTACCAGTTCATTTACCATTTTAAGACATCACAGTTATATAGTTTTATATTATTAGATATATTAAGATATACCAGTGCAGTAACCTGGACAATCTTCCAAAGTTCGCGTGTGAAAATGGCTTAAAATGTTATTCAGTGTTTACTGGGGCACTGCATCACAGATGGAACAAAGTGTCAAGCTGGCGCTCAGGCTCTTCGTTTTCTCTTACTCATGCATGTGTATTTTCATTATACGTGTGTCGTGGGTCTCTGGTAGTGACGGTTGACTTTCAGCTGCGAGTGAGCGGATGCTGTGGTGCGTCACATCACCACCACCGCATGTATAAATGAAAGCGGAAGAGGATACTAAGCAATATAGGCCAAAATGCAAGTGGGGTCGACTTCCTGATGACGGTGTCAAATCAGATAATGACACCTGCATGATATCTGCAGTATCAGAGATGCGGTATCCTGTCTCAACATTTGAAAAGTATTCAAAGTAGACACATAAAACTATTGGCCAACTTTTGACAGGATGGATTGCAGCGCACCACAGGATGCTGTTGCTTCATTGTGGTGCACTGATGCAACTTCTTTATTGAGTATTTGTCTGTCACGGGGCGAGGTGTGAACAGGAGACGTGTAGGCAAAAAGTGTATCGGTTGGTGAAAGGTTGTGCAGCATCGAAGGAAAAGGACAAAGTCTTTCAGCTTTCACTTCTTGTCGATGAGCAGGCAGAGAGACGGAGGTGCGGTGAGCAGTTGGAGATGTAGAACAACAGTCTCGGGCGGTCATATGACGTTTAGCACACTGACTGAGCCGAGGTTTCAGCGGAGGAGGAAAACAGTGACATGGACTCACGTGGAACTGCTTGCTGTGATGAAGCATTTTATACTGTGCCACAAAAACAACTTTTTCGGCTTATAAATGTATATTTCATGTTTTTCTGCAAAGTGTTTGTCATATTTAGACATTTAACACTGATATAAGGCATGGATACTGATTTTTTTTTTAATTTTATAGAACCTTAAAAAGACTGAGGTCACACTGTGCAGTTGAATGTTTTCTCTGCTAAACCGCTGGTGTTTATGTTTCTCAGCGTGTGCTTATTTCCTGTGGGAAGCATGTGCTTGTTTTTCTGTCATCTCCATCACAAGATGCTCCACGAGTCTTCCTGAATCCCAGGAGCTAAAATCAGCTTTGCCTGATGCCCTGCATCTAGGAAACGGCGGTGTGTTTATCGGAAAACAAACGTCTAGCCTTTGTTGAGCTTTTTCTGTCACACATGCTTGTCTTTATTGCCGTCTCTAACTCTACTACTTGTCGAAACGGAGAAACTTGGGGATTCTTGACAGTTCTTTGTGTCTTGGAGGTCTCCGTCTCTGAGTTGAGATTGGATTTTTAAAACTATTGCTTGGTTAGTTTGCTAAATGATCAGAATAAACTTGCTGACATTTATGTAATATATATCCTGAATTACTGGAATGCAAAATGTCGTTCATGCATTATATTCCGTGCGTGTGTTATATAAGAGTATTGAAGGACTGTGGTGATTGAGTTATATGCATGCAAAGGCAAGTACTCTTCTACATAAGAGGCTGTAATCTGGTATCACTGTGTGTCTGTGACTGAGCAACTGCTGACATGTGGCAGAAAGGTGGGAGTAGAATTACACGCACACATACACACATGCAGACACACACACACTAGAACCAATCACATTCACTCACTGGGTGGGCATGGCAACTGGAGATCTGTGGGAGTTGGCATCATCTGGAACTTGTCAGTTTTTAGCGTGGAAATATCTCTGTGTGACGTGAGTATGTCCCCCTTGCCATCCGCACCCACTTGTCACTGCAGTATGCATATGTTAGTGCGATGCACGTGTGTGTTTGTGTTTGCTTGCTTAAGAGTTGAAGGTGTGTGTCTTTCAAATTCCTGGCTTTGGATCCCAAAACAGGATCATATTTGTGTCCAGAGAAATTTGTAGTTACATGGAAGCAGAACGGGAGATGAGAAGGGAGATGGAGCTGGTACTTTGCTTAACCCTTTAGAGCCGATCGGAGCGGGAACGCTCTGTTATGCGTAACTATTTTTAAATCCCAGTAGCACTGCAACCACGTAAGCTAGCGCAAAAAATTTTTTTGCATATGAAACCGGAGGAGTTGTACTTACATCTGATGCCATCAGCTTGTCCTAGGTCACGGTTTCCTTCCACATAAAGCTTTGCAAAAACTGCATAAAAAGCGCTTGCAGGAACAAAAACATAATATTCCAGAAACACGCTTTACCGATCTGATCAGCTGTTCAAAACACTTCCTACGTTGGAATAGACGTCAGCGCGAACTTTTGCATTTCCGCCATTACCTGCCCGAAACCGGAAGTGACGTCATTTTCGCGGAAATGTAGTCTTTTTTGCGATCAGGGCCTCAGGGCCTATACTGCTCTTTTTAAAAGTTATCTTTGACTTTATGACTTTCTGTGTCGTTTCTGGGATGCTTAGGACTCATATTGCACTGCTGGAAATAGTTTATTTTGATGCATATGCTGCTTTTTTGCAAATTTGCAGTATAATATTTATTTTCGTTTTTCCTGCAGTGTATAAAAATTGGTGTATTTCAAAAATAAAACTATGAAGACACTCAAAATAAATTTCCTGTGGTAGGAAACTATTTTGTGCAACTTTTTTGTATTTACAGTTTTGAGGGATAAGACTCTTAAATTTCTCTAACTACAAATATTGTTAAAAAATCAAAAACGATTTTCAATTTTTTTGTAGTTTATTGCACTTTTTTGCAATTTATGTAATTACTATGCACTTAATGAATACATATTATTAAAATCTGGGCTATAATGGTTGTATTGATGTATAGCAACTTTAAATGCTCCCAAAAATGGCTCCACAGCAGGTAAAAATATAATATAAGCTCTGGCGGACTTGGTTCTATGGTAGGTCTTAAAGGGTTAAGCGTTTGATGAATAGCTAGAGGGGGGTGGAGAGGAAGAAGGTCATCCAGTAGCTAAGGTGCCTTATCAGAGTGTCTGTTGGAAGATGGATGGGAAAGAAGAGGCTCCTGTAGGCGTCCTGGAATGAAAGGAATTCTTGTGATCAGTTTGAACTTGGGTTACTTAAAGCTACAGATCATAATAAGCTCATGTAGTCTTGGTAAGAAAACTAATTGTAAGTTTTGGACTTTGTTTGTATCTCAGTGACTCATGAACTAGACCCGGCAGCTATGACCTAGGAGCGGCCGGATTTCTTGCAATTTAATGTTGCACTTAATTTATGCATCACCCGCTATGATGCTGATTGTGAAGGCACAGACAGGACAGAGCGGCTACATATATGCAGCTCTCCACGCAGGAGGAAACAGCAGACGCAGCGAGCGATTATCGAGTTTATTTCCTTCTTAAAGCATGAAGAGAAAGCATCTTATAAATACACCAGCCGGAGAGTCACACTTGACCTTGTTCACTTGAACGCCGACTGTTATTAATGAATATAAGCCATGGCTATCAGCTCGTTAGAAGTTGAACATTTGGCTGTTACTTTTCCTAACCCTACACTTTACAAATTGGTCGTAGGTGTGAATGTGAGCACGATTGGTGGCCTGTGTCTTTGTGTTAGCCCTGTGATAGACTCGCGACCTGTTCAGGACGTACCCCGCCTCTCGCCCTATGGCAACTGGGATAGTTTCCAGCCCCCCGCCCATGACCCCGAACTGGATAAGCGGAAGAGAGAAACGGGTTGTATGAAAGACCAGAGGCTGAGGGTGGGAGGAGGGGTACGAGTCAAAGTTCAGCCTGATCTTTCACAAGGGATCTTGAAGAGCCGGTTCAGCATTCGACCACCGAAGCAGTGTACTCTACCAAACTGATAGAGGGTGTTGAGCGCACAGGCGGTTTAAATCGGTTAAAATATTAAACAGAAAGATTGATAGGTGGAGTTGGAGAACTTTTGGAGGGAAGTGGGTTGGAAGACGGGAGTGGGGGAGGGGATGCTAGACGAATGGGGGTCGAGTTTGAGTAAGTGGAAGGTGATTGTGGAGGGACCCCTGTGAGAAGCTGGAGAAACTGAAAACACGGGGGAGGAAGGAGGGGAAATAGTGGGAGAGAAAAGACAAAGGAAATGAAAGGAGAGGATGATCAAGAAGGGGGAGAGGAACATAGAAACGGAGGATGAATTGAAGAGAGAAGAGGGTGTGTGACCTCAGGCTCGGGCACCATAGACTCTCAAAGACCTTCAACAGCACCACAAGGCGGATTAGCCCCCTTCCCACACAGACACACACACGCATGCTTTGGGGCTTTGCAACTGTCCTTTAAAAATGGTTATTCAATCAATGCCTTAAGATAGAGACTAGTTGCTGAGTCCAGGCAGCTTTTGCAGAAATGGAGATTACGCATCAGTTTGTTGACATCTCTCATATCATTATTTTGTATTACAAATTCACGCTTGCATGATTTTTATTAGCAGAACTATCATGACATTGACAAAATGAGGCTAACAACATATGCTTCAGGGTGTCCGATTTTAGCACGGCAGAGCACTATTGTTGACCCATTTTAATCTGGTGTTGGTCTGAAATACTTCCATGTGCAGGTAAAAGGACAGAGCGAAGAGGACATCGGGCATTTAAAAAGTATTATGTCTGCAAAGCGTTCTCCCTATCTTTATGAACATTGCTAGGCTTCACCTACACAAGCAACTGCCAGGATTTATTTTTTATTAAATGAAAAAAACCTTGTCCAACAAATATTTTGACCTATTTCAAACTCGAATCAGAAATCCTGATTGGACCGTTTCGAAGGTCACATGATGCTCTCGGAAACTATTCCATGCAAATATTTTCAGTTGATGATGTATCAGACAGAGCAAAAGTATTTTACAGCGTGATAAAATATCCTTAGATAACTTCAGGGCGGCAGAGCAGAGGTGTAGCGGTTAGATTTTCCAAAGGTTCATATTTCTCTGACAAAACAGCAAACCGCAGCAGTGTCAAGGCCTTGAGCAGAGGCTGCTTCTCCCTGCTGATTGATTCTGGAGTTACTGTAGTAGTCAGCATTGGACAGACACACATTATAAAGGGATAGAAAGTGTGGGTTCACTTCAAGTGTGTTCTTATAAATGTTTTAAACACCAGCTACGAACTCTTTACACAGTTCCCTTTCCTTATTAGCATTAAAGTAGTGCTTATGTGCCTGTTAGGTTTGGTCTGTGCTCTGCATGAGTTTTTGTGTGCATGCAGTTGGGCTGTACTGGTGTGAGCTCATACTGCAGCATGCTTCTGGGGATTGCTAACTTATTCATTTGGCTAGGCTGCAGACGAGCTCGACTGTTTAATTATGGAAACTTGCTGGATGTTTCCTGTGTTTTTGTTGTGATAGATGGATGTCTAAGTTCTTTAAGAGCCACCTTTCTGCAGCACTTTCTGCGTAACAATCAGGGTGGAAAATCACCACCAGCCTCCCTAAAACCACACCTGTGGTTGTGTGTTTATCAGCCGCTAATGGTCATGATATCACGACTCATGAATCTCTTATTCTTTACTAAATCTTATTGTAAAACAGGTGCATGTTGTGTTTCCACTTTGGAATCTATAGCAGTCACTGTGATCAAACAAGTTTGTTTTTTGCCTTGTAAACTGCAGGAATGCAGCACATACAAGAGAACTTTAGTATCCTGTGTTACAGTAGGTGAAAACCTGACGCACACTTTTACGTAATAGCAACAAAATCAGCTGGAGCAGCAATCTCTGTGACTGAAAAATGTAGTATGAGGACGTGCGTCAAATATCAGTTCTTGGAAAGGCCATTTGAAGCTGGCCCTAAAAGCAAGTCAATTCCCAGACTTCTTTAAAATGCTCAATTCCAGCTATGAAATGAACATATTTATAGCTAGGTACAAGTACTGGGTTTGGTCTTCATAGCTAATTTTCCACTTGAGAACAATATATGTTATATAAATTCTATTTGGATAATTTTATAGCTTGAAATTAAGGGAGTGGCATTTCTGATTAACAGGCGTAGCCGCTGAGGTGACTCACTGAAGTGGACCTATTGTCTAGGGCCTGACCAGTATGACGGCTCTGGATACTGATATTTTGTGATTTAACAGGCCGATTTTTTTTTTTTTTTTTTTTTTTTTTTGAGAAATAAAAACATAAACAGACATCGTCCCGAAACATTTACGTGTTTATGCCATGCTCGACTCTGCCCTGATCAGTTGCTGGTTGTACTTACGTTGTTAAAATATGTGTTTTGCATTCAGGGATTTTGAAGAGTGTCCTCTGGTGGAAAAACTGTGCAACAGCAAGACGCATAACATTGCTAAACGGTGGTTTTCCAGTCGCTTCTTTACTTTTTAGATTTTAATGTATTAGTTATTGCAAATGCTGATGCTAATAGGTAATAGTCATAGACAGAAAATGTCTCTTGGCTGATAATATTGGCCCACTGATAAATCGTCAGGCTATATTTTGGCTATGTTTGAGAGTTTACCACCTGCAGTGTTGGTGATTAAACCAAGGACACATTTAGGAGTCTCTGCTTTTTCAAGTAGTAGGTATCTGTCTGTGTGTTGCATTTTTACAGTCTATAAATGCATTCTTTTAACCAAGCTTGCTAGCATCAGCTAAAAAGTTAGCAAATGCTCTCTGGTTCAAATATGGTTGCTTCAAAAAAACAAGATGGCAGCGACCAAAAATGCTAACTTTGAGGCTTCAGAATACGAGCTCCAGAAATAAAAGGAGGTAAAATTGCAGTGGCCACCTTTTATATACAGTGTTTCAGATATGCAACAGCTCCAAAGCCCAGCCAGCTGGCTTTATAAGGGAAAAAGTGGGAAAAATGCCTAAGCTGATAAAGTTATTTAGCTCTGATGTCAGATAACCTGGGAATGATAGAGGGTGGACATAGAGGAAATCTCACTTTGAATCATTTTGTTACTCATCCTCATTGCATGACTCTGTCTTCCTCTTGCTTTGTTTTTGCCTTGCCTCCATCCATCCCCCGGCGCAGTCATATGTCAGTAACCAGCTGTGAGAGGCAGAGGAAGAGAGGCACAAGCTGGCACTTCCTCATACTGTCTCCATTACCACACACATTAACTTCCGGTTAATGAGCGAGCGTGTACACCAGTTTCACATAATGTAGAGCGGTGCGGTCAGGCTGCGCTGCCTTTCATTAGTATTGATTTCAGTGGAGGGTTGAAGTGTCACTTGGCCTGGATTTCAGGTCATGTTGTGTTATCAGCAAGGAGTGGGGAGTCAGATAGTGCACGCGGAAGGTCACTAAAACAGAGACCTTCCAAGCGTGGGAGTGAAGCATTTTATCACACAAACATAAATCTCACTGGAAAGCTTTAAAGACCCGGATACGTGTGCTAACAGTTTAGTTATGCGAAACAGTCACATTGACTGTGCGCTCAGAATTACTGACCTTTCTCCCTCGCAGTCTGTTTATTTAGAAAAAATGAGAAGCAAGTGTATTAGTGAGCAGACTTTCAGCGTGTGTGTGTGTGTGTGTGTGTGTGTGTGTGTGTGTACACAGGGAGACGATGCTCAAGTGTTTGGTAATCTCTTCTAAATAAAGTCATTCTGTAAAATGAAAGGATCTGAGAGCTTTAGCAACTGCTCAAATGGGTGTGTGTCCGTGGTTATGTCACACTGAGTGAAACACAATGCGTGTGTATGTGTGTTTAGTGATTATAGTATGGTTTAATTAGAAGCAGGTTGTATGTATGTGTGTACTGTAGGCTCACAGAAAGACTGTGCTTACAGTGTGTGTGTGTGTGTGTGTGTAAGTATATTGGGGTTAGTTGGGAACAGTAAATGCATCAGGCAGATGTTAGATGACTTGCACAGTGAGACATGTTTTTCTATTCCCTCTCACACGTTCTTGGTTTTTTCCCCCCTTTTAGCCAAGCGTCGTTGCTCTATGATTAGATTGACTCTTTCTTTCTTTTATCTCCAACCACTCCTGCTCATGCTGTCCTAATCCCACTCCTCTCTGCCTGGTATCAATCTTTCCTTCATGTGTCAACCCTTTAACATTGCTTACTCATCCAGCCCATAATTGATCTATGTGTAATCACAAATTTGAAGATGATTTTTTCAAAGACATCTCTCATCTGTTAGATGTTGCAGATAGTCCAAAAAAAGGGTTTAGCCAAAGTATGTGTGTTTACAGGCCTGTATACACACACACACACACACACACACTGACGAGCGTAAATGCGAGTGTGTGTGCGTCTGATTAGTGAAGAAAAGCATTTTGGTTTTCCCCTTTCTTATTTTTCCTGCCCAGACGGCCCTAACAATGCTGATATTATGCGAACAATCGCTTCCTGCTAAATCCAAAGCTGCGATTGGCTGACAGCTGCAGATCAGAAGCAGAGGATTGGATCACGTTGTTTTGAGCCTCAAGTGATAAATCTGGGATCAGGTGGACAGTTTCTGAAACTAGTCTGGGGACAGAAGGAAAGACAAAAATGTTGCTATTAAACAGGCTGTTTAATAGCAGCATGAATACTAACTTTTATCTAGTCATCTGGTAGAAATTCAGTGTGTGCTTATGAATTTTTTTTCCATCACTGTTTTTATTGCAGATTTTCCTTTAACACGACAGTGTCTCGACAGTAGACACAGAACAACAAAACAGTACAAACACAAAACGTACACAACAGCTCTTAAATAAGGCATAATACAAGATACAAAATACAAAATATAACATACAAGAGGTGGTGAGTCAGTCTTACAGCGCCCGGGTGGTGATCACGTGTGTAGTAGTCCTTTGAATAAGATAGCGGAAAGGTCCGGTCCAATATAGTCCAAAAAGGGGTGCCACATCCCATAGAACTGACCCACACTGTGGTGTATAACGTGTGTGAGGTATTCCAGAGGAATCAGTTCAAAAACTATTTTGCGCCAGCCACAGACAGTGGGAGTCCTATCGTTGATCCATTGTAAGAGGATATTTTTCCTGGCTGCAAATGTTAGAGTGTTATACAATCTTTTGTTGGCCGCCGCTTTTAGGCGGTCACTTGGAAGACCTAGAATCAGGGACAAAGGGTCCATCTCTATATCAACGTGGAAGATTTTCCCCAGTTCACCTGTAATGTCAGCCCAGTATTCTTGAAGCTTATAACAGGACCAAAAACAGTGAGTTAAAGTCCCTACATCAGTTTTGCACTTAAGACACACAGGGGAAAGAGAGCGGGATACGTGTAATCTGTGTAAAATCTTAAATTGGATTGCTCTTGTCCGAGTACAAATTGAAATCCTTTTTGCGAGAGACCAAACGGTATCCCACTTATCTTCATCTATGGTTACCGACAGTTCCCTCTCCCACACACCTCTAATCCCCTGCGCATCAGTGGTAGTCAAAGCATTAAGCACATGGTAAAATGAACTCAGAGACACCGTCAGCTGTTGCCCAAACAAAACCCTCTCAACATCAGATACTTCAGGGTGCTCAGCAAGGGTTGTATTGTGAGTGATATAGTGTCGTATTTGCAAAAAACGAAAGAAATCCTGTCTAGGCAAGCCGTAACTGTTGGTAAGCTGTTCAAACGACATGAGTTCACCACCCGAGAAAAGGTCACCAAGAGACTTAATATTCTTATCAGACCATCGTTGAAAGCCGGGGTCCAAAGAACCCAGAGGGAAAGCAGGGTTATTCATTATAGGGGTAAAGGTTGATGTTATTCTCGATCTTCCCTCAAGACGGCGGACAATTCGCCACGCTTTTAGGGTGTTGATTGTTACAGGATTTGTACAAAGGGCCTTAATTCCGTTAAAATCATTACAAAATAATAGATCGCTCAGTTTGCATTGTGACAGAGCTGTCTCAATATCCGACCAGATTGAGGTTTTACCCCTAACCCAGTCGCTCACAAATCTTAAATGGGCAGAAAGCTGATACAATCTAATATTAGGTAGATCCAAGCCGCCCCTGGAGCTTGGCAGATGCAACACTGCCATCTTGAGTCTGGGTCTGCGCTTGTTCCAGATGAAAGAGGTGAGCCAACCATTTATGTCCTTCAGTACTCTCTTAGAGAACAAGACGGGGATCATTTGGATAGGATACAATAGCCTGGGCAGCACATTCATTTTGATCAGGGCAATGCGTCCTAGCCAGGAGACAGGAAGTGACGCCCACCGCTCTAGGTCCTGTTTGAGTTTGCCAAATAAGGGTGTGAAGTTGGCTTTGTACAATTGGTCGAGAGACGGGGTAATAAAGATCCCCAAATACACAAATCCATTAGGAGACCATTTAAAAGGAAAGGAAGGAACAGTAGCCGGCATTGTGAAAAGAGTACCGAGAGGCATGGCCTCTGACTTAGCCAAATTTATTCTATAGCCAGAGAAATGGCTAAACCTGTCAATCACCTCAATGAGACTGGGTACGGATGTTACAGGGTTAGTCAAAAGAATCAAGATGTCGTCCGCGTATAAGGTTATTTTATGACACAGCTGTCCAATCTCTAAACTACGTATTGTGGGCGTCGCCCTTATGGCCTCAGCAAGAGGCTCTATGGCCAGAGCGAATAGAAGGGGCGATAACATTATTGTACATTATTGTACTTTATTGAGCCCCGTGGGGAAATTGCTCTCTGCATTTAACCCATTCACTCAGTGAAGCAGTGGGCAGCCATTGGGCGCCCGGGGAGCAGTGTGTAGGGACGGTACCTTGCTCAGGGGTACCTCAGGGTAGCTGTTAAGGGGAATCGAACCCCCGACCTTCCGATCATGGGGCAACCACTCTACCTACTGAGCTATCCCTGCCCTATGAGTGTTGAAGTAATCAGACCTAAGTCCATTAGTCAGGACTGCTGCCTGTGGATTATTGTAGATAACTTTGACCCATTTTATAAAATTCTCCCCTATGCCGAATTTGCCCAGAGTATACAACAAATAAGACCACTCAATTCTGTCAAATGCTTTCTCCGCATCGAGAGAAAGCACCAGGCCGTCAATAGATTTTTGCTTGAAAGCTACAATAGCGTTCAGTAAGCGTCTAACATTGGTGGCTGAGTTTCGACCCTTTATAAAGCCTGTCTGGTCCTCCCTTATCAGCACAGGTAAAAATTTTCTAAGCGGGTGGCCAGAATTTTAGAAAGCAGTTTCCTATCTACATTCAAGAGGGCTATAGGTCTATAGGATCCGCACAAATCAGGACACTTCCCTTTCTTTAGAATTAGGGAAATGTTGGCTTCCTTCAGTGTCTGCGGGAATTCACCCGTAATGAAGGAGTGGTTGAACATATCAAGAAGCGGTTCCACAATAATATCCCGAAACTGTTTATAAAATTCACAACAGAAGCCATCAGGCCCTGGCGACTTTCCACTTCGCAGTGATTTAATAGCCTTAAACACTTCGGTCTTAGTTATAGGGCTGTTAAGGGCAGTCTTCTGTTCCTCTGACAAATTTGATAAGTCGAATTGGGTGAAGAAATTATGCATCAGCTGCACCCCCTCCGGGACTTGTTGAGAAGAGTACAAGGCTTCGTAGAACTTCTTAACACAGTCATTTATCAGTTTGTTTTCATATATCTTGTGGCCACCTTCATCAGATATCGCTGCAATGGTATTCGATTCTGCGCGCTTCTTAACATAGTACGCCAGACATTTACCGGCCTTATCTCCATGCTCATAGAACCTCTGTCTGGTGTATTTAAGTTTCTTCTCTGCATCTCTGGTAAGAAGGCAATTCAGCGCTGACCTGAGTGCGGTTATTTCTTGCCATAATGGTGGTGATGGCGAGGCAATATATGTTTTCTCCTTATCCATCAATTCGCTCTCTAAAGATTTTTGTTCCTCCATCCGTTGTCGCTTCTTTGTCGCAGAATACGAAATAATTAGGCCCCTCGCATAAGCTTTGCATGTTTCCCACAAAACAGAGGCAGTAGTAGCTGAGGGGGTGTTGATATCCAAAAACGCTTTAAATTCTGCAGAGAAGTGAGAGGTAAATTCCTCATCCTTAAGAATAATGGTATTAAGCCTCCAGTGGCGGGACCTATGAAGCGCAGCTTTAAGATCGAGATCCATGATTACCCTAGCGTGATCTGAGATGATTATACTTGTTATGTCGCACGATACTACTGAACCTAAGTCAGTTTTCGGGAGAAAAAAGTAATCAATTCTAGTTTGGGACCTATGCGGAGCCGAAAAAAATGTGTATTGCTTATCGGAGGGGTGAGTATATCTCCAAGCATCCACAAGTCCAAACTCGTCGCATAGAGCATGAAGCGCTTTGGCCTGAGGAGAAGGAGTTGCAATGCTGTGTGGAAATCTGTCCATAAGCGGATTTAACATTAAGTTGAAATCACCACCAATAATAACGGTAGAGTTAGGAAGAAATGGGGCTAATTCCAGAAACATTTTGGTAAGAAAGGTAGTTGGGTGGGCAGGTGGAAAATAAACATTCAGTAATAAGATATTTTGGCCTTGCAAAATCCCTTTGACTATCACGTAGCGGCCCTTCAGATCCTTAACGCAATCAGTTACTACAAAAGGTACATTTTTCCTAATCAACACTGCCACTCCTCTACTTCTTGTAGTGAAGGATGAAAAAAACACTTGTCCATATAATCCTTGTTGCAACTTCAAGTGTTCATTATTATCAAGATGTGTCTCTTGTAACATAGCAACATCTACACCGTCCTTTCTTAGACAAGTAAATATCTTCCTCCTCTTAATAGGGCTGTGAACCCCTCGTACATTCCAGGTGCATATTCGCAGCCTACTCATTATTAGACTTATTCATGTATCACACAAAGCATATTGAGCCAAAGGGTTCACCACACCCTGGTTGAAAAAATAAATAAATAAAATAAAAATAAAAAAGGCATGAAAGAGCTGTGTGACGGAACATTCAAAGAACAGTGATTTGGCAACAGCCCTACTAAACATGTAGGGAAAAACCAATCTCCTCCTGCCCGTCGGGAAAGCCGAAGGGCATTGCACGCGCGTAACTCACGCCTACCCATAGACGAAAACACAGTCCGTCCGGTGCCCGATGGGGTGGAAGATTTCACCTGGTC